>NC_140907.1:30428682-30895091 GCF_045865225.1 Trachurus japonicus
ACTGGTCCCCCAGTGCACATATGCCCACTTACACTGTGTTCCTCTCTAATTAGCTGCTCTTGTCTACACAGGCGCACAGGCTTTGTTAAAACATCGCTATGCCTTTCCTGGCATGTTCACGTCTTGTATGGAAGAGGAAAAAAAAGAGAAAAGAAAAGAAAAACCCAAAGTGTCTCACATCATCACACTGTGCGGAGGGAGGGAGGAGAGCGGGGGGGGCATTAATCTGCAGACCAGACTAATAAAGAGGACGTTTTTTTCTCCCCCCACACCAAACAAGCAATAATAATCTGGAGGGCAGGGAGCACAGGTTACCGTAGTAACCTGAGGATGAAGAAATGCCTCTTTGCCTCTTTGCTTCTTTTTTTTTTGATGAGTCATTTATTTTTTTATGTATGTTTAAAGTAACTATATGAAAACCAACACTGCTTTCCTCCTCCAGTCAGATTTCATTACCGACTCTCTAACCAAATCAACTATTATCCCCCCCCTCTCTCTTTCTCTCTCTCTCTTTGTTAATTCCTCTTCCTGTAACGAAGGAGAAGAGGATGAGAGTGACTCGACTTTAGAGTTTGATCATTAATTATTAGTCTCTGGTTCCTCTGAGGAGAGAGAAGCTGATGACAGCTAATTAAGGATGAAGTGATGTATATGTTCGCTCTCCCTCTCCCTCTCAGTTTCTACACCCCCAATCCCATCCCATCCCATCCTCCCATCCTCCCATCCTCCCCTCCTTCCTTCCTCTCTATGCCCCCCACCCCCCCTCTTCCCTGCCCACCTGCCAAATCATATGCTGGAGCTATAGACAGTAAATATCCAGAATGAGCATCCGCTATATTATGTTTACCACACGCCTCACTGATCTTTCAGCAGAGAAACACTCAACCTAAATATGAACCGTGTGAGTTCAAACTGGTTCACAGAATATGATGTGAAAAATACCAGGATTTTACAGGACAAGACTTTGTGGTGTTGTTTTTTTCCTCCTCTTGTCAACAAAATCTCCAGAGAAAGGAGAAGAACAAAACCAACAACACAACCAACACCGACCACTTTCAGACCTCCCCTGTCTGTAGCTCTCAGCCACAGTCCCACTGGATCCCACTCACGTCTTCAACAGTCACTAATGTTTAAGGTTAAACTCTTATTTATAAGAGCTCAGTGATTTCCAACATCCTCCTACAAGAGAAAGTGTTGTGTTTCCAGCTGTGGACTGATGCACAATAAGTGTCAAAGTGAATATTTACAGCTTCAGTCTGTGTGGGACTGACTCCAAATAAAGTGCAGAGTAACTAGTTTGTGTTTTTTAATGGCTGTTTAGACAGAGAGAGAGCTTTATGGTTCATAGAGGAACAAGATATGAGGTTCTGACTTAAAAAGAATCAATAGGCCTATAGTAGAAACAAGCTGTGTCTCTCATAGGTGTTGAGGAGCAGATTTCCATGTTTGTGGCGAAGCAATAGTCTACTTATAGTGTAAAATGATAATTTCACTAAATTATATGATATTATTTTATTATAAACTAAAATTATAACTTCTCCAATCAAAAACTGGTGCTGGTGGTAACGCATCAACAAAAACGCCAGCTGATCTGAAGGAGCTAGCCCATTTGTAAATTTTGTGTCTGTAACGTAAACATTAACAGAGAAACATTCTAAGTTCAGCATCAAACTTTATTCCTTTGCTCACCAACATCTGTCTCCAGAGGTTGGAAACTTATTATCGTGCCTTTACTATAGCATCTTTTCTTCTTATAAAATAAGCATGCTAACAAGCCTCGGCCCATCTCGCCAGTCGCCACTTACCAACAGTGAGTCGTTGTAGCCTTCAATGCTGTTTCTAGCTTCATGATGATCAGATTATCTGCAGCTGTGATTTTTGCCATTGGTAAGTTTATCGATGGCTACAGAGCTAATGTTAGCATCAACTCTGTTTATTTACTGTACCATTATAGCACAAATGCTGTGAGTTCAGCATCAAACTTTGTTCTTGTGCTCATCAACATCTGTCTCCAGAGGTTGACAACAAAACCAATGTCTTTTTTCTCTACTAAAGTTAGGCCTATAATTGGGACTGTACTACTGTAACTGTAGAACTGTAGGATTTTAACCTCTTTTTATTGTGAAAATCAACAATAACTGAAGCTCTGAAACGACCATCACCACCGCCTGCTAACGCCAAGAAACACAAGTTTCATCCTGAATTAGGACCAATACTGACTGATAACCTGGCCTACTGGATCTTTAAAAAGTATGATAGCCTACTAATATTAATGTTTTAAAAAGTCTTCTATCATATATTGACATTGCTATTTCTTATAAAAACAAAGTATAACCAAATTCTTTTGATCGTTTGAAATATTGTGAGCAGACTATTTTTACATCTTATGTTGTTTTTTGTTTTTTTTACTTCTCAATAGACTATAACCTACTTTGACAGACAAATAATCCAATGGCATCATATTTTAAAATCACCTCAAATATTTTGTGTTTGCACGCTGCAGTTTTAAAAAACTATGTACTGATACTTATGAAATAAGCCCCAGAACTGTACGTATGTTATGTTGCACCTGATATATACTGGCTCTGTTTTTAATGTGATACTGTTGTATACAACAATGTCTGGATGTGTATTTACATCCATCAGATTTCTGACTGTGCTGTTATTGGACAAATCTGTCACACTCTGCAACGCCACAAGGAGTTTTAGGAGTTCCTCAGGGCTTACAGTAAAAACGACAGAGGTGAGACAAATAAGTATTCAATCTTTGGAAAAAAAACATCTTTTTTTTCCCTCCTGGTGTGAAGTGTGACAAAGTGAGAGGTGAGGTCACCACCTGATCATGGTTTTCTCTTTATCATCCTCCATATTTTTGACTGTTGTGTCCGTTGAGCGGCACACACACACACACACACAGAAGAGTGACTGGCGGATAGATCATCACGTCGCTGGCTGCTGCTTTCCTGCCTCTGCCCTCAAACAGAGATGATGATGTCTTTATGACACGTCCCTGGGCAGAGAGACGAGGGAAGGAAGAGAGGAAGCCAAGGAGAGGAGGGCGGCTGGAAACACAGAGAGAAACAGAAAGAGAGAAAGAGAGTTGGAGTGAGGTGTTATTCTAAAGACTCGTGGATGGAAAACTGTGGCACATTGACCGCGTTTTGGACCACGGCTGCTACGGCAAGCCCAGCTGGACAAACAGAGCATTAAAAGAAACGTAGGGGGGGCTAATTTGCCGTAGAGGTAAAAGAAAACACATCCAGGGATAAATTTAGAGATTTGCACAAAAAGATAAATGATGAGACAGGTCGTTATTTTATTATTTCTTTTTCTCTCCCCCCAATTTCTCCTCTTCCTCTTCCTCCTCCTCCATCCTCCACTCCTCCTCCCCTCTCCTCCCGTCCCGCCTCGCCTTGCCCATCCCGCTGGAGCCTTTCTCTGCTGAATTTGTGGTGACTCCAGCAATAGTAACACCAGTGGAGGAAATCATTTGTGCCTCCAGGCGAGTCATTACAGAAGCAGAGTGTGAGATTGCAGTGACAAAACTCTGTCTCTGGCCTCACGACCAGCCAGAGACCAGCACGCTTCTCCACACTCATTACTCCACAGCTCCTCTCTCTCCTCCTCTACTCTTCTTATTCTTCCCTTTCTCTCTGTCAAACCCTCTCTTCAAATGATTGTATTATATTCCCTCCACTTTCCTCTCCTCTTTGCTTCCATCGGTTCGGCCTCAAGTCGTTTAAGATTTTAACCCTCCAAGTAGAAATCACAGCGGCTAAACGGCTCTCAGTCGTTTTGTGCTGCTGGATGTGTAACAGCAGTGACGTTGCTAGGAGGGGGCCGTGGTGGGCGACGGTCAGAACCAGAAACCACGGGGGTTTCACATCCAGAGTCCAGGCTGCAGTCGGGTTTAGGCGACAAAACCACGTTGGTCGAGGTTTTGGCTTTCCAAAAGAAAGAAAAAAAAGTAAATAAACAGTTTGAGTCTGGGGTCATTGGGAACTCTGATATTAACGATGTCCAAAAGAAGCTCAACGACGCTGTTATTAGAAAACCAAAAAGTAAATCATCATTGCAAATAAGAGAAACCTCTAAGATCTTAATAAATGCATAAATATAAAAACGAAATGCATTATCTTTTGTGAACTTTGTTCTTCTATGTTCAGTATCAACCTATTAGCAAGTTGCTAAAAACATAAATGAAGAACATTTCCTCATTATCATGTTAATATAAAACATAATCTGGTCACTTTATGCAAATTAGTTGTGAAAAAAACAAAAAACACATGCAATTTCTCGCTGCTTCTAACAGGGTGATGGATTTTGCTCCATATTTTGCACAGTTTTCTTTCTAAATAATGTTTGTAAGTATTAAAAAAAAACAGAAGAAGCCATTAATGTCTAATAACAAAAGCTAAAATTAGCATTCACATGTAAATGCAAATTAAAAAACTGGGTAGAAACATTTAGGGAAGTCATTACACGGGCAGTGAAAACTTAACCTCAAATTAAGGTTTTAGGCTACTTTTAAAAAAACAAACTAACAACCGAGCAAATTAAACCATTCACCATGTTAAATGATTCTTGGTTTCGTTTTCAAAGTATAAACAAATTAAATAGATTATAAGCAAACAACAATATATTTATGACAAATGTTAAATCATCAACTTGGCCGATGCGTTTTTAAATACAATTTTTTAGTGTCCATGTCGGAATAAAACCTTTAAAATACAGACTTTTGTGAACAGACATGAAACATGCGTGTTTATTAACATGCTAATATAACTATATTTCATATTTATTTGCTTAGTCAATGTTATTCTGTGCATCTGTTCAGCAAATTGTGCTGTTTAATCCAGTAAACTAAGTATAATTGATACTAGTTGTGTCTTCAGAAGTCAATAAAAAGAAGAATAAGTTACATTAAAGTCGTTCATTCAGATTTAGGACTTTTATTTTGAAATTTTTAATAGAAAAACAAACATTGCAATAAACAGAGGACCTGTCCTCTTTACTCTCAGGCTGTTTTTGCTCTCGCTGGCCAGAAGGTGTCAGCTCTGTGTTGGGTAGTGGTCCACAACTACACACACAGGCACACACACACACACACACACACACTCGTGCACACACATGTTCACATGCACAAAAGCCGAGTGCTACGGCCGACTGATGTCCAGCTGCTCCTGTCAACACTCTGCTCCGGCGTGTAATTCACCCTCACACACAACGGCAGCTGAGACCTGAGAGGAACCTCACCCCCCCCCTCACCCCCCCCTCACCCCACACCCCCAACACACACACACACATGCACAGACACACACACACACACACACAGAGGGAAGGGAGGAAATAAGAGGTGGAAAACGAGAAAGATAGTTAAAAATAAAAGTGGACGAAGAGGAAGTGGGAGCGAGGTGGACATGGATGGGGGGGGCGGGGGGGGCTGTGGGTGACAGACGCACTGAGAGCCAGACAAAGAGAGAGAGGGAGGGGGGAGTTGGATGGGAGGGGTAGGATGGGTTGGTGGGGGGTGAGGAGGGGGGCAGTGTGTTTAAGTGGCCTAATCAAGGGAGGGACCTCCCCTTCAAAGGGAGAACTGGTGTGTGTGTGTGTGTGTGTGTGTGTGTGTGTGTGTGTGTGTGTGTGTGTGTGTGTGTGTTTATTGAGGGGGGGTGGGGGGGGGGTTACACATGGACAGACTGAGTCCAAGTTCCCCTGCAATTATCAACTTACCCATCCTCCCCCTCCTCCTCATCTCCCCCCTCCATCCCCTGAGAGACCCAAGCTGCTGTACCCATCAACAACTCATTCAGGCCTTAACAAAGCAGCACCACGCCCCCCCACACACACCCCTCCCGCACCCCCCCAAAACAACACACACACATGCACACACATTTTACAACTCGGTCGATGCTGCTGACTCGTTCCCACATTGGACTCATTTGAAAACAATTTTTATGTAGAAATCAGACGGACGATGTGTTGGTGTTCAGTTCAGTCGTCACTTTGCGTGTTTGTGTCTTTTTTTATTTATTTTAATTTTCCTGCTGCGAACGATATAAAATAATCTAATGTGTATAATATGTTGTAATTATGATGAGTATTGACAAATAAAAAAATCACAAACTTCGAGAATAAAGACGTAAAGTCGACTTTATTCTCGTAAATTTATGACTTTATTCTCGTAAATTTATGACTTTATTCTTGTAATGTTATGACTTCTTTCTCGTAGGAAATGTTCGACTTTATTCTCCTAAATTTAATTTTTTTTTTTTACATTTTCATTGCATTTAGAAAACACCAGCCCACTTTTGACAACACACAGAAAACATAATTAAATCTGAAGATAAAGAAAACATCACAGACGCGTTCATGTGTTTCACATAAAGTCGACTTTTTAAACATCATCTCTGTGTTTGCTCCGGTTTGATCCTGATCTTAAACTTCTATCAAAGTGTTTTTATGACATTTCACCCCCCCAAAAGAATGACTCTCTCTTTTTTCACAATTATTCGGTGATAATTTGGAAAATGAGGGGAACATTTTGACGAGCTCTGTATTCTCTAAGGTGGCTCTTTAATTTTTCATGTTTTCCCTGGTTTTGGTCGTAAAGGTCGAGTGAAGGAACAAGTTGTTTCAGGGAGAGATTTTCTTGTGGTAACTCGTGTCGTATCTTTTAACAGTGAGAAGCACAGGGGGGAATTGACTCTTTAAGAGTGTGTGTGTGTGTATATGTGTGTGTGTGCGTATGTGTTGTACATGGCTGGCGTGTGCCGCTCCACATGCTGAACATGAGGCCCCGAGGCCGTCGTCGTCTCACCTCCGGCACTCTTAATGTGGAGCGCTTACCCCGGTGTGTGAACAATATATGCATTTATGCCTCCCTCTCTCTCCCTCTGTGTGTGTGTGTGTGTGTGTGTGTATTTGTTCTCTAAGCCGTCAGTAATAAGGTTGGCCATGGTGCATCAGAGATAAGGCATTAGGCTGTTGACCTCTGGCCTCTACTTCTGTTTAATACGGAAACCCGTCCACTAACACCCAAGAGAAGCCATGTTTAAGAGGCGCAAACTGCTTAATGAAATCTGTGTGTGTGTGTGTCTTTGTGTGTGTGTGTGTGTGTGTGTGTGTGTGTGTGTGTGTTAATAGAGCCAGCTTTCTAAAGCAGCTGTATTTAAAGTGTTGTCTTGCATCATGACTCCTAGAAATTACATTTATGTACGACTGCGTGAGGAAGTGTAATCGCCGTCTGGATTACATTCAGACGACGAGACAGATTTTTATTTGAATGAATGAATCACGACATTAATTAATGTAACAACAACAACAGCAACAACAACAGCAACAACAGTGTCACAGGCGGCCACAGACTGGGCTCGGTCTAGAGTCCAACAAAAACAACACATGAAGGATTTAAGGTTTTAAAGAAAGTGGTTTAGGTCCAGTATAGATCCTTAAAGACAATGTTAACTTTAAATAACACCACGATCATCAACATTAACTCTACTGTGATTGATAAACAGCGTGAAAAGGTTATTTTGATTTAACCCTCCTGTTGCCCTCGGGTCAAATTTGACCCCCTGTCAAATGTTTTTATGGTTTTCTGTCAAATTATTGCCTCAAAGTAACATTAATGCTTCTTAAACTACACTGATGACTATTTAAACGTAACTGAAATGATTTCAAAACAACATCCTGTTTGAAATTTGATCCCAAAAATTTGATATGTTTCCATGTAAATGAGGGATATTAACCATGAAAGTTCAAAATAAAGTGTAAAAGTGGATTGAAAAGGTGTAATGTAATTACTGGGTAGCAATTTTATACCTAATGTTTTGTAAAGGGTCAGACAGGTCGAGTCAGTTTTGATCTTTAGGACAGGTTGCATGGTCGTCAGGAAGACAACACAAAGGTTAAAGCAATGCACATAATCTGCAACATTGCTGCCAATATTCCTCTTATATACAGTATATCTTCTTAATATAAACTACTATTATGCAAATGGTCAACATTTTAGTCGTCCTCAGGCCAAATCTGACCCATTGTTACATGTTTTATATCAAAACTATGGTTTTCTTTCACATAATTGCCTGAAAATAACAAATAATACCTCCTAACTACACTAAAATGGTTTTGTATCAGCATCCTGATTAAAATGTCACTCGAAACAGTGTATATTTTTACGTAAATTAGATATAACGACCATAAAACTCCCAAAATAAGGTGCAAAAGTTGATTTGATCAGCTATATAATGCATATTACCGTATTATTATCATTTTACACCCAATGTCAATAATATGCAGCGTGTAGCAGTGTAATCTATGTTGTAGTATGAGGGGATCTTCATGGGAGGAGAGAGATTTATCTGCGGCCTCGGAGGTGCGAGTCACATGTGGCGATCACAGTAAGAGGACGAGACAGTGACAGATCAGAGGCGACTGGATGAAACCGGGAGGAAGTCTTCACCCGGACGGAAAAATGAACTGTTCTCCGCCGTCTCCTTCACTTCTTATCCACTTAGGACGCAGCGACGCCTCTTCAGCCTCCACCGCTGCTTTTGTCCTTCCCTCCTTTTTTTCTTCCTAAAATTATATCTTCCTCACTCTCTTTCCTCCTCCTCTTCCTCCTCTTCCTCCTCCTTCTTCAATATTATCTCTTGGTCTCCTGCTCCCCCCTCGTCTTCCTCCTCCTCCTCCTCCTCCTCCTCCTCCTCCTCTGTCTTTCTTCCCTCTTTCATTTGTTCTCCACTCTCTTCGTTCCCTCTCCTCACTTTGAGCGAAATAGATTTTCAATTACGTGCTGAGTGCCTGGAAGCTTCTATATTTCCCAACCTGACCCCAATACAGCCCAAGTGACACCCCACGCACCAGAAACACACACACACACACAAATGCACACACACACTCACACATATATATCGACACTACACACACAGACACCCACACACACATCGGATACACTTCCGCCTCCACTTACAGCCTAATGGAGTGGAGGAGAGGCTGGAGAATGTCTTCGGTGTCCTGGACAAACCTGGTAAACTACCTGGCAGACACATACACACACACACAGACACATAGAGACAGACAGACACACAGACACACACACACAGACACAGACACACACAGACAGACACACACACAGAGACAGACACACACACACTTGCAATGAAACGCAGCAGAAGTGAGGTCTTCATTCATAAGATCACATGAGCCAGACTTTATTGATCCTACAGGATTTACTTTAAGAGGGAATAAAATAAAACAAGTTTTGTTTCGTGTGTTTTTACATATTGTTATTAAGAGTTAATTGAGTTTTATGTCGAATTCTGTGTGACACACATTTCCCCTCTGGGAAAATAAAAGTGGAAGTTGAAAGTGAAGCACCTATCTGACCTACAGTGTAAATCTGGAAAAGCTCTTTAGCCATAAATTCTCGGGGGGCCGCAGTAAAACATTACAGAGATCACAGACCGGCCCATATAGTTAAACATTAGTTAAAACTCAAACCTGGCAACCTGAAAAAGACAAAAAACAAAAAAAAACTAAACATTAAAGGTCAAAATGTCCAAGAGTATCCATCATTTTGTTGAATAATTTCTCCCTCAGGCTTTCAAATAAAGTCTTGTTGCACTTTTTAATTAGCAGAGGAGCAACAAGTAACGAGGCAGCCGCAGAACAACACCTGAACACATGAGGCGCAAACAGCTTAATGAACACACACACACACAGACACACACAGAGGCAGTGACACTTATAGTGCAACACTTCACCTCATTAAGCCCGTGCACAAACAGTGAATCTGTGAAAGTGAAGGAACGAGATGTGGAGAGGAAAACACAGAGAGAGAGAGTGGGAGAGAGGGAGCAGATAGTTTTGTTGAGAGCTGTGAAGAACTCAAAATTAAGAGAGAGAGACCATGTGACTCACAAAATAAATGCATGATAATCTGTTTCTGCATAATACTGTGACTGCAGGTTCATCGGTTCAGGTGAAGAAGGTTTTTACTGGAATAAAGGAAACAAAACAAAAAAAAAACACATTAAAAATGAGTCTGCACACCCACATGTTACAAAAACACGCACAAATCAGGCTCATATTCAGTTTAATGACTATTATTTATTCATATTATTATTTACAAACTCCCTTCCCATATTTAGCATCCAATAATAAGCAGTAGACAAACTCTAAATAAATGATTTATGACACTGTAATGTAGCTGTAAGCAGATAAATGTGTTTAGAAATGAGGCTAGTGTGTCTAATAATATCTGGTAATTAACACAAATACATTAATAAAACACTTCAAATGTCTTTTAACTGATGACAACTACATTCGAGTGCACTATAAATATTTGAGAAGCCAATTATAAACTCTTATATTGTATTTGTGAGGATTTTTTTTCCAAATCGTGATGTGAAAATTTTGCAAAATGTGCAAAACAAAACAAAAAACTGTACAAAGAAGACAATTTACACCATCTGTCCACATGTCCATGCATCCGTATGTATGTGTGAAGGATAGATAGTGAGGTAGAGGGAGGGAGTGTGTGTCAGTGTGTGTGTCAATGTGTGTGTGTGTGTGTGTGTGTGCGCCTGCGGCCTCTTCATCTCATCAGTAGAAATCTATTCTGCTCAGACTCATCCAATAAGGTGGGTAATGATACTCCACTCTAATATTGGGACCGTCCAAATTGAACACATTTAAACTTTAATGCAAGTCAAGTCCTGGGGAGAATGTAATCTGCCCCACTTAGTGCGCAATGTGTGTGTATATGTGAAGGTTTTTCTGTGTGCGTGCGTGTATGTGTGTGAACCCACGTGTTTCGGCCTCTGTGTAATGTCTCTCTCTCTTTCTGCTAATGAATTTAAATATGCTGAATTAGTTTTAAGAAGAAGATGAGAGGTGAGGTGAGAACGTGTGTGAAGTGCTGCAGAGAGGTTGTTTAAGCAGTTGAAGCAACAATCTGTGTGTGTGTGTGTGTGTGTGTGTGTGTGAACCCACGTGTTTCGGCCTCTGTGTAATGTAAAGCTCTTACTTCTCTCTCTCTCTCTTTCTGCTAATGAATTTAAATATGCTGAATTAGTTTTAAGAAGAAGATGAGAGGTGAGGTGAGAACGTGTGTGAAGTGCTGCAGAGAGGTTGTTTAAGCAGTTGAAGCAACAGTCTGTGTGTGTGTGTGTGTGTGTGTTTACAGGCTGCAGCTGAAAAGCGTGCGATGGCGATGAGAAAAACACATTGCACACCTTTCAACCTCGCTCCGCTCATCCTTAACACGCAGACGGTTCACGCACTTTTGACTTTTTTACCCCGTAAATAGACTTAAACGTCTCAAAGCACGTTTGTCATAAACATTTAATCTGTTTCTTGTTGTTTGTTTGTTTTGTTTTTTTAACCTAAAATGTACAGTATGTAAATGATCTGGAAATATCTACTGTAACTGCAGCAGGCCACTACTGAACTGAAATATACTATATGACTAACTATACTAACTATACTGAAATGTATTCATAAACATTATTTATAACTGTATATTAGTTACAGTTAGTTGAACTTTGTCTAATTGAACATTACTGGTCCTAACCTTTGACACAGGACCCAGCAAAATGAAACTTTTTAGCCGTTATGTCAATACAGTATTAGCATAGCAAAACCATTAAAAATGATATAGGCTACATAAACACCCACTTTTATGAACATTTGTTACAGTGCACTGCAAAGTTGCATTTTATGTTAAAAAAAAAAGAAAACAACAGCCTATTTGCCTCTTTTTTTTTAGCTACACTTTGCGTTGAGTAGCTAATTGGCAAATGATAACAAGAAGAGAATATGGTAACCAATAGCTACAGACACCTGAGTCACACCACTATATACAAAATATGAAGCTAAAGTTCACTGATTAACATATTGTGTCTTAAAACTGTTCTTATAGCATCAGTTGTCTTCAAATGTTCGTGCATGCTAGTCTCAGCATCTAGCTCAATGCACCACAGTAACTACCTACGCAGCCTCGCAGAGCAGTTTGCAGCAAATGAGACTTCACGTCAGTTAGTTAAGTTGTTATTAATGTTTAACTCTGTTTAGGTTACAGCTAACTGTGTCTGAGAAAAAATCTGATTATCCTTCCTTTGATTCCTCAGTTTGATCCCTCGTAGGCTAGTTACTGTGTGATTGATTGAGCACTTAGAAAATAATTTGGCTACTCTTTAGTTTTGGAAACTCTGGATTCAAAACATTGTTATGGACATATAGCCTATACAGTGGTTCTCTAAATTTTTCTCTAAATTCTACCAGTTTTTTTTCCAGAAATTTCTCAAATTTTTTCCAAAAATTCACACCATTGGCCCTAATTTGAACGCACAGAAAAAAGTAAACTAAAAAAGTAACGTTATTCAGTCTCAGAAACTCAAATATTTGTGTATTGCTGGTGTTTGTTTTTTAAAATTTTGTCCAATGGGGTGTCCCGTGGTCTAATTTGTGTCAGTTTAGGGGTCCTTGATGCAAAAAAAGGTTGAGAACAACTGGCCAATAAAACACGTATAGGATGTCATGTAATCAAGACTTAGGTGTCTCAATGACACAATAATATATTTAAAAACAGATGGATCATGCCTCATTATCACTATGTGTTGTGTTGTGTTGTGTTGTATCACTAAGCTTTTGAAATATTACCCAGGAGCAACTTTAGTTTACACCTAAGCCAAGGTTCATAATTAAATTTGTCAGTATCTGTGCATGTGTGTGTGTGTCTGTGTGTGTGTGTGTGTGTGAAGCCATAACTCTTGTGTGTTAGTGCCGCTGGGTGAAAGTGTTGTGATTGATTGTTCGGACCCTCCCCGGCTTAAAAAACGTCCGTCCCGCAGCAGACCCGAACGTGTTCATGTGTGCGGCAGCTTCGCCACTAATCCATGAAGAATCGTCTTCCTCCTCCATTTCCTCTTCCTCCCAGGATGTCAGGGTCACATCAAAGGAGAAAGCAGCGACCTCTGACCCCGTGACCCCGGTTTTAGCAGCTTCACGAGCGAGCAGGGCGAGAATCCATTAGCTACAGCAACATCATCATCATCATCATCATCATCATCATCATCGATGGTGGTGAGTCAAAACATTAAGGCAGATTTTAAATCAAGGGTACGATAATTAAAAATGCCACAATGTTGATTTCATAATAACTACATGTGAAGACAGGTAATGGAAAAAAAATTTAACTGTTATTAGCAACATTAAACTGTGACACATGATTTTTAATGATTTTCAGTCATAAAAATAAACTAAAAATTTAACGATTATATCAAATTTAACTGTGACAGCACCAGATGTGTGGGTTTTTTTATTTTATATATAGCAGTGACACTGATTACACATCTTTAATGACTCTCCTTTCCTGTCATTAATATTTCAATGACACAATTATTTTGTACATGAAAACCTGATGAGATTAGATTTAGATCCTTGTTTTCATAACTAATGAAAAATGATAGGGCAAAGTGAATGGCGCTTAAAATGCGTGAGTGCTGCCGCGTGCGTGCGTTTGGTGTGCGAGCGCATCGGAGCCTGTAAATGGGGGGCTAACCTGCATTTAAAGCAGCCCTCGGCACTGCTCCCTGTTTTTGTCTTTTTTCACAATGAGTAACTTATCTAAACCATCCGCTCTTCAACGCTCATGCTTCAACCGCCTATTTATCCATTTTGGGTTGCACGCAGCGCCGTCGTTAGTATTCCAGTACACACCTCAACAAAGCCATTATCATAAAAACACACATTCACATGCAGATGGATTTGCTCTTAGCCTCTTAGCTCCGCAGCTAATGGTGCTAGCCACTTAATTAAGGTCACTTATGGACAAACTCTGTTAGCATGGGCACTAATAAGTACTGCCCAGACAATGGGACCGAGTGTGCGTGTGTGTGAGTGTGTGTATGGTAATGATATTGCTGTAAAGCCTGACCTGCAGTCTCCATTATCACCAGCTTATTGAGTGGTTTGTTTTGCAGAGTGGCTCTTAGAGGTGGGTATCATTGAAATTTCACTAGATGGACAACTGGACACTTTAGAAAATGCATCACAATACATTTTGGGCTGAAGTGTGTGTGTGTGGCCCAGTTTGAGGGGCACCTAGAGACGGGAAAAAAAGAGATAAAGTGTCTGCAGTTTTTTTTTTTCTTTCTTTTTTTTTTGCCAAACACCCATGTGGAAACTGAATATCCGGCGCGTCGTTAATTTATAGCGCTCTGGTTTCCTCCTCTTCTCCCTCAGTCCTTTGCTGCTGCTGTCCTCCCTTTCCGGAGCCTCTCCTCAAGTTGCCTCATCTAAAAACAATTAGTTCCCCCCCCTCACAAAACAGACTGACTGACTGACTGACTGACCAACCAGTCAGGTTAGAGGGTGCATGTACTGTGTGTGAGTGTGTGTGTGTGTGTGTGTGGGTGGTGTTGTCCCGCTGGGGAGCATAACATCGCCCTCTAACATCACCACACAGGATGCTTCCGAAGACTCGGAGACCTTTCACCTTCTGCAGTGAAGATGAGAGACGAGGGGAAGCAGAGGTGGAGAGGGAGGAGGAGAAGAGGAGGGGAGGGGATGGGTGGGAATGGGCAGTGACGGGGCCCCAAACATGGCCGATTGTACGACAGGACACAGGAAATCAGTTTTTGTGCAGGTACAGTAGGTGGTTAAATTACAAAGTGAGAGGAGTGACTTCCTGCACAGAGAGTTGAACCAGGTTAAAGAGCTGTTCTGCTAACCCTCCTCCTGGCCATGTGCATTTGTTTACAACAAAGCCGGCGTAGGTACCAAATGTGTCCGGGCTGCCAGATTTGTCCGGGGCCGCGACTGGCGATGACGTGGCACATCGTGATTGGTTGGGAGGAGTTATAAAAGTTTGTAGGTAGACGAAAGTGAGCTATTTATATTTTCTTATGATAACATTAAACATGTACACAACTAACAGTGACGAAAATTATTAAAATACTGTAATTAGCGCGGGCGTTCACGAACGTTTGTTTGACGTTGCCTCAAACAAGCGTCGAGATCTCTGCCAAATGTCGCGAGAGTGTGTTGTTGAGCCAGAGACAGGTCTTCAACAAAGTTCATTTTCTCCTGAATTGTCCGTCTGAAAATTGCCATTTTCGTGACAAACTGAAGAGATGTGGTTTGTGACAGATGAGTCCAATATTTACTACGGGGCGAAGTGACTAACTTCGCTAACATCCGCGGTAGCATTACGCCACCACGACCAATCATGATGTGCCACGTCATCGCCAGTCGCGGCCCCGGACAAATCTGGCAGCCCGGACACATTTGGTACCTACACCAACAAGAAATCAATCAATAGAGCGGTAGATAATGTTATATATCATATATGATGTTACGACGTGTTTATTTGTGTAGTTTAATCTGTCATAAACAAGAGATTATGGGTTACGGGGCAGAGACGAGAGCTCACACACAATAAGTGACACACAGGTGGAAGGCAGAGAGCCTCCATTCCCCCTGTAACAAGTTAAGCCATTTATTAAAGCATCACAATTACTCCAAAGCTGTTTAATTAAGGTAAAAATGTAGCATAGTTAAACTACAAAACCTGCATAGTTCCTCTTTAATGAGTGTTTCGGTGCAGGAAAAGGAAATATCACAATAGAAGCTGTCTGTCATGTCACATCAGCTCTTTTACAGACATAATAATGTGTTTTCTGTCAAATCTCATTGCAACCCATCAAATCTGTTGCTGTCGTCCACTGAACACAACGTCTCCCTCCATGTCCCGTATTGTAATATAAAGTTAGCCACATGCTTGTGCATTAAAACATACTGTAAACATAATGTAATGCACATGTGACACAATGCAATGTAGTGTAAACATGTCATGTTGTGTCCTGTCATGTCTGCTCCAACCAAAATGTGACATTATCCAAAATAATGCAACACAATACCAGTGTATTTTTTCCGTATTCAACAATAAACACAACATAACATGGCTTAAAGTGGTCTAGCATACTTTAATGAAACATAATATAACAAATTTTATTATGTTGTAACTAATTAGATATATATAGATGTGTTTCCTAACAAAATTTAACAAAACAAAACAAAGTGAAATGTAACTAATTACCCTGTTGTGTCTGTCTGTTGTGTGTCCTTTCATAATGTACAAAGAAAACAACATAATGTAACACAACTCGGTGTAAAATCTTAAGTTTGCTTTTCTAACAAAGTGAACAAAAACTTTATCAATCTCATATTCTCTCTCACATTGTCTCTACAGTTTTATATATATGTACAATATAAAGTTATGTTGCAGTGTGGGTGACCATAGCAACAATACTTCTGTCTGATGCTGTTGACAGAAACTCAACCATCAATTAAAACCTAACGATCAGTTAAAGTGTGTTTGAAAAAGGAAAAGAGTTGAACTCACATACTGTGTCGTTGTGTGTCACATCATATCTCACTGAATTATACTGTATCTTATTGTGTTTAATTTCTTTGTTCCAGCAAAAACACTGCACTTTGCAGAGAAACATGCTCGAAATATCAATAGTAAAAAAAAATGTCACTGATGGTAAATGGTTCATACCTTCACCATAATATTAAAGATTATACAATAATGATAATAACTATTAATAATATTATAGTTCAGTAGTAATATTACTTGTGCATTAATGTGAAAGCTGTAGCTGATAAATATTTGTATTGGACTGCACCTAATGATTATTTCACTTACAGATCAATGTGCTAATTATTCTCCTGACTGATTGATTGATTGATTGATTGATTGATTGATCAATTGATAGTTTGTTTTGTTCAATACATGCCCGTCACAGTTATAAAAAGTGTTGCCTTCATTAATGTTTGTTATATTTAACGAACAGTTGAAACTTCAAAGTGAACTAATATTTAAATAGCGAAGCAGCAAATTGTTGGAACCATTAAATATTTGGCTGAAATTATGAATATGAAATCTTAGGTGTTGTCTTATATATATTATCACTACCGTGTGATATTTTATGACATTGACATAACGTCATATTGGATTTTTTTTTTGGAGGAAACACAATTTGATCCATGTGTTCAGCAGCTTCTGTGAGTGACACTGACTTATTGCCCCCCAGGTGAAAACAATTGATTATGTCCTCACAGGGACACTAAACAACAGCTGTTTCTTTCTCTCTCTCTGTCTCTCTGTCTCTGTCCATTCACGTCCACCACCAACCGATCCGTCTCTCACCCTCACCTGCCTCCTCTCCTCCTCTCCGCCTGTCTTCCCTCTCTTTCTACCCTTTCTCTCTGCAGCTGCATATATAGGCTACGTACTACGTCTCTTTTCCCAACTTCCATGGAGGCAAATCCAGCTCCCTCTCATTTTCAGTTGTGTCTAAATATCTCTCTCTCTCTATGTGTGTGTGTGTGTGTGTGTGTGTGTGTGTGTGCGTCTGCTGCAGGAGCTGAGTCTGTGGTCTCACGATCAGGAACCCCAGAGGTCAGAGGGCAGATAAATAGTTGTCAGGGGGGCCTCGTCCCAGGAGAGAGAGAGGGAGAGAGAGGGGGGGGGGATGAGGGGACAAGCTTGTTATTAAAGGAGAAATTTGAAGCTGGACGTGAGATTATTGTGCGAGAGGAAACCTCGTCTTGTTTCTGCTCGGTATAGTTGAGGTGTCAGCTAATGACGGACCCACATCAGAGGATAACTGGGCACAGGTGAAGTGTCCAATTCTACGGTGGCCCTAAGAGCTCAATGCAGTGTAGTGCAACTTTCAAAAACATGTAAATGGACAAAACACAAAAGGAGATGTTCACTTTGATGAGGAGACCAGCAGCAGCAGCAGGTCTGAGTCTATTACTTCAGATGGGAGAAGTGAACGTGATCACAGATTATGACTGATTCTATCTCCCCAATAGTCACTGAAATACAAATTTGATCAATATTTCACAAGCTAAAGATTCTCCAGACTGTCTGAAATCAAGTTTTCAATCTCACAGATCAGGAGGAAATTAGCTTTATTTGTGACCTGATTCTGTCTCTGCAATGAACTTTCACAAGCTCTACAACAGCTCTCTCTTCTTTGATGGTTTTGGTTTCTGTGCAGGTCTTTTGGTGAAGACATTTACAGGGAGTTACATGTGAAACCATGAATTAAATATTTCTGTCTTTATTCAACTTTTTTTTGGGGGGGGGGGGGGGTTGATGATCACATATTAAGCTAATGTGTAAATTACATTTAGTATGATCAGCATACAAAAATGTGTTGTTTTCATGTTTATTTATAGCTATATTTTGTATTTTCTTAAAGCCCGGTTATTATTCTCTCATTATAACAGATGTTAAATTCGGGACTTTTATTTTGAAGGAGTCTTGATGGTAAACCATAAACTGTATAAAGTGGTAAACACAAGTGGATAAAACCAAGCAGTAGAATCAAAACAGAAGGTGTCAATCATTTCATACATATTTCTGTGCAATATTTTCAACTTAAAGAAACACAAACCCTTGGACAAGATGTTTCCACCTGTGTTCATCGTGTTTTTTTGTCTCTGAAGTTGCACTGCATTGAGCTTCAGGGCCACCGTACATTGACCCTGAGTCGGTTGATGTCTCCAGGTTTCTGCTTGAAGCTCCATCACTGTTCATTTCATTTCACAGTAATCAAGGAGACTCTGAATCCAAAGAGATGTTGCCTGCAAACAGTAAAAACTTTATTTACAGATTTCAGAGTGGATCGTCTGTCCTTGTGCTTAATATGTTCAATGTTGTTTTAAATCAAACGTTAAGTCTGTGATGTCCCACATATTTAAAATCGATATAGATTTTAAAACCCATCAGCCTGCACCAGGTCTACGTGCAGATTAATTAGCACAGATGTTTCTGAGAATGAAAAATGTGCAATCAATGAAAAACCGTAGCTGCAGCATATAGTATATTTTTGCTGAAGGCGTCTTTCATACATATTATTATTTAGACTGGAAATTAGACTTTTTGAATTTCACATTACCAATATATAGCCTAGGCTTCGCTGTGATTAATTCTCCTGAACGTCCTGCGCTGCTCAAGATGAAATAGGTGGCCTCACTTCACACACACACACATACAGAACAATCCCATTTCCAAAATCCATGTGAAATAGATACATCAACACAAAAACCGACGGAGGAGAGAGGGAGAGGAGAAGAAGAGGAGGGAGGAGAGATGGTGGATGGGTGTAGATGGGGGGGTTGGAGGAGATCCTGAGAGGAGGATTGAAGGAGAAAAGGGGGGAGATGGGTGGAAGGATAAAAGATGGATTAAGGTTGTGTTTCAGATTGGCAAGAGCGGTTTGTATGTGTGTTAAATGTGTGTGTGTGTTGAGTGTGAACAGTATAAGCTGAGAGATGTGGTGGCACTTTATTTGTTAGTGTTTTTCCTGCAGCCTGCCATTCCCCATGTCTCAGAAGGAGAAAGCCTTCTTACCCAACACTTATCTCTGTCTCTCTCTGAGTGTGTGTGTTTGTATGTGTGTGTATGTGTGGATGCAAACCCCCTTATGTGTGATAATGACAGCTGTAATGCCTGTCTGATATCTACTCAGCTCTGGGACTTCAGTTGCATGTTTGTATCTGTTTGTGTGTAGGTGTGTCGTGTGTGTGTGTGTGTTTGTGTACATGTATACCTGAAACATGCACGTGGGATAGAAGATGCTTTAAAAGCTCTTTGTGCGAACACAGGAATGTATCAGAGAGGGATAATCTTAAATATGTGTGTGTGCAGGGGAAACAGTGTGTGATGAATGGTCTATGACAGGTGTTGGGGATGAGATCTCCAATTATCACACTTTGATACCTTTTTCCTCCTGTTCGCACATAAACACACACCTCGGCGACGAGTGGAGGGGCGATCCGGGAACGAGCGTAAATGTGGTGTGACAGAAGAGTCCAAAAAAGAAAAGTTGGACCTGCAGGGAGGTTTTATTTTATATATAGGATATATTTGGTGCTTAAAAAGATGCTATACAAATATTGTCCAGGTCCTAATTCAAGGTCTTTGTGAGCCTTAAAAAAAGACTAGAATCATATAATGTGGAAAAACGACACAAAAATATTTAAAGAAATTAGTAATTTGCAAAAAAGGATTCACCTGAGGAGATAAAAAAGCAACCTTCACATAATGCATCACAGACTGACAGGCAGCTGCAGAGGAAAACAAAAAGTGTCCCGAGGATCAATGTGGAAAAAGGACATTTTTTCTCCTGATTCTATATGATGCAGCTCAAGAACAGGCCTCATGTTTTGGCCTGTAGCCTATGACCTGATATCTAGTCTTTTAAGTATTTAATTGATATTTTACCAATAGCTTAAATGGTGAGAGTGGCTTAATGTTGTATTTAAACCTCCAAATGATGGTAATTCCTTGTTAAAATCACATTAAAAGCAGTAGTATGATGTAGGACGTTAGAGGAAATCTAATCTGCTGTGAGTCTGAATGTATATGAGAGTTTTGGAAAAATAAAGATCACAATATACTGTATTGTTTGCAGTAGGCTATCGCAATATATTATCACATCAGCCACCTTTTTAAAATGTATTTTTTTGTTTTTAGCCTACACAGCCGCACTGACCTGGACTACAAATGGCGGACAGGGTGAATTCAATCTATCATCATGGCAACAAACAAACTGCTTTACTGGCAGGTCAAAAAACAGGACAGGACAAAAAACTTATAGGCCTACATGTAAAAAAAAAAAAAAAAAAATCCACTCTGTTCTGAATCAATATACCAAGTGTCATATGGCAGGTAACCATGGTAACAATACGTCTGATTGATGCTGTGGAGGAGGACATCCAGTTCATACCTGGATGTTGTGGCGTATTTATTTTATGTAGCCTATATCAGGACTGCACCTTGGAGTGTGTAGCTACATCATCTATATTATCTCCGTCGGTCTGCAGCAGCAGGGTTGCTCCGAGAATTCACTTCCTCAACATTTTCAAGATGTTTCACGATAAACGGTTTCCAGGGACGGGGGAGAGATTGTAAACGCTCTCAGAGCCACTGTACAATAATCAAGTTTGGCTTATTTATTTACGAGTGAAACTTAGTCGATGAAAACTGTTGTTTAACGTCCTGTGTGGCTCTGGAGGAGGTTAATAAACTCTGAGAAAACTTCTCTGCTGCATCAAATGTTTGAGACAGAGACAGAAAACTCTGCATTAGAAACTGTGGAAGAAAAACGGGTAGATCATGCTACTGAGATGCATCATGGGAAATGTAGGATTCAGTGTTTCTAGCTGAAGCCTACTAAAGATGATGATGAGGTTACTGTATCTGCAGCATTTCCTTCAAGGTTAAACAACAAATGAAGGTGCTTCTTTGGCTAAGGCGCTTTTGGTGAGTTTACTGCAGGATATGGCTAACATTTTTCACTTTTTCATTTATTAGTTTATTCATAATGGGATAGTTCATGAACATACAAAAAATAATAAATTGTTGTAAATAGCTATGCCAGATTAAGTTCAAGAGCTAATTTCCATCTGCAGTCCCATGGTCCACAAATAATTACAATTTGACAAAAACAAAACAAATGATGGGCTAATACAAATATAACGGTAGCATTAGGCTAATAGCTGAAAATGTTGTAGCTAAATGTTGTGAGTTGAGCATCAAACTTCAGTCCTAGCTTCACACACCAACACCTGTCTCCAGATGTGGGAAGCAACACCAACAAACTCTAATCTGTCTCTGTCACATCTTTTCTTCTAGCCTACAGAAAATTAGCATGCTAACCAGCTAGCCTGTTAGCTTCCCGCTAAAGTCCAACTGAAGATTCCTGTCTGTTGTGGCCGCTAATGGGTGATAAAACATATTTAGACTAAAACAGCGAGAAGATTAAATTGTAACAAAAAAAAGGAAGACTAAAATATAGACCCAGAAAATGGAAAAATTTTGATAAAGGCGCCTAGAGAAAGCTATTTCAATTTGGACGCCTTCATGGCCATTGTGGACCGTAAAGGCCAAACTGAAATGACACAGTCTGGCCTGTGGTATTTTACTTTGTGACACCAGCTGTGTCCACCTTTACTGCTGCGTCACAAAGCCGCTGAACTGAGCTGAACCCAGATCCATCAGGCTCTGTTGGCGTTGTGTTGTGTTGTTTACTGTGTGACACAATCTTCAACAACAATTCTTTGTTTTGTTTACACTACAAAAGATCCAGTGTGTTTCTGTGCATGTGATGTATGTGTGTTTAGCATCACACTGACGGACTCCTTCATACTCTCTGGTGAAGCTGTGTAGCTGCTGTTCACTTTCTATTCTGTTTCTCCTTTTTGATTTCCTCTGTATCTGCTGCATCAGCACGGCGCCGTGGCAACACAATGACATCATCTAACGGAGGCGGCGGATGGTGACTGACACTATCCTCCACCTGTCAATCATCATCACCGCCCTCTAGGAAGTCTGTGTTTATCTGCAGCTGTGACTGAATAACAGACAGGTGTGCGTGCCCCGTCCAACACATGTCAACACACACACACACACACACACACACACACACACACACACACACACACACACACACACATTTCCTTGCTCTTCTGTGTTTCTCAGGCAGTAGCTATTGTGAATCTACAATATCTAACAAACTTTAACACTTCCTAACAAACATTAATTTTAGTTTTAGTCTATAATCCACCTAAACAACCAAAGTTAAGCTTTTTAAAAATGAAATTAGGGCCTTTCTTTCAAAATAAAAGCCCTATTTTGAGTTGATTTTCGAAATCAAATCCAGACTGAAGCTAATTTTTTTTTTTTTTTTTTTTTCCCCGAATTCTGATTAATTGTTTTAATGCACAAAAGTAAACCTGGGATGTTCCTCATATTAGTCTGCAAATTAATTTCTTATTGGATAATTATTGGTTTTCTTAATTTTCTATAACAATCTCAATTTGTTACCAAACAAGAGTTATTTTACATGGAGGCAATTATTGAGTAAAATGCTGTAAAAACATATGAGTCCCGCTCATCAGATAAAAGACTAATTATCACAGGGCCTCTGTGTTTTGAAAACTGAAACGTGTCTGAAAGTTGGTGGAACAAAACACAAAAATATGAATATTTTGACGAAAAGCTTTATTACATGACCACTTTAATCAACCAAAAACAAACACTGACAGATTTTTAAGTAATTTACAAAATGCACTTTTTTCTTTGACAATTAAAATCTGAACAGGATGAAATGATCCAGCAGCACAAAACTCACACGAAAACGGAGCCAGGCATTAATACTGATCAAATGATCTGCTCAATGTGTTTAAAATAAGAGGCCATTTTCTAAATAATGTTACAGTATGTTACGTTATGTATCGCTGCACTTCCAGTTTGAGCTCATTGCTTTAGTTCAAAATGACTTGAAAGCGACTTTAATACAACAAGTCAATATTACTAAATATCATTACAAGAGGAAAACTCTTAATCAAAGCTAAAAAAGGATAAATTAGCTAAGAAAATGCATACTGCATATTGCACAGGGGTTGCATTTCTCAAAGATGCCGCACTTTTGCTGCATAACTTGCTGATTTCCGTGCAAAATGCTTGAAATATGCGAAGCTTGCATGATTTCAGAATCGTTGCATTTCCGTTGCATAAAAGTTACATATATCTTTGCAGAAAGTTGTAAAATGTTGCATGTTCACGTCAGCCCCCCATTGTCTTGGCAACGTTAAGGGACGTAATTGTGCGACGTGAAACGTTATCATCTCATACCAGAAAATAAATGAAACCGTGTGTGTGAGAGAAAATAAAATCACATTGTTTTCCCAGCTCCCACAGATTTTGCAAGTTCCCGCAAATGCATTGCATAAAATTACATAAATGCTGCCACATTATCAAACATTTTTGCTTGCAACAATCACGAAAAAACTAAAAATAGAAAAAATGGATAAATTAGTCAAAAAAATTTGGACTTTTGGTTAACGATATAAAAAAAGACAATGTATAATCCAATATACTAAAAGGATCTTAGGATAAAAGTGACATAGGCTATCTGAGGTAAATAATCATTTTTTCACGGCAACTTGACTCACAAAAGACTTTCAGAGCTGTAATATTTTTAATATTGGTAATTTTTCTCTGTTATCTGTAGTATTTTCTCTTTTTTAAACAGCTCCTCTTATGCTGATTCACATATTTTCTTTACCATCTCTCCGAGCAGCAGAGATATGTGAACAGCAGGTATTCACACGGCGTGACCAGCGGAGTCTCATTCATCTCTGCTAACGGTGAATTTAGAAGAAGTGAGACCATATCATTCACTATTCTCTGCTCCATTGCTCTTATTTGACATTTTTCTGCTGCTGCAGCTTTGATTTGGTGGCAGGATTATTTCATTATCTGGCCCTAAAGAGGATATTTGTGTGGCTGTGCAGGAGTGATGGGGGATAATGAATGAGGCTGATTATTTGTGGATGGTTGTTGGACAGGTATAAGACAACACACAGGCCTTATCTTATTTTATATTTATTTATTTCTTCTTTTATTAGCCTGCCGACAGTGACAATGACTGTGGTGTTACTGTATAGAAATGTTATTACTCTGCAGCTCTGGCTGGAGCCTGATGGTCTGCCTCATCTGCCTTTATGAATGGTTTTTTATTAAATTATGCTCAAGTTGAGCCATTAACAAAAATACTATAAATCTTTATCTTATTTTTCACAGCTTCTGTTTCTGCTTCTCACCAATAAAATTCACTTTTTCTTTTCTTTTCTTTTTTTGTTTTACAGCCTCTGGCCTGAAAATCATCAGTGAATGGGGCCTTTGAAACCATAAGATGGAATTTTCTCGTGTGCATGCGTTCGTTCCCGTTCATGTGTTCGCTCTGTTTGTACAGTTCTGTATGTTTTTACAGTAAGTGCATGTGCGTGTGTGTCGCGTGGTGTGGCCTCTCTGTGTGTGTATATGTGTATATGTGTGTGCGTGTATGTGTGTATGTGTGTATGTGTGTGTGTTATGGTTGGACGGTCGTCACAGGCTCATGAACTGGACGTGATCCATGCTGGTGCGTACAGTATGTTTACACACGGTACAGTCAGTGTTTATGTGTGTGTCTGCATGTGAGTGTGACTGTATGTGTATATGTGTGTGTGTGTGTGTGTGTGTGTATACTAACCATGACCCATAGTGTATGTGTGTGCATGCGTGTGTGAGTGTGTGTGTTTTCTTTCCTCCAGAAAACGAGGGGAGGTGAGCCGAGAGTTGAGCCCCAGTTCGGAGCTCCTCTGCTGGGGTGGCCCGGCCCGGCGGCGTCCCACAGGGCCCGTGGCTCCGGGTCTGACCTGCAGAACGTTCCAGATCTGTGGAGATGCAGCATCCGTGGAGGACAGGTCTGTGTGTGTCTGTGTGTGCATGTGTGTGTGTGTGTGTGTGTGTGTGTGTGTGTGTTTGTGCGACTCTGTGATTGGCCTGACAATCTGCTTATTGATGTACTGGTTAATGATGTTCCCAGAATGACACAGACAAAGACAGATGAAGAAGTAGATGATGATGATGATGATGCAGGGCCGTAATAACCATTGCGGGGGGGGGGACACATCCCATCTCAAAATGTCCCCCTCAATATATAGCTAGCTGATTAAAGCAGAAGTAAGCGGAGTATTTGTGTTAATATAAGTCTTAAATAGTTATATCTTCCGATAGCGATCACTTATATAGAGTGTTTGGACCGAAACACGGGTCTGTCAGTCACTCTGCTCTGCTGTAAGCCGAGGAGAAAACATTCCTTGTATCCTACAACCTTTATCCAATGAGGAGAGAGAACGACATAAAGGGGCGGTCCTCTCTGTGTGTGCAGCCAAGGGATGCGCGTGAATGTGGTGACGTAGGGACGAGGGCGGGGACTGGTAACTCCATCGGCTGACAATAAGTTAGCCAAAACGACCGGATCGCTTACTTCTGCTTTAAAAAACAAAAAATAAAAAAAGGATCCCATGTGTTAGCGAATTTACCGTACTTTCTGGACTATAGAGCGCACCTGAATATAAGCCACACCATCTAAATTTTAAAAGAAAATACATATATAGGCCGCACTTGAATGTAAGCCGCAGGTTTTATGAGGTATTTACACAGAAAGACAGTAGGGAACTGTGCAAGTCCGCTCGCTTTTCTGCTGTTTTGGTCACGCTCCTCTCGCCCATGTGCATTTGTTTACAACGAAGCCGGCGAAAAATCAATAAATGGAGCGGTGGATAACGTTACATGACATATACGATGTTACGGCGTGTGTGTTTGTGTAGTTTTAACCGTCATGAACAAAAGATTACGGGTTATGGAGCGTGTTTGTGTTGTGGTGTGCAGAGACAAGAGCTGGGACACCGGGGTGGGGAAAGAAGTAGCGGCTTATAGTCCAGAAAGTACGGTATATATACAGTATATATATAGAAAGAGATAGATTTGGTCCCTCCCAATGTTGACTCCATGGTTACGGCCTTGTGATGATGAGTAGGAGAAGGAGGTTATATTCATTACAATAATAATCTGCTACACACACTCATACAAAGCAAATAATTTTTGTTTTCTTTTGCATTCCTAAGTTTCTTTGTGCGTATTGTGATGTGTTTTTCAACTGACCACACTTTTATAATCATGAGCCTCAGCCAAACTGTGAGTAAACATGTCAACGAAAAGACAGTTTTCAATTATTAATCTGCCTTCACTGTCAAAATATGTTCGTAAAAACGTTATAAATAACACATCTGAACACAAAACAATCAAATAAAAATAAACCAATAAATAAAATACGATATAAATAATTATGAAAACAAGCTCCTACCTATACAGTCCTCTCTTTTGGATACATCAGTGTGAATCTCAACCTCAGTTTTTTTCTGGACGTCCCTTTTGGGCAGAAGTTGCACGGCCCCAGAGAGAAGAGAAAATATTCTGCTTAAATGAGGTTTTGTTTAATTACAGGCTCCTTTTTCTCTTCCACAGGCGACCTCTCACATCAGAGAGAAAAAACACACACAGGTGTAATTAATAATATTAATTTATGCTACTTCCCATTCAGGTTCTCCAGTTCAGATGAAATATGAACACCGGCTCAACGCGGCTTATTAAAACACTTAAATGGAAATGAGCCGTTGTTAGCGTCATTAGTTCCACCTGTGCTTTTCCTGTTGTGACAAACCTAAACGTGTCCTGTGGAAGAAGAAAAAAGGCCTTTTATTATTATTATGGGTATTTACCAAATAATCCTGGATTCACTTTAATTAGTCCGTGCATTTGCATCGAAAATAACTGAAAGTAATCATCCTCCTTCAAATACATTCAAATCACATTTCATTAATTATCACACATTATTATAATTAGTTTAAAGTAACTGTTCAGTTGATGGAATAAGTAACCAGTTCCTTCAGGTGCAATAAAACACTATAAAAATAGTAATACAAGAGTCCAGCATGTATTATAAGACAAATGTATTTATTGGACTGAATCTGCAGCATGTTCGTGTTGTAGCAGAGTTCACAAATTCATTTTAGACTTATGTACAATAAATAATCTTAATATGAAAAAAACAATGGCTCTGGTTAAAAAGAAAAGTAAAGAAAAGTGAAAAGTCGTGAATATATGTTAATTTCAACAGTACAAAGTTTAACTTTATAGTTTAAAGTAAATAAACTCACTGTACAGCTGATTGATTGTTTTAGTGCTGATAGTCAGTAGATTATTCAAATTGATAAGAAAACACATTTTCTGCAAAAATCTTCTTAATTATTCATATTTATAACCATTCTTATTTTTATTTATACTAATAACAGAGAGCGAGGAGGGAAAGTTGAGGACGACTTACAGCAACAAGCTGCATCACCACCGGCTCCTCTACGTCAATCATCATTTTGCTGATTACAGATTCTTAAGTATGAGCTTTGTATTTGTTATATTTAACAACAGGTTTAAAACTATTGGGTTTTAGATTGTTGACGAAATAAAAGTTGAATTAAATACTTTATTTTTCAGATATTAAAATTGACATTTTCTCTAATTCTCTGGTTTTTATACTGAAACTAAAATAAGACCGATAATGAAAATAATTATCAGTTTCAGTTTCAGTTTTTTTCTTTTTTGGGGGTACAGACTTTGTTTTTGTTCTTTACAGCCAGGTCAGTTCAGCGGTTCAACCCCAAGTTACCCTCCGATGGCTGATCAATCAGTATGGATCCTCATACATGAACATGTGAGTGAATGGGTGGATGTGGAAAGTGTTGTGAAATGCACTGGGTGGTTGAAGACAAGGACTACAGTAATACGCTCCACATCACCATCATTTTAACCCCTTAAACCAGTGGTTCCCAACCTCGTGACCCCATTTTGACATCACAAATTTCTGGCGACCCCTGATCACGTGCAGTCATGTGATCGCGGTCGTCAATCATGCGCCAGCTCAGATATTTTTGCATTTTACTTGAACTCGATTTTATATTTGAGAAAGTGAAAGTATAGAATACAGTTGTTTAAAGCAGAAGAAAGCGATCCGGTTGTTTTGGCTAACTTCTTGTCAGCCGATGTGATGTGTGAATGAAAAACAGCAAAGACAATACATACTGGTATTTGATGGATATAAGATCTGATCAATGATCACTGAGCAACCAGGTTTCTACGTTGTTTCCAAAGGTCCGAAGCCAAACTGGAGTTTTCAAACAGAAACAGGTCCCTTGGTGTTTCAGAAAGTTGTTTTCTGTGCGTGAAAAATGAAGGAGGGAGGTGAAAATGTAGTTTAGACCTTTAAGACCATTAAAGGGATAGTTCAACATTTTGGCAAATTGGCCCATTGCCATAATCCCTATAGTCATAGCAGTAGGTTCGTTACCTTTAATTGTCGGTGCAAGCTATTTTTAGAACGGTGGAGCAGAGCCGCGAGCTGCTCAGAGCTACGCTACGGAGGCTCATGGGATTTCTTGGTTTCCCTCATCAAACTCATCAAATACACAATCCAACAACTCCAACTCCAAGTTGTGATCTGCACATTCAGTTTTCAAGGTAAATTCATGCAAAACCGCTGATGCGCGTTCCTGTCGGGGGCAGTTTTTCGGCAAGTAGTCTCTGCATTTTCCTCTAAAACAACTCTGTCTCGTAACGTTCTGTTATTATCTCATAGCGTGGTGAATGTGCAGGTCACAACTTGTCCACCAGAGCGTTTTGAAGTTGTTGGATTGTGTATTTGATGAGTTTGATGAGGGAAACCAAGAAATCCCATGAGCTTGCACGAACAATTAAACAAACCTACTATTGCTATGACTATAGGGATTATGGCAATGGGCCATTTTACATCAGTGTGTGTGTGTGTGTGTGTGTGTGTGTGTGTGTGTGTGTGTGTGTGTGTGTGTGCGTGTGTGTGTGTTGCAGTGTGGAGACTCTGTGTCTTTGATTGTATGTTACCTCGTATTGTTTCAATCCTCCTGGGCGCCGTAATCCACTGTGTGTGTGTTTACATGTTTCTCTGTTTGTATCAGTGGGTACAGTACATGTGTTGTGTTGTGTTGTGTTGTGTTGTCGTGTTGTGTTGTGCGTTCATGTGTGCAGCCGTGCGTGTGTGTATGTATGTGTATGTGTTGTTGGCGTGTAGTCCCTCGGCGCCCGTTTCCCCCGCTGTAGACGCCTGTTCTGCCGATAGCATTGTCTCCATGTCCAAAGACCTGCTGGCTGCCCTATTCCACCACGTCTTTATCATGCTAATACAGAGAAAGAAGGAACGAGGGAGGAGGGAAAGGGGGAGGAGAGACGGAGAGAGAGAAGAGAGAAGAGAGAAGGGAGAGAGAGAGAGAACGATAGCTAGACAAACAGAGAGAAGGGGTAATCTTTCCCCTCCTCTCTCCGTCCTCGTCTCCTTACTCCGCCGCCGCCGCCGCCGCCACCTCCTCCTCCTCGGTTTCTCTCTATCCCCCTCTACTTCCCTTTCTTCTTGTCCCTGCACCCTCTTCATCTGCCGCTTTCTTATCTTCCCCCCTTTACTTCTTTGATAATCCCTCCGAACATTGTCTTCATAATTACACACAACAATGATTCCCATCCTTGCAAGAGAAATATGCGCCGTGCATGGAGAATATTTCATAGATGAAGAAGACCAGTGTGTGAATTAATAACTTGGGTCTCTTCTTCTTCTATAGGCCTGTTTCTGTCTGTGTGAAGGGGGGAGAGAAGGGGGGAGGTGGGAGGAGGGGGGAGCACATGGAGCCCAGTGTTGTTTTAACACGACTGTTACATTATGCATGCTGACAGCCCTGCCTGTCCCTATTAAAGGCCCATCTTGTTTCCCCATTATATCTGGTTTCTCTGTTAATAGAGCTCTTTGTGCAGCACTTCCCTTTATGCCGGGGTGGGGTGGGGGGTTTGGGGGTGGGGGTTGTTACAACAGAAAGGTCAGCACCGCCGCTACAACCTGCCGCCGCACTGATGTGGCCCCGCGCGGATGACGACAATCGTACAATTGTCCTCTCATCATCACAGCTCGGGTGTTTGGAGGAGGAGGAGGAGGTCGACTTTGACTTGTGTTCAGATCAATTATCTTTGTGTTGTCTTATATATATAGACATGAGAAGTGGTAATTAATAACTTTATTAACGGTTAAAGGGATAGTTCACCCAAAATTAAAATTTTGCGCAGCAGTATTTGTCCATATAATGGTTGTGAATGGATACCAACTTTCTTCGTCCAAAAAGACACACCGAAAAACATCCAAATATCTCCATACTGCTCGTCTGTAATGTCCCTCTTGTATTGAAGCCCCGACATGAGAAATTGTTCCGAAAACAATTAAATAAGTCTATATTTTAAGCTTGTTTGTAGCGGAAGCTCCCAGTGTCTCAGTTCACTGCTCTTCCTGTGTCAGTGCAAATCTCGCGTGATTTGCACTGACCGGCGGAACAATTTCTCATGTCGGGGCTTCAATACAAGAGGGACATTACAGACGAGCAGTATGGAGGTATTTGGATGTTTTTTGGTGTGTCTTTTTGGACGGAGAAAGTTGGTATCCATTGACAACCATTATATGGAAAAATACTGCTGCCCCCCGTAACTCAGAGAAGGCACGGAGGACTCTGAAAATTCTCACAGCTCTTAGTCGACATGAGGGTGAGTAGATAATGAGTGAAATTTGAATTTTGGGTGAACTATCCCTTTAATAAATGTCTAATTAGTAGTAGCAACTTTTGGCAGGTGGATATCGTCCTCCATCATCACTTAGACCTTATAGACGACCTCACATGTCCACTGTGTCTTTTATAGATGTTTTCTAAAACTATAGTTTAATCATTTTAGATTTGCTAAATAAATGAATGGATTGTGCTCAGAGACTGGAGACCAGGGAATACGTTCGATTCCCGAGCCATCGGCAGCTCTGGGTGGAGTTTGCATGTTCTCCCTGTATCTGCGTGGATTTTCTCCTCCCACAGTCCAGAAACATGCCCACTAGGTCGATTGGCCGCTCAAAACCTCCCGACACTAAGCGGTGAATAGAAAGACCTGAAGTTAAGGGGTTGAGACTTTGACGATGGCGTCTACATGACATCTTGTTGGTAGAGCCAAGCTTTTAAAATACATGTAAACATGTTTGTCTGACTGAAATTGTGTCAAAATCTATTTCTCAAAGTCAGACCAACACCCAGATAATGCAGGTATGAAACAATAATGTGATAATGCAGGTATGAAACATACAGAGCTATAAAGTTCACGACAATTTGTTCATGACAATTTGCAGCTAATGTGTTTGACATTTGTTTGGTCTCTGACATTATAAATCAACCAAGGAAAAGGTCCAGTACTAACGAGCTGAGAGGTGACACATCGCCAGGTGCATGTAAACGTAGTCACTGACTAAAAAACAGCCTTATTGTTTGAATATGACAAAGCAGTCACATGACGACGATGATGATGATGATGATGATGATGATGATGATGATGATGATGATGCAGGCAGCTACAATAAAAACCTCAGCATCGTCTCAGTAAGTCGATGGCAAAGTAATGTGAGGCTAAGTTCTCTATTGGTAAAAAAAAAAGTGAATTTCCTGGATCATATTTCATCATTTAAAGGGATAGTTCAACATTTTGTCAAATTGGCCCATTGCCATAATCCCTATAGTCATAGCAATAGATTCGTTACCTTTATTTGTCGGTGCAAGCTATTTTTAGAATGGCGGAGCAGAGCCGCAAGCTGCTCAGAGCTACGCTACGGAGGCTAATGGGATTTCATTTCCCTCATCACACTCATCAACTCCAAAACGCTCTGGTGGACAAGTTGTGACCTGCACATTCACCACGCTATGAGATAATAACAGAACGTTACGAGACAGAGTTGTTGTAGAGGTAAATTCATGCAAAACCGCTGACGCACGTTCCTGTCGGGACTCGGGAGCAGTTTTTTGGCAAGCAGTCTCTGTATTTGCCACAAGAGCGTTTTGGAGTTGTTGGATTGTGCATTTAAAGAGTTTGATGAGGGAAACCAAGAAATCCCATTAGCCTCCGTAGCGTAGCTCTGAGCAGCTCGCGGCTCTGCTCCACCTTTCTAAAAACAGCTTGCGCCGACAAATAAAGGTAACAAATCTACTCCTATAGGGATTATGGCAATGGGCCAATTTGCCAAAATGTTGAACTATCCCTTTAAGTGATACTTAACTTGAACATAACACACGTCCATTGCTTTAATGCCTGGCCGATGCACATCTAAGGTTAAAGAAAGACCGAACCATTGGGACTTTGGTTGACATGTTACAATAACCAACATGTCTCACTTAAGGCTTTAAATCTGTTTTGATTATTTCATTATTTAACAACGACATGCAGGCGAGAAACAAATGCTTTAAAAAAACCTTAAGACGGACTCAGACTGCAGAAGTTTTGGGTCGATCCAGCTCTGATTCTCTTCTGCTGACAGGTTGAAGAGGTCTTGTAATGTCTTGTAATGTTTGGGGCCTCACAGATCCAGTCTTAACCTCCCTGAGCTGCACACACACACACACAGACACACTCGTCAAACAGAGCTGCTGCAGACCAACCAACATGACGTCCATCACATTCACCAACACTTCACCTCTCACAACAGATTTATTATGAAATTCCTCTGACCTTTTATATTTATATGTTTTTATTTTTATTATTAATGACTTCCTCTGTAATAAAGACATCACGTCGTCGTCTGCTGTTGGAAACGTTTCCTTCGTCTCCTCAGTCAGAATCTGCGCAGATAAAATATGAAACGTTAACGTCTGAAGTCGAATTCCCGAATGAAATAAAGCCTCATTCATGATTCTCTTTTCCTTATTCTAGTATACCCATAATTCTGTGGGTTGGAGGCATGTTTGGACACATTTCCATCCAAATCCTGTCACGACTGGAAAAATGCAGCCAGTACTGTACAATATATGTGTGTGAGTGTGTGTGAGTGTGTGTGTGTGTGATTATATTTGCATCAAATCCATCAAGCGGTTTAACGTAGCCACTACTTAGAAATCCTCCATCATCACAAATGCTGTGGAATGACTTCATTATAATAACTGCATGAAATAATATCCCGCCGCTCCTGCTGCCATTTTTCTTTTCTTTTCTCTCTTGGTTTTTCTTTTTCTTCTCTTCTCTTCCCTCGCTCTCTTTCTCTCTCTCCCTGGCACCTTTTTGACCTCCCCCTCTCTCCCTCCCCCCTTCTCTCCCTCTCTCACCCGCGTCCACAGTGTGCAGGCCTCTGCCAGTGATCCATGGACGGTAATGGCCATTCCTGCTGCTCCCACAGCACACACCATTACTACTGGAACACCCAGACGGAGAGACGGAGAGAGACAGACGGAGGAGGAGGAGGAAGAAAAGACGGGCAAGACGAAGAAGAATATCACAGAATATTTTGTGTGTGAATGTGTGTGTGTGTGTGTGTGTGTGTGTGAGTCGGAGTGTGTATAGATCATTTCATGGTGCGGATTAGAGGGGGACAGGTAAAGATATCTTATTTCCTGTGACCTGCTCATCGCGAGGTTTCCCACACTCATCACTTCACTCTATCACATCCCTCTCGCTGAGATATAAAACATATAGTCATTGTTCCCTCCGACACCCAAAACACACACAAAGACGCACACACACACACACACACACACACACACACACACACACACACAGAGAGACACACACATACACCGTTACATCACACACTTCCCATACCTTCATCTATTGCTGAGCTGTAAATCCAAATTATCTTCAAATACCTCATTCATACTCTTCCAGGGCGTGTGTGTGTGTGTCTTTGTGTGTGTATGTGTGTGTGTGTGTGTGTGTGTGTGTGTCTGTGTGCGTGTGTGTGCGTGTAAAGCTATATTCCTGTCACACACTGCAAAAAACTTGAGAGATGTGTGTGTTTCCTGTAACTCACTGTGGGTTATGATAACAACCGTTTCTCCTGTCAACAGCCCATAATGTCAGATTTACAGGGTTGCCCCCGGTAACCAGCCGGGTGCTGGCGTGGCTGAGTGATTCTACAGCATCTGTCAGAGCTAGAGAGGCCATCTATCACACACACACACACACACACACACACACTGGCACCCTCTCTCACACACACATATCTAATGTGTCTCTCACACAAATTTTCAGAGATACGATGTCAGTATAAATTACCCAGCATCCATTGCAGCTCTCTGTCTTTCCTTGTCAGCCTCTCCAGAGAAACCTCATCACTGGTCTTCACTCAGTCTGAGAGAACCTGTGTTTATTTACAATGGAGCCAAGTGATGATTTTTTACTTTACAATACAAAACACACTGTGATAATTTTATGAATGAAGGTTAAACTTTAAGTGACCACGAAGTCTTCAGATGTCAGTGAGTCGTTAAGTGAGCGATCAAGTGATTTCCTCAGATGGTTTCTTTTAAATAACTCTTAAACTCTCGATATCTCAGCAAAAAACAGTAAAAGACAGAAGTCCAGAAAATGAATATAAACTCTGACTCATCTGGAGACCCGTCAGACTTAATCTGGTGACCTCATGATGACCTCACAGACCCCACCCACCCACTCACCACGGCCGCAGCCTGTTCTCCATCCTGCCTTTAGCAAGGAGCAGTACTGGCCCAGTTTCCATTACAGTATTTTGCAAAATAAAGGCGTTATTTCTGAAATTTTGACAAAGTACTACTAGCCGGTGTTTCCATTGAAGGGTGTTTAGTGAATGAGCCATGATTCTCATAAATTCTCGTCCCGCAAGACTTTAAAGAGGAAATACGTATGCAGGTTTTTTTTTAGCTATATGCATTTATATACATTTTTACCTTCATTTAACAGCCTTGTAACAGAGTAACTTGTTAAAGGGAGAATGGAGGCTCTTTGCCTTCAACGTAGCGTCTCTTGGCAAAAAAACAACTTTGCAAGATCAGTGCCGCCGCCTCAGTGTCCCAGCTCTCGTTTCTGCGGCAAGCGCGCCCCGTAAATGACAAATAAGACGACACAAATATGCACATTGTAACATAGTACATGATATATAATGTCATGTACTGCTCTATTGATCGATTTCTCGCCGGCTTCGTTATAAATAAATGCACATGGCCAGGAGGAGGGTTAGCAAAGCAGCAGAAAAGCAACCCTTTGATTTGAGGAAGATGGACGGAAGCATCTTGTGTTTCCATGGTTTTGGGACAGTGACCTTGACTGTCGCTACAGCTGTTGCTGTGATTATAACAGAAGACGAAGGCAGTGCACGATTGTTCAAAGACAAAGCCCTTGTGTGTGGCAAACCGCACCATCTTGCATGAAATGCGCTGGTCATGCGCTGGTCACATGACCCCCTACGTCATGTTGGGTGACGCTGGTGACGTGTAAATGCGAGAAAAAAAAACAGTTTCCATTGCACTTTTGTGATGCACTTTTATACTGACACCTTTTGAAAATCCACCTCATGAGATCGTAAAAATGATTTAGTGATATTTGAGAGGTTCCTTTGAAATGTAGCTGTTTCCATGACCAGTTTTGTATTGCAATATTTAGGTTTTGTGCATTTCTAGGTGTAATGGAAACGCAGCTACTGTCAGGTTCAGGAACAGTTTTTACCAAGCTGCCATCAGGCTGCTAAACACAACAAGCTGTTACTACCAACACTATCAAAGGGAATGTGCAATACCAAAGTCATGTGTGAGTAACAGGCCTCAAATCAGGTTAATTTATTCCTTATGCAATAACTTTATTTTTTTAACCTTTACTGTATGTATAGATAGGCTACAGATAAAGATAGATAGGTATGCTTATAGTCCCTTTTTTAATTTAGCAATTTCATCCTGCTCTGCATCTTTGATGTTTCTGCTGAATCTTGAATCAATAAGCGGCACTGACCTCATAGACCGACTACTACCAACTTCTTAGAGCCAGAAAAGTATTTGAATACACTGTTTTCTGTGAAATAATCCTTTAATCACAGAAACACTCTGGATCAGAAAGCACTCATGAGTCTGTGGGTTGTTATTGGGACAACCCTACTTATAGTTTCTTAGTCTGCCCACTTCCTCCTCCTCCTCCTCCTCCTCCTCCTCCCCCTCCTCGTGCTGAAGTGAAAGTAGCGCAAACTAACTACACAGTAAAAGTTGTGCCTTTCTTCTCAGCTAATGTGATCAAAGCTGCGTTTTAACTGTTTTAAATGGGACTCGCTGGCAGGCGTTTTCCACTGATGTGAAACCTGGGGCACGAATCGGGGGGCTGCGATTGTGTTATGTTATGTATATACCGCATTCACATTCTGCCTGTTTAGTTCTTATCGCACCGCGCTATTTTAGATCTGATCTCTTGATAGACTATTTTAATTCTTATCATAATAGACTATTTCATGCACCGATGCCTTTTTACTCCCGTGCAGCTGTGATGAGGTATAATTGGTTTGCTATGCACATATTCTCGGTCTGCCTCGCCGTGCAGCCGACACAATTTTTTTTGTGTGTTTTCTCTTGTTGCCTTTTCTTCTCTTTTGTACTTTCACTTTTGTTGAAACAGCAGCAATGCCCTACTTCTTTCTTGTGACATACACACAGACACACACACACAAACGCACACACATAGAGGTTAATAGTCATCGCAGCAATGACTATCACTGATTGTCCACCGAAGCACAACTGCATGTCACCTCTAATCTCATGCATACGTGCAATGAGATGACGCCTGCTGGTGGTTTTCTGTGCATTAATCTGTCGGCAGGTAATTTCTCACCAGGTGAACGGGAGTCGGAGGGGGCTGCAGGGTCGAAGAGGAGGAGGACGTGTAGCCATAGTGACCGTCGTCTGGTCCGGGGTGTAACTTTCACCTCTGAAGCTTCGGCTCATCCGTCTCTGTGATTCTCACGAGTGTTTAGCCGACCTGGTGAACCCACACTCAAGTCAAACTGTACCCTCTAATATTTCCACTTTCTCTCCGCTGCCACTTTGACTTTTTTTTTTTTTTCCTGCTCCTCTTCCTCCTCCTCCAGTGTTGCTATGGACTCGTCTCCACTTGGCCTTGGACCCGAAACACTTAAAAAGCAGCTCTGCTCCGTAGATTAAGATGCAGCAGCTTCACGGCCCATTTCAGACCCAAGTTTTTATTAAAAAACCTTCTGTGATTCTCACTCCGTGGAGAACTTGTCGGGAAGAGTTTTGACAACACGTCAAGCGTCAACAGAGCAGCGGTCGCGTCGAACCGGTTTGAAGCAGAACCAAGAACCAGAGGACGATCCAGCGAGCGGCACGATCGTCCAATCAGATGCAGGAGTGATGAAAGATAAATGTCAATCAAATGTCAGTAAAGTCAATGGTTCCTAGGGGTCTCCAGCAAATAGGAGAATAATTTATTTTCACTTTAAGTCCCTCAATACACACCACAATTACATAACTGTGATTTTTTGTTTGTTTGTTAACGGGTTTCAAGCACTTTCTGTAATAAAGTTAATAAAAGCAAAAAATCTTGTGGTTCTGTGGTGAGTTTAGTGTTTCTTGGTGTGAAAAGATTTGAGAATTAATCATGTAATTAACCTTAATAATAATAAATGAATGACTGAAACAATTAAAAGACTTCAAATGACAATGTTATTTTATGAAAACCAATAAATTCTGCCATTAGACGGATATATTATTATAAAACCATGAACAACACTGCTCAAACCTCACAGGTACATTGGCCTCATCCATCAGTAGGAAGCTTCACTATAAACTCTCTACTTATAAACACATAATTCACCTTAATAAATAAACATTTATAGCCTATATTTTTTTGAATCACAAGTTAATCAAAGAAATATATCTCTTTGACCACAGGATTCAAGAAAACATCATACCATGACAGCTCCCTCCCGCATCCCCCCTACAATTCAAACATGGTACAACCAGGAAGTATGAATAAGCTCTGATCCCCTGCAGACTGTTTGGCCTGAAGACCAGAAAGCAGGTGAGTAACAAACATACAATGCACTGATGTTTAATTGTGTTAAAGTGTTTAGTGCAACATTTCTTTGTACCAGACACTCCACAGTTTTTATATTTTTATGTCTTCCTCCAATTTTGCCCATTGAAAGGATTGATTCGGGACCTGTTGTCTGTTGTGCAGGCCTTAAATCCACTCCAATATCATTTTTGTGAAATTGGACCAAAGAAATTAAATTTAACTTGACGTCCTTTGACATATTTTGACTCCATGTTCTGCCACTGACAACAATATCTAAGATAATGACTTTTGTGAAAGGAAACTAAAACTACTTAAGGAAATAAACACAAATAGTTTGCATTGATTTGATATTAGTCAGTTGGTAAACTAGCTACAGTAGCTAACACTTTGATGTAACTTGGCCTTAAAGGACTGTTTTTTCAAAGTTTAAAACAATAGTAATGTGTGTGTACACTAAAGCAGGCTGCGCTTGGAGTTATTATTTCTTCTGTTCATATACTGGCTTTTAAGAAACACTCTTCAAACATTTCATTCAGTGTTTTCAATGCAAGTTAAACTAAACTAGTTTGGGAAGCTAATGTAGCTAACTAGCTTATGTGGCTAACTCTTTAGTAGTAACCTGTTGGTTTAAGATTGTTTGTCAATGAGTATCGAGGACACGCAGATTAACCCTCCTGTTGTCCTTCTGGGTCAAATTGACCCAATATGTTCCCTACCTTCATCCTTTCTTCCTTCCCGTCGTTCTTCTTCCTTCCTCTTTTGATCCAATTGACCCAATCTGTTTCTTTCCTTCCTTTTTCCCTTCCTTCTTTCCACAATCCTTTTTTCCTCCCTTCCTTCATTCCCTTTGTCCTTACTTCTTCCTTCCTTTCTTACCCAATTGACCCAGTCTCTTCCCTCCCTCCATCTATCTTTCCTTCCTTTTCCCCTTCCTTCTTTCCTCCCATCTTTCTCTTTGTCCTTCCTTCCTTCCTTCCTTGACCCAGGAGGACAGGAGGGTTAAATTTGTCCTGCCATTTTGTCAGATGTGTCTTGGCCTGAAAGGATCGGTTCATGTTTGTCTTGAAACAATCACATGGTGGATAGTTGGACATTACTGCATCTGTAAAGCGTCTTTGGGTCACTGAAAAAGCGCTATACAAAATTAATGAATTATTATTTATTATTATTAAAGCAGGCAGTGCTTGGAGTACAGTAGCCTAATCATTTCTGCTGTTCATACTGGCTGTTAAGAAACAAAAATTCAATTCAGTGCCTTTATTGTCAGTGCAGTTTATGAAACTGTGTGTCTCCAGTGCTGCATACAGTAAACATAACTATATACAGTAATATGAACCACAGTGGACACATTACAATATGTAAAAATCAAAACAAATAGTGTAAAAACTGTGTGTAAAGGCAGAGCGGGTCTCAGTCGTACTCACTTGTTATTGCACCTGGGTGAATTGCACAGATAATATTGCACATGATCAGAGTTTTATTGCATGTGAACAGGATAGAGGCGCTATCTGGAATATGGAAGTAGCCTAGATCTTAATACTTGGGGAACAAAGCCCAGTGGTTGAGTCAATGCAGATGTTTATTTTAAGAAGTGTAGCCTATATGCGTTCATTTCTGAATCTTGGTCCTTGTCACAGTTGTACATATATCTTGACTTTAAATAAAGATTTCCATGTTGTTCAGTCAAATAGGAACAAAGGAAGTCCTTGTTACAGTCAGTCCACCATGTTTTCTCATGCACATGTGTGACACCTGTTTGAATCGAGGCAGGTGGAAACCGTGAACGGGCCTCAACTGTCTTCTTCTGAGTTACAGCCTATTATTTTTCAGCATGAAAATACTGCTTTTATTAATGTAAACAGGAGGAATATGAGCAAGTACAATGGACGTGAAACTATCCTTATGATATCATACCGCTTCCGTGTTTGTGCAGGGAATAAAACATCATTGTTCACATGTGGTTGTTTATCAGGAAAACACATTTTATCTGTTAAACAGCCCAAATATAATGTTTTTATCACTTGGTCACCAAATTTCAGACCTAATTTTCAGTCCAACTTCACGGTGTCACCATGTTTGAGTGGTACATGTCCTATACTGTTTGGATCAAAGGAGTTTGGGCCGTAATGGCAGAACAATTATAACCTATAACGACGTATGTGCACTGTAGTCGCCACCTGGGTGTGTCCGGGTGTGTGGGATATGTCATAATGTGTTATGTTAGTCACTGCCCCTCTGACAGCTCATGTCAATAGGTGGGTGATACAGCTGTCATCATATTGTGGTGTGAATGAGCTTGGCTCGGCCGTGTGAGTCTGTATATTTGCCGTGTGTGTGTGTGTGTGTGTGTGTGTGTGTGTGTCTGCAGTCCCAGACGGAAGCCCAGAGGACAGATGGTGGGTTCAGACGCAGACTGACACACCGTAACCAAGCGATTACACACTCAATGACTCCCAGTGAAGAGAGAGGGAGAGAGAAAGAGGGGAGAAGATGGAGAGAGGGGTAAAAAAAAAAAAATGGGGGAGAAGGAAAGGTGAGGAGGGTGAGAATAGATCAGTGTGTGGAGAGTGAAGAGAAAAGATGAAAAACATTGGGTGCCATCTTTTTCATTTACAGAGGGAGACGTGTACATTTCAAAATGTGGAAGAGGAGAAAAGAGATGGAGAGAATAAAATGAAGGAATGACACAATTTTAAAAGAAAGAGGAAAAGTGGATAAGTGGGTGAACGACCTGCACTATTAGTGATGCAGGAGAAGAAGAGCTGCTGGTGAGAGAGAGAGAGAGAGTGAGTGAGTGAGGGATGAATAGAAAGACAGACGTCTTCAGGGACGGGGAATTACACGTCGGCCAATTAGAGCGAAGGATGCTGGGAACTCCCCCGATGAAATTGATATGTGATTGGTTCAGGGTTTGTTACGCTCACGGAGCGACGCGCAGTCACAGATCAGATCTGGGATCAAACTGCTCCGGCTTTTTTTTCTCTGGCTCTTGATCCTGATGTGATTATAAACATGATGTAATCGTGTATTGATTACTGGTTCTGTGTTTTCTAGAAACTTTCTACATGATTCCCTAAAAAGCAGCTGATATGGGACATTTCCAAGGAAGACATTAAAAGGAAATGGAAGTATATATTGTAATTTCCCAGCTTGGGATCTATCTATCTATCTATCTATCTATCTATCTATCTATCTATCTATCTATCTATCTATCTATCTATCTATCTATCTATCTATCTATCTATCTATCTATCTATCTATCTATCTATCTATCTATCTATCCATCTAAAGTAAAGTATAATAAAGGGTTGGTTATGTAATGTCTTAGGTAAAAATAATAATGTACTGTAATGTAATAATAACTTTACATTTTCACTTTGCAGACTCACTCTTTAACGCAGTGATTCCCAGCCTTTTCTGGCTCATGACCCCATTTTGACATCACAAATTTCTGGCGACCCCGTCAATCAAAATACGCCAGCTCAGATATTTTTATATACTGCATTTTATTTGAACTCTATTCTATATTCAAGAAAGTGAACGTATAATATACAGTTGTTTATAATTGTGTGTGGCGTTTTTAATCATAATTTTAAAAAGAATAATTCGTTTAAAAAATGTTTTTTTTAATCAATTACTAGACATTCCAGGCGACCCCACGTGGGGTCCCGACCCCAAGGTTGAAAAACACTGCTTTAATGAATAAGCTAAATATAATTTCACTAGATGATGATCTCCATTTGTTTTATAATTAACATCAAATTGTTTAGGTTTTTCTTGGAAATATTGAATTAACTTATGAACAGCTAACAGCTAATTCTAGGAAAGTTTCCTGGAGATACAGAAATTAGTTTTTTAGTCGTGTGTTGTGCGTATGTGAGGGAAGACGACAGATTTTTAAGGTGGATCCAGATCTCTGCCCATCAGAGACACTGTTTACAGCAGTGAGCCAGACCAAAAACTAACACCCCCACCACACACACACACACACACACACACACACACACACACACACACAGAGCCACCGCCACCAGCCGAGTCTAGCCCGGCCCAGGTCAGGTCAAGCGGGATCATGGGAAACCATTCCTGTGGCCCTTCTCACCTTTTTCATCTCAGAGCGTCTCAAAAACATCCCAGACATCGTGCTCTCTGCTCCCCTGCGCTTCCTCTCTGTCCACACACACACACACACACACACACACACACACACACACACACACACACGCTTTACCTCGGACCTCTCTCTCTCTCTCTGTTCCCAGCTTTGAAGCAACAGTAGTCCTGGAGGAAATTATCACGCCACTGTGTAACGACGGGCGACCGAAACAATCAAGGAAAAATAAGTTCTCGCTTAGTAAAATGAGACGTGAGTCTTCAAGCTTAAAGGGATAGTTCAACATTTTTGGCAAATTGGCTCATTGCCATAATCCCTATAGTCATAGCAGTAGGTTTGTTATCTTTAATTGTCGGTGCAAGCTATTTTTAGAATGGCGGAGCAGAGCCGCGAGCTGCTCAGAGCTACGCTACGGAGGCTCATGGGATTTCTTGGTTTCCCTCATCAAACTCATCAAATACACAATCCAACAACTCCAAAACGCTCTGGTGGACAAGTTGTGACCTGCACATTCACCACGCTATGAGATAATAACAGAACGTTACGAGACAGAGTTGTTTTAGAGGTAAATTCATGCAAAACCACTGATGCGCATTCCCGTCAGGGTCAGTTTTTTGGCAAGCAGTCTCTGTGTTTGCCTCCAATGGTCCAATTTGCCAAAATGTTGAACTATCCTTTTACGACCAAACTAAGACATCAGACTAAAAACCTTAACAGTTACGTTGAGTAAACATACAGTTAATCACCCCGTGTGGACTCTACAGTGAAGTAGAAACTTTACAACATTTACTTTATCCCATCTACTGCAGGGTTTCCTCTTCTGTTGTACATTTTCATGTTAGTTCAGACTAGTTGACAAGTTTTGGAGACTATTAGCAAGACTGTAAACTGCCAGGTGTTTAGGTGGTCTTATAAGAACCACTTAAAGTGCCACACGCACACACAGTTTTGTCGTCTTGCAATAATCTGATTTACTTGAACTGGACTTGAGCATTTTTTTAAATTTGAAAGTCTTCGTTACAAACTTCAGCAGCACTGATATTTATCTGAATATATTTGTTTGTAAACCAGCCTCAAGCTACTAACTATGGCACAATACATCAAAAAGCCACACTCATGTTCAACATGGTCCATTTACAAATAAACAAAAAACAAGTCACCAAGCAGGAACTCCAGTGAGTTGCATCATGGGAAGTGTCGTATTCAGGACGTTTTAGTCTCTGCTGCAACAACATCTGTTTCTCAGTTTCACAGTTTTATGAAAGTGCCATACTAACTGTGAGAGAACCCATGTTAATTATTGATTAATTAATCAAAAATAACCTACATTATAAGAAATGAGAGTGCAGGTGTTTTACTTTGTTTTCCTTTTAAACTGAGCAGCAAACTGCTACAGTATGTTACAATGGGTTTCAATGGAAATCTATAGAGCAGAGCAGGTTGAGTGTCACTGGGCTGTTTTATAGCATCTTTATTATTTGATTATTACATTGATGATATAATACAGAATGAATGCTACAAGTCATGAAGTATAGCACTAAAGGCTATTGCAATGCAAAAGAGAAGATGTCAAGGCGGCGACGGTGGTTGAAACCAGGGACAAAATCTTAAGGTTTTTTTTTTTCACTGTAACTTTATTTTAATATTCATGTCAGACAAGACACAGTTTGACCTCTGAGCTGCCGTCAGCACTAAACCATGTTACTGACACAGGCCGTTGTTTTGGTGCAGCTTTATAAGTTTGTACATGAATTCAGATTTACAGTGAAACTTTGAACCGGGCCGTGTGTGTGTGTGTCTGTGTGTGTGCGTGTGGACTGTGTCGAGCAGATTTGTACAGATTGAAGGATTAGGAGAGATGGTTCTTATTAAAACTTGAGTCCTCGTCATTTGACTGTCGTTCTGTTTAATCGTTACTAAATGGACTCATTAATTTCCTCCTCTAAAGTGTTTCCCTTCAAACTCTGTGGCTTTGATGCACTCTACACACACACTTACACACAGACACACACACTCTTTTATACACACAGACACACTCTTTTATACACACAGACACACACTCGTACATACACAGACACACTGCAGTGACCCAGTCTATTGAAGAGACTTTTATCAAATGTAATTTATCAACTTTCTAATGTGACCAGGACTTGTGATGCAGTTAATTCTCCAAGAAGGATTAGCTGTGTGTGTGTTTCTGTGTGTGTTTCTGTGTGTGTGTACATGTGTGCGTATGTATGTTGTACTGGAGTGCTGTTGTGCGCTGTAGTGAAAAGGGCACGTTCCTTTGGTGTGCAACCGTAGATTCATGAAATGGCTTTTTCCCCCCTAAACTTTTAATGAATTGAATTTTACACACCATAGAGCACAAGTATGTGCCAAAGTTGTATTTTTGGATGGCATGTTTTTGCAACCTCAAAAGAAGAAAAAAAAAAAGTGTGATATTTTAAATAACTGGTCTCAAAGTCGGTGACAGTTCAAATGAAGTTTTTCAAATTTATTTGTTATATCAAAACATTTGCAGCTATGCTAATGACGTGTCTCTGCGGCGATGTCAGTCAGTCTTCTGCTTTCGTTCAGGCTGAAAACCCTCAGATACTGTTCAATACAAAAGGACAGAAAGTTTATTGTCTCAATAAATACTGGATGTCTGTCTGTGCCACCCTCAGGAATAATACGCTATTCCTCAGCCACCAGCATCAGGTTAAAATTCAATTTGTGCAATACTTTGGTTTATAACTATTGAAAAATGGCAATGGCAACCAAAATATTAAAGGCCCCATGTTGTATAAAGTGAGATTTCCCTGTCTAGTGTGATTATAAATCAATACTCTGTAAGTGCTATGGGGCTTAGTCCACAGAGAAATGAACACAGCCTGTATTCAGAGACTGAGCCGTAAAATGAGCAAATCAGGTCTTCTGTAACTCTGTGATGTCATAACAAAGCAGCCAGCAAGCCCCGCCCACCTTGGACCTGACATTTAACTCTACAGGATTTGTTTTCTCTGAGTGTTTTACCCGAAATCTATCTTTTTTTTTTATTGATCACTCAAAAACAAACTAACTAACTAACAAAAAACAATCAGCCAATCAGTAGAGAGGATCAATGCCTCCTCTCCTCTGATTGGCCGACACTGACCTGTTGTTACCAGAGCTCCCGAGGGAAGCTGAGAGACGTGTTTTGGTTTTTAAAACCACAAATATATCTTCTTATGGATCAACACTTCAAATAAATCACCAGAGAAGTTTAAATGAGTCCTTTTTTATGTATTAAATGTAAAAAATAAAAAAAACCAGACATTTTTATGATGTATTTTGGTATTTCTTACGTATTAATCCTATCATGTATTCTTGATCTATCTATTTACTATCGCTTTATGTGTTCTGTTTTGTGTGTTGATTGTCCCAACGGCTTCTGTGTATCAAATTGCCCCTTGGGGGACATTAAAGATGAATCAATCAATTATAGAGGTGCGTATTAAGGTTGTTGAAGGATCCTTAACTGTGGCTTTAGTCTGGTGAACTAACAGGCCATGGAAACGTACCCTGCTGCCTTGATTGGGCTGTCACATGACCACCACCTTTATAGTTGACTCTTCTGATTGTGAAGATGTTAACAAGTGTTATCATGTCTGTGGACTCCTTAATGTGTAAATGCTGTGATTGAAAACAAAAGTGTTTTTTTTTTATATAGACAGTAAGCCTTGTCAGTGTGTTTTAAAGGGATAGTTTAACATTTTGGCAAATTGGTCCATTGCCATAATCACTATAGTCATAGCAGTTTCGTTACCTTTAATTGTCAGTGCAAGCTATTTTTAGAATGGCAGAGCGGTTAGCTGCTCAGAGCTACACTACGGAGGCTAATGGGATTTCTTGGTTTCCCTCATCAAATACACAATCCAGCAACTCCAAAACGCTCTTGTGGCAAATGCAGAAACTGCTTGCCAAAAAACTCCCCCCGATGGGAACGCACATCAGCGGTTTTGCATGAATTTACCTCGAAAACAACTCTGTCTCGTAATGCTCCATTATTATCTCATAGGGTGGTTTTGGAGTTGTTGGATTGTGTATTTGATGAGTTTGATGAGGGAAACCAAGAAATCCCATTAGCCTCTGTATCTTAACTCTGAGTAGCTCACGGCTCTGCTCCGCCGTTCTAAAAATAGCTTGCACCGACAGTTAAAGGTAACAAACCTACTGCTAAAATTCTAGGGATTATGGCAATGGGCCAATTTGCCAAAATGCCAAAACTATCCCTTTAATAACAAAGGCCTCTTCCTCTTCTCACCTTCCTCGGCTCTCCTCTAACATTTATTTTTTTACCTCTCCTCCCGTCGTCCCCTGCTCCCCTCGTCCTCACCCGTTGTCTCTTTTACTTCTCGCGAGCCGGCGCGGGTCGTTGATGGTTAATAGATTTAGCAACTATACCGGTGGAGAGAGAGAGACGGAGAGATGGAGAGAGAACCATCAATTTATCTGCCCCCGTTTAACTGCTCCGGTCTAACCTCCGTAAACCCGCCCCGGTGAAACTCATTTCTGTGTTTCCTTGCCAATCTGAAAAGCTATCATCTCGCTAATCTTTGGCTTTCAATTCGCCCGGGGGACACGGGGGGAGTCAGACCAATCCCAGATCTCGGAGATGATCTGTTAGCCTGGCGTAAATGTTTATAACACGGCGCAATCTCCAGGGTTTATACGTTGATGCACATGCACACGTGCGCGTCCAGTCGTACACACACACACTTCCTCCCCCCTCCACCACCCACCAAACCCTCTTCTTCATCGCTGTCTCTCTCTTTCTCTTTCTCTTGCTCTCTCCGGGGCATTTATAGGGATGTGAAAGCTGTTATTGGGCAGGTCAGTGGAGTGGAACTGTCAGATAATAGGCTAGTTACCGTGGCAGCAGCACATGAATGAGGGATGGAACGGAGGAGGGAGACAGAGAGAATAGAAACGCTCAACTCACTCCTTAATCAGAAGGTAAACTGGAAATCTGGGGAGTTTAGACTCCCCGCTGAAACAGATAGAGAAGAGAGAGAGGGGGGAGAGGAAAAAAAGGAGGAGGGGAGGAGGAGTAAAGTGAGTGAGCGAGATAGAGGATGACAAAGGGAGGAGGAGGACAGGGGGAAATGTGAATGGGCATGGAGCAGAGATAGAGATACAGAGAGAGGGAGGGAGGGAGAGAGGAGAGAGAGCTTATTACCATTCCCAGGGAGCCAGGTGTTTATTTCTCTATTTGCAGACGCCGGCTTCATTACCCAGAGTTCAACAGGAGCAGGCGGAGCTGCAGCTGCATCAAGGTCAGAGAAATCAGACAGAATATAGACAGAACAGGGAACACAAATTATGTAATGTATCCTCCTCTCTCTCTCTCTGCTGCTTCTCCTCCGTCCCTCCTCACCGTATCCTATCTGCCTCTGGTCCTTCCTCACCCTCCTCCTCCTCTGCCCTCTCCTCTCTCTCTCCCTTCTCCACAGGGACAACATCTCCTCCGACTGTTGCCCACTCTCTCTGATGGAGACTGACACTTGTATGTCCTCTGTTTGTCTGCAGCAGCAGCCGTCGCTCTACAAAACCTCTTTGTTGCACATATATATACACTTTTGTTTTGTTTTTTCCTGTCAGAGCCATAAAGAAGAAGCTTGTTTGTGTGTTTCTTTTAAGGTAGATAGAAGGGATAGTTCAACATTTTTGGCAAATTGGCCCATTGCTATAATCCCTATAGTTTTATCAGTAGGTTTGTTACCTTTAATTGTCGCTGCAAGCTATTTTTAGAACGGCAGAGCAGAGCCGCGAGCTGCTCAGAGCTACGCTACGGAGGCTAATGGGATTTCTTGGTTTCCCTCATCAAACTCAACATCAAACATCAAACGAACCTACTGCTATGACTATATAGGGATTATGGCAATTGGCCCATTTGCCCAAATGTTGAACTATCCCTTTAAAGACTGATATTAGTTCCCACTATGTCCATTATCTCACTTTTCAAAGAGATAAACACTCAGTGTGTTTGTTATCAAATACCTAGATATTTACTGGCTGCAGTTCTCGACACGTGATTCCTAAAGGTAAAGACGACAATGATGTGCAGCGCAAGACGTGGGGTAAAAGGGGAACTATGCAAGATTTGTACCTTAATTAAACAGCTTCAGAGTAATTGTGATGGTTAAATAAATGACTTGTAACTTGTTACAGGGAGAATGGAGGCTCTCCAGCGTCTCTTGGGTTGAAAACCAGCCTTGCAAGACCAGCGTCTCCGACCCGGTGTCCCAGATCTCGTCTACTGTAGGTGGCACCACGACACAAACGTGCCCCATAATCCATAATCTCTTCTTTATGACAGATAAGACTACACATATATATATATATATATATATATATACACATCACATTGTAATGCATATATAATATATAACGTTATCCATCGCTCCATGGATTGCCTTCTCACCATGCAGCTTTGTTAAAAAATGTACTCAAAAAAGCGACCAGACTTGCATCGTTACCCTTTTAACTCGTAGGCCAGTATCAATAGAAATACCTGTTTGATTTGAAGCACAAGGAGAATTTAAATGTATTATTTGTGTGATTTTGAGTTTGATATATAAATATAATATAACATTTAATCTTTAAATGACTATGAACTAGGCTAGTTTTTGCAAGATGCTGTACTACATGGGTTAAGTTTTTGTTTAAGTGAGGTCGACTATATTAAACAGCACAGAACATTTTCACTGTAGTTTCTTAACTTGAACTTTTATCAAACGTCATGAATTCAAACTAAAACACACTCATCTGCACCAGTATTAACCAGTCAAACCAGTGAAGTGTGTTTCCCGTTTAAAATCTGAAACAAAGCATTGATTCTTACAATCGGTCGAGGTCGGACACGCGGTTGGTTCTGGCACTTGTCACCGTCGGACTTCGGTGTAAATGGACTGAGCTTCTACTTGTATCGACCACTCAAAGTGCTTTTACAACGTGTGCGCTACGTTCATTAACTCACACTCATACACTGATGGAGCCGCCGTCGGGGGCAATTTCAGGGGGCTCAGTATCTTACCCAGGGACACTCTGACATGTGGACTGAAGGAGCCGGGGATCAACGCACCCACCGACCTTTTGATTAGTGGACGACCCACTGCACCTCCTGAGCCACAGCTGCCCAGAGGTGTGAAGATATGAGCATGTGACTGTTTCCTGTACGAATGCACAGCAGCGTAACATCGGGCCATAGGAAGGAAATATTTGGTGTCATGCATCTTGTATTTTTAGAATGAATGAATGACTTTTATACTTCTGTAAGACTCCAAGAAAACAAACCGGGACCAGAGCAAATCATCAACACATCAAAGAAATAAGAAAACAAACAGAGGTTCAAAACCATTATTCAAAAAAAGAAAAGGAAAACAATGACAAGGTTCAAGGGAAATCAGAAATTAATTAAACAAATTTGTTGCCTTCTTTTCCAGGCTTTAGAAATAAAACTAGCTGTCTTAAAGGCATAGTTCAACATTTTGGCAATTTGGCCCATTGCCATAATCCCTATAGTCATAGCAGTAGGTTCATTACCTTTAAAGGACAATTCCAGGCGAATTCAACTCAGGGGTGTATTTTCATATCATTTTAGGTCTAAAAGAATGAATCTGAAGATTTTCAGTTTAATCGCTCCTGTTTTGCGGTAGCTGCGTATGTCCGCGCATCGCCACGGCAGCAATGAATGGGAGTGGATGTAAGTTCCGCTGTTTAGGCTGTTTCCAGCCCTCAAAGCCGCATTTTTTTTCCACAGACAGCATCAGATGGCGACTCAAACATGCACCGAGAAGTTTATTTAAGCAAGCAAGCCGGCATGTTTGTGAAAGTCGATCTAATTCAAAGTCTCCCGGAGTCTCGCGCGAGACCCAGTTGCCGTGCGCGGTGTGTTCAGGTGCAGTGGGAAAAGCTCCCGTTTGTGTCATAAACACAGGAATATCAACTCTTTACTTGCTTCAAGTAAAAAAAAACTTCTCGGCGCATCTTTGAGTAGCCACCTGACGCTGTCTGTGGAAAAAAATGTACACTTCAAGCAAGTAAAGAGTTGATATTCCTGTGTTTATGACACAAGCGGTAGCTCCGACTGCGCCTGAATTGTGCCTCTTTGTGTCTGTCCTGTCTTTGCTTGAACTAATCTTGTATGTAAAGCACTTTGGTCAACATCTGTTGTTTTTAAATGTGCTCTAGAAATAAACATGACTTGACTTGACTTGACTTGAATACACCAGCACTGCAACTTCGGGAGACTTTGAATTAGATCGACTTTTACAAACATGTCGGCTTGCTTGAAGTAAATAAACTTCTCGGTGCATGTTTGAGTCGCCATCTGACGCTGTCTGTGGAAAAAAAATGCGGCTTTGAGGGCTGGAAACAGCCTAAACAGCGGAACTTACATCCACTCCCATTCATTGCTGCCGTGGCGATGCACGGACAGACGCAACTACCGCAAAACAGGAGCGATTAAACTGAAAATCTTCAGATTCATTCTTTTAGACCTAAAATGATATGAAAATACACCCCAGAGTTGAATTCGCCTGGAATTGTCCTTTAATTGTTGGTGCAAGATATTTGATATTCTTAGAGCCGTGAGCTGCTCAGAGCTACACTACGGAGGCTCATGGGATTTCTTGGTTTCCCTCATCAAACTCATCAAATACACAATCCAACAACTCCAAAACGCTCTGGTGGACAAGTTGTGACCTGCACATTCACCACGCTATGAGATAATAACAGAACGTTACGAGACAGAGTTGTTTTAGAGGTAAATGCAGAGACTGCTTGCTGAAAAACTGCCACAGACGGGAACGCACATCAGTGGTTTTGCATGAATTTACCTCGAAAGAGTTGTTTTTGAGATAACGTTCTGTTATTATCTCATAGCGTGGTGAATGTGCAGGTCACAACTTGTCCACCAGAGTGTTTTGGAGTTGTTGGATTGTGTATTTGATGAGTTTGATGAGGGAAACCAAGAAACCCCATTAGCCTCCGTAGCGTAGCTCTGAGCAGCTCACGGCTCTGCTCCGCTGTTCTAAAAATAGCTTGCACCGACAATTAAAGGTAATGAACCTGGGATTCAGCCCCTGAATTGAGACACAGCTTATTATCCCCTTGCACATTATAGCTGAATGGACAGATTGTCAGACAGACACAGATACTCCACTTGGTCTCAGCAGATAAACACCAACTCTACTACACCACTGACCAAACAGTGCACAGTTTTCTTTTCTTTTAAAATCAAACAACTCCACAACTACAGAGTGGTGATACTCGCAGCTCATTATGCTACTTGCTAATTAAGGCCAACAGCCCTGGACCACATCACCGTCGTCTGACAGTGTGAACAAAGGCAACAACACAACAGCTGCTTTTTTTTATAGGCGGCTCCTCTCAGCTAATATCTTGAAAGTCATTAATCACGGGCAGATTTTTTCGTAGTAGTAGTAGTAACCCTTCAGCCTGAATTATTTTTTAGGGAATCTGACTTTTTGACCCCGATCGAGTTTCAGGCTGCGTTGTTCTCACCGACACAAACGAACCCGACGTAGAGTCATAAACAAATCGTCGGAGCTGGAATAATAAACCACTCACAACATGCTTGGTGTGATTGCACCCTCAAGTGTGAATTATAGTTTGGTATGTGAGGGTATCTGTATGCATGTGGGTGTGTATTAAGATAAGAAAAGCTTTTTTTTTCTTTTTTCTTTTTTTTTATAGACGCATGCACACTTGACTCTATGTGGTATTGTAATAATCACAGATTCTTTTGATGTCCCGGACTTGAAAAAGACTCTCAACAGGGCTGTTCTTCAAACTGCTAATCTCTCAAAGGTAGTGAAGAGGAGGAGGAGGCGGCAGAGGAGGAGGAGGAGGAGGAGAGGCAGGAGGAGGAAGAAAGAAATGAGTGGAGGCGAGGAGAGAGAGAGAGAGTGAGAGAGAGAGAGGAAGAAGAAGGAGGAAGAGGATGGAGAGCGTTGCACGGACAAGGAGGAGATCAGTGAGAAGGAGGCCAGTCACATGGAGGAGAGACGGAGGGAGAGGAGGGCAGAAATGGGAAAATGAATGAGAGGAAAAGCGATAAGAACTCTTGCTTTTGAACTTGAAGAGCTTAATTTGAAATGTCAGGGCTACCGTACCCCCCCCCCCACACACACACACACACACAACTACCCACCTACCCCCACTGCCTCTCTCCCTCTCCTCAGGAGTCCCTGTTGTGCAGTAGTGTGGATTAAAATAATTAAACAGGCTCTGTTTTAATTAAGACAATAAAGCCGGGAGTCTCTAGGTAAGACCTGAGAGAGATGGAGAGAGGAAGTGAGTGAGCGAGGGAGGGAGGGGGGAGGAGGAGGGGTGATAAAGAAGTCTAACGAGAGAGGCGGGATGATAGGCGGTACAGAGGGAGATACATTATCTTCATTACTTATCTATCTTGTCTATTTCCAGGCCTGAGATTGTATTATCAGTCTACATACTATGTGTGTTTGCACCATGGATCGAAAACACATGTGTATCACTGTGTCTGTGTGTGTGTCTGTATGTGTGTGTGTGTGTTGAGGACACAGTGTGTAATGACCGAGGCCTGTGTGTGAGCATGAATGTGTAAATGCGTTTATATTGCTTTTACCTTTGCCTCTGCAGCACGCATGCATGTGTGTGTCTGCATGTGTGTGTGTCTTTATTTCGTCTGCCTCTCAGCCTGCTAATGAAATATTTATTTATTTCTCGGAGCGAGGGCGCTGGATGGCGAGAAACTCAAATGAAATGTCATATCTCATTGTGTCTCCCCGTGAGGAGGGAGGAAGAGGAGGAGGAGGAGGAGGAGGAAGGGGGGGATGGAGGGAATAGAGGAACAGAATTGCTACTGAATTATATACAGAGGATTCAGAGGGGAGTGATTACAGGACGAGGAGGGAGGGGATGTAAAGAGTGAGACGGAGGAAGGAGGTGGGAGAAACAAGTCGTTCATCTCACATCACTTAATGTTGTGTGGCATCGTCGTGTTGTCGTTGTTGTTGTCGTTGCCTCTGTCACATCGTCAGCCTGCGGTTCTGTGAGCTTCAGACGTTGAACTCTGACTGTCGTGCACCAGCAGTTTACTGTCGTACTCATGCATTCACACACACACACACACACACAGACACAGTGAAGTGAGCCACAACAGTGTGCTACTGTAACACAGCCCATCTAGACAAACCGGAGGGACCAGCTCTTGCTTATCTAGTGGTAGCTCTTATCATTGCATGTACAACACACATACGCACACACTTGGTTTTGCCACTATCCTGGAGCAGATTACAACTTCTTAATCTTCTCTCTACTCGACTTGTGTTGCACAAACATGCACAAACACCCACTCAAACAACACAACACCGGTTCAGGTTCATAAAGGTAGAGAGTCTCTTCAGGGACCAGAACCACACTGCAAAAACTCAAACATCTTACCAAGAATATTTGTCTTATTTCTAGTCAAAACAAATCTCATGACACTTAAAATAAGACTCATCACATTAAAAATTAGCTTGTTTTTAGACACTTTTTACTTATTTCAAGCATATTTTCACTTGAAATAAGTAGAAAAATCTGATAGTGGAGCAAGTTTTTCTTCCTTATTACACGCACAAAAATGTATTTACTTATTTCAAGTGAAAATTTGTTTGAAAGAAGTGAAAATTATCTAAAAACATGTTCATTTTTAGTGGAAATAGATTAGTTTTGACTAGAAGTGAGACATTTTGACAAGAAATGAGACAAATATTCTTGGAAAGATTTTGAGTTTTTGCAGTGCACCTGCAACACATGACGTCACATGATGAAGGTTGAAGATGTGTCGGTAGGTTTCACCTTAGTGGTTATGGAGCGAGTGCATCGCAAAACTGCACTGTAAAACTTTCCAGAGCAAATCACAAGATCACAACATTTTTATTATTGTGGTTTGGTGATTTAAGATGTTTTAGTGTGTCTGGCTACACTGCGACCAGAGAGCTGCTCCCTCGCTGCACAGATGATGAGATAACCACACTCCTTAACAGGAGCCGAAGGGTTTCAGTCATTATACGTGTAACTTCCAGTTCTGATGCCAAATATTGCACGCGCACTTGTGGATTTTCCCCAATCTCCATTGGCGTCCGAATAAACATTTACATAAAAGTCTGAACGACACAAAGTGATGATTTTAACAGCTTCAGGTGAGCTGTGCTTATTTTTTTTGAGAAAGTAACCATCACTGTTATTCATATTGCATTCAATGCACAGTTATCATTTAAAAATTACATAAGACATGTCAACATCCCCCCAAAATATTATATAATAATGCTGACAACACCCAGGAGTACTGTCAGTAAAAGATATTTGTAGTCATGCTGGTGACATGGACCAGAGGAAGGAAATGTTGATCAATCAAAAACTTTACGCTGTTGAGTTCAGACTAAAATGGATTATTTTGTTCCCAGAGGAGGTCTCACCATAAGGTTGTCAACTGATCAAAAGTCTCAAACAACTATTGGATACTATAATGTTTAATATGCACTGATGCCCCCTCATCAAGGTGAAACTGTATAAGAAAACATAAAGATGAGCAGTGATGGGAATAATGGTGTTATAAAATAACAGTGTTACTAACGGCACTACTTTTTTCTGTAACGAGTAGGCTAATCAAAAAAGTTGTAAAAAAGTTTCCCTCGTTATAACGCTGTTACCGTTACTGACAATAAAATGCGCTGGTACTTGACTGAAGAAGTCCCATCACAATATAATACACCCATTAAAGTGTTCGTTATATAGGCTACACTTTTTTCCCAGTCCACCAACTAGTTGGAAAAAAGCTGTTTATCTGGAACTAATCAACTCACTCAGTATCCCTCCGCACAGGCTGTGTGGCGGGATACGAGTGAGTTGGTTAGTTAAAGAGAAATGGGAGGTTAGGGGGTTAGCGGGGTGAGTCCAAGTCATTTTACATGCATTTTATCGAAAAGTAACACAATACTTTTACTGGTAATTAGTTACTTTTATAACGTAGTAATTCAGTTACTAACTAAATTACTTTTAGTAATTGGGGATAGTAACTAGCAGTTATAAATAACTTTTTAAAAGTAACGTGCCCAACACTGCAGATAAGTGATGGACAGTAACTTCCTAGTGGGGCTGCTAGCCTCCTACCACTGAGAAGTTTTGCAGGGCTGCTTATCGTCGCGTGTCCCATAATGAGGTAAACATCTGTAGCTGTAAGTGAAATGTCTCCAACAACAACTGGAACACGCTGCAGGTTACAGCGTCCTATACTGGAGTGTTAGCTAGCTTGCTAACCCAACCACGTGACCCCTGTGACTTGCACGTCTTAGCCGCCGTCCGTCAAGAGCCTCTGTTCTCCTGAGAGTTTGTTGAAATGACCGTCTCCTCTCCAACCCCCCAACCCCCCGAAGTCCCTGAGCCTTTCTCACGACCCTGCATGTCGGCCGCAGGTGCAAAAATACACCAATAAACAAACAAACTGTGAAAACAAACGCAGGCTAATGACGGCACAGCTGCGCTCCGCTCACCAGGGTTTCCCCCCGTTACGACTTAAATGCTTCTTTACGACTTTCCCTTAAGGAGTTAATGTGTCAGGGAGTGAGAGTGGAGGTGTGTGTTTAACACCTTTGAGCCGCAGTACGAGTCAACTCTCCATCTGTTTTGAAGATATGTCCATAGATTTACACACTTGCACTAAAAAGAAGGATAAACACATTAAGCTAAGTGCACAGTTGTCACCTCAGTCAGTATTTTTTTATTTATTCAATCCATTTTTACACTTTCTCTTGCAGGGTTCCCCCCCCCTGTTATCTGCTTTTCATAAACAAACAGAAACTAAATAATTTACATTTTAATTTTTCACACTTTTAAGCTAAAATGCATAAAGAGAGATGCATCAAATTGTTAATTAGCTCTGCAGCAAATGATGCAAACCATAAATATTCAGACTCCAAAGTGGCAAAGGAGCATGACCACAGAAACCATTCTGCAAAAACAACAGTGAAACCTTCAACATGTTATTTCTTTGCTGTTATGGCCCCAGTTCAGCGAACAGACACACACTCTGGCCTGGTGTCTTCTTTATTAGTGCTCGGAATAACACTCCACCCTGCTAGGATGTTAATATTTCAGTCTGAGATCACCAATAAAATACTGCGGCTAAAAATGAATTCCTAGGGTGAGAATATTGCTGCGCTGTACTCAGACCAGGGGCAAGAAATAAGACTGTCACACGTACAAATTTCAATAACGAAATCCCATCATCCTCTGCTGCAGGCCAGCCCTAAAACTACGCCCGCCGGCTACTGACACATCCTGGAGTTGTGAGAAAATTATTTGCAGAGAGGTGAAGTCTTTCAATTTTTATCCAGTAAAGCCAGCCAGGCTGTATTAATCTATTTAAGTTATTTATCCTGCTAAACTGACACTTTTCTTCTTTCTTTTCTTTTAGTATTTGTTATAAAAGACCAACGATTTTACACATGACAAGATGGTGAAGATTGCAGACAAAGCACAACATGCAAACCTGCAAAACGCAGGCGTGTGGTAAAATTAAAATTCCTGTGTATCAACACTCAGCTGGAGAGTTGTCTAATATTCAAATGAGGAAGCTCACACCCTAAATGAAATGCTTACAGTAAAGAGTAAATATTCTTTTTTTTATTCTTTCCTATGAAACGTCTAGCCTATATGCTTTTGGCTTTAGCAGTAATGAGTCTGAACATTTATGTTTAATAGGAGAGGTGAAAATGACCCATGTATGCCAGATGTAGATGAGTTGTAGATGTCAAAGTGTGAAGCTCAGCTCAGTTTCCTGTATGTGTTGAACCATCAGGTCTGAGTGAAGTCTGCTGCAGCTGAAAATTACAACTCACCCCAAAATGAAGTTCCTCTCTGCTGCTGCTGCCAGTGTCTGACCCAGTTGGTTCAGTTTAATACTGAACATCAAGACAAAGCCAAAAGTTGTGAGAACTGAAGAAAAGAGTTTACTGACAAATAATTATCCTCCCTATAATATCCGTTCATGGCCAACTAAAGCATGATAAAGATGTGTATGGTGATGTTTAGGCAGCTCAAAGAGGTTATATATAATATGATTTTGGTCTTGTTTTCTTATAAAAGTAAATGGAGTCCAGACCTAAAAATCCTGGACCTTCAAGTCCACCACTCATCCAGACCCTGGCCCTCTCTCTGGGAGGACTAATGTTATCACATTTTAGTCGTTGAACATGAAGAAACTGTAAACTGTACATGAAAAGTTAAGGTCAAAGGGTCATTTTTTGAAATTTGCTCAAATAGATTGAAATAAGCTATTCTTCCAAATATCAGTTTATAAATTGATTTAAATCGAGGAGATAGTGGTGATTACATAGTTAATTAATACGGCTGTGTCTGTCCAAATGTCAAAATGAGTCATTCATTGCACACTTCTCTTTTAGAGTAGGCCCATACATGAGCTGTGAGGCTTTTACCATTTTCCATAAACCTCAATGCTACATAAAGTTTTTAATACACTGAATAAATTCACAGCTCTATGAATGAGGAGCCATTGTAAAGTCAGCCTCAGCGTAGAGATTAGCTTACCACCAAAGTCATTTCAGATGCATGCGTCTCTATAGTTGTTAGGGCAAGTTTTTTTTTATTTTATTTTTTTTATTTCGTCCTTTTCTATGAAAAATCACCCTCTCATGTGAATTCCCAATCTGCTGTGCGTGACTCTTTTGCATTAAAAGAATCTTTATTCAACAAATACTTGTGCTCGGAGGAAAAGGGATGTGAGATTGAAATGTTCGGTCCTGCTGTTTTGCTGAAACACAGCGACGGCGACGGCGTGTTGTCCTCTGTTTGTTGACATACGCCGGTGTCTGTGCTTATCTCATGAATAAAAGCAAGAATAGCATTTAAAATACGTCGACGCAGAAAGCCGCGGCCTGCAGTCTGGCTGGCTGGCTGGCTGGCTGGTGTGGCGTGCATGGGAAAGGAAAGGCTGTCGGAGCTAGTAATAGCAGCAGGCATGTGGGAGTGTTTAATGGAGAGTGGAGTAATTTGCGCTTTTTAATGATGATTAGAGGAGGAAATTGGCTCAGATTTACAGTGTCACTCACCACTGAGACAGAGGAGGGAGAAAATAGAATAAAAGGCCTCTAAATTGTCTGATACTTGTGTGTGTGTGTGTGTGTGTGTGTGTGTGTGTGTGTGTGTGTGTGTGCATATGTGTGTCTGTGCACAGGTGTGAGACAGAGAGAGAGACCCGTAACGTACGGCTGGGCTGACCCCCTCCCCTCCTCCCCTCCCCACAACACCCACACACCTCCACACCTCCACTTCCAGAGGAAATGTATCACTTAAACCAACTGCAGCTCAGCTCACAGAACCTAATGAATCTGGACTCAATTTTACGCCTAGCTGCCCTTCCAACTCTCACACACACACACACACACACACACACTCTACACTCTCGTCTCTCTCACACACATACACACACACACGCGCGCAAACACTTAAATACTGAGGCGGTCTTCTCTTACCTATAGCTCGGCCGTAGTCTTAATGTAAAGAGGAAATTGGAAAAGTGTGATTATGGCTGTGATTGGCAGTGGAGTCCTTTCAAGTCTCCTCATCAACACTTTATTCTCCTTTTGACCTCGACATTATCCAATGAAAACCTCCTGACACGCAACTTTAGCTCTTCACGGACCTTTTATCTCTTTCTGTTGCACCACTTGGTCCCACATCTTTTCTTTTTTTCTTTTTCCTTTACTGATTGTTCTTTAATAAGCCAAGTTAATAGAGCGAAGAAAAGGAGGAATATAAAAGGAATTTACTGTAGCCTATATATGTTAATGTTTTTGAAAACTGGGCAGTTTTAGCTTATTAAAGTTTAGATACTGTAGCTGTTTTGTTTACAGCTACGTTGTTCGACTTAAAGAGAGTTATCCAGTTGCTGATGTCATTTACTGTAGCTCTCAGTTAGCATAGGGGATAGCGGTGGATGTGTTAAAGGGATACTTCACCCAAAATCGATAATTCACCAATCATCTACTCACCATCATGCCAAGGAAGGGTTTGGAGAACTTTCAGAGTCATCAAAACGCTTTAGGAGTTCCAGGGGGGGTCCGGCTGGCAACGGATTTTCATATAATGGCAGCGGATAGAGTTCACTTTTGAATCGTCCAAAACACACACTATGAAACATCCAGATACCTCCATACTGCTCGTCCGTACTGACCTAAGTGTCCTGAAGCTGTCACATGAAAAAGTTGTTCAGAAAAAATTAATTTGATCTCTGTTTTTATCCTTGTTGTAGCAGTAGCTCCCAGTGGCTGCATGAGATTTGCTGCAAGATGTTCTTCCGTGTTTACATCAAACATCCAATGGTTTACAACGACGAACAAACATCTCGCAGCAAATCTAACGCATGCGCACAAACATCAACAGAGCCACTGGGAGCTACTCAGATAAAAACTGAGATCAAATTAAGTTTTTCTGAACAACTTTTTCATGTTGCAGCTTCAGGACACTTGGGTCAGTACGGACAAGCAGTATGGAGGTATCTGGATGTTTCATAGTGTGTGTTTTGGATGAAAAGTGAGGGGGGGTTCCCTGTACTTACTCTGTATAGAGACACATACAGGCTACTGTATATGTTGATACTTCACCTGTTTTATTAGGCAATGTTTGGAGCCGGTTTTATGAGAACTTGTGTTAGCTGGGCTGCAAACAAATGGCCTAAATCTGTTACTTTGACCGTAGTATCACTTTCTTCAAGTAGAAACAGACCACATTTTGAATATATTGTTTATCAAAGATCAGGCAAGTAAAGTAAGGTTTGCCAATTCTTTTGGAGGAGTAAATATTGCAGTGTTAGTCGATACAACATCCCTGCAAAGTCACGTGCAGTCACCATGTTTGAAGCCATTGTTATTTGTATTTCTGGTACAACAGATGAAGGATCACATTATGTTCTAATTTGGAGGCCATATTCAGAGGACAGGGCCCTTCATCACCATTGCAGATGGAAAAGTCTGCCCTGAAATGAGACAGTCTGGTCTGTGTGGTTTTAAGGGCCCTGAGTTTAACAGTTGAACATATTATTGAACATAATACTTGACAACAGACAACAGTCTTCAAACGCCGTCTCTGAAAGCTGCAGCCCCTGAATCAGGACACAACTATTGTCTGTCCTGCAAAGCACTGATCAGTTTGTTTGTTTTCTCAAGTGGGGGTTGGGGGTGGGATGGGGGGTGTAAATGAATAAATGAGTTTTGCAGACCAGCCTGACTTGGACTCAGTTTGGGAAAAGTCACTAAATTTGGTCAATTTTCTCCAAACAGGGAAACAGGAAGTTACCAGAATCACCGCCAGAGTCTAGTCGACATCAACAGAGAGATGTGGAAAAACCAGGTAGGCCACCCACAACTCTCCTCCTTCACTCGTATTGTGATTTTCGTTTATTATTATTATTTTTTACAAAGCCAGGTGTCATCTTTTCAATGTTTAATGCAAATATTTCAGAACAAAACTCTTCAGTTCGGTGAAAACAAGCGGAGCGGGACTCCCACCTCCACTGAGGTCACTGAGTTTTGAGTGAAAAGCTCTTCAAAACGGTTCTAAAAAAAATGACATTTAGTCTAAAATCACTCAAACTATTTTGATCGTAGGTAAGAGAGCAACCCTTAAAAAAAATACAGGTCTGTTATGGTTCAAGCAAACCACCCAAAATATCCCCCTCACACACACACACACACACACACACACATACAGACACACACACATGGACACACACACACATACACACAAATCATGTCACATACGTTCTGTAATTCTGAAGATGAGCTGTGCAGCCTTTTTCTTTTTTCCGGTGGAGAGCCGTAGCATGCATTTCTCCATTAAGATATGTAAATTCATAATCTCTCAAAAGCCAAGCCCATTTTTACATCCATTTCTGTCTGTCATTCAAATATTCTTCTTTCTCTCCTTCTATCAAGCTTCTTCCTCTTTTTTTTTTCCTGCCTCCGTCTTGTGGTTTGTATGTCTGTCTTTCTGCTCCGTCACCCTCTCCCCTCTGCCGACGCCCCAAACAGCGAAAAACGCCAAAGAACGAGACTTGTCTCGTCCCTAAAGGCCAATTGTCAGGCATAATTACCATCAGAGAATTAGAGGTTGAAAAAGCAGATTAGATTAGGCCGTACGTGTTTCATTTTTCTCCCCCCTCCTTTTCTTTTTGCATTGTTCCTCCGCGCTCTTTATTTTTCTCATTATTACGGCATTAGAGAAGAAAGAAATAGAAAATTAAGAGTGCTTGAAAACACTGTGGAAAAACCTGCAAGAGGAAGCATATTTTGTAGTTTGCTGAAACTAATGATTAGTTTTATAATTAATTAATCTGTCCATTTTTTCTTTAAATGATTATTTGTTTGGAGTAAAAAAAAAAAGCCTCTTAAAAGTTTTACCAGAGCCCAGGGCCGCTGCTGTAAATGTCATCTTTTGTTGTGCTAACAGGGTAAATGAATTAAATTCAATTTATAAAGAAAAGCAGCAAATCGTTATATTTAAGAGGCCAGAAACAAGAAAGGAGCAAGAAAAACATAAATATTGGCACTTTTATTGATTAGATGATTCATGTTTTGGCAGTAACTGTGTCCCAGTTCAGGCGCTGCAGGAGGACCCAACCCATGCAGCCTACAGAGGCAGCTCCGATGGCCGCCCCAGCCGTTGGTAAATGGGACGGTCTAGTCTCCGAGCGTTTCCTGATCAATGTCCTAACATCAAACATTTGAATGTTGGCGGCTTTTTTACACTTCCAGTTATAAATGGACCTGAAAATTAAAACCCCGTCCGACCCGCAGGTGTTGAAGACCGGACCCGACGCGGTCCGTCTAATTAGCGGCTGAGAAAAAAAAGGAAACAGGAAGCCGTCTTTATCGTAATCGCCACGACCAGCAACGTTTTGACGCCGATATGTTTCGATATGAGCGTTAGCTGTTGTTAGCCACCGCCTGTAGCTCGGCTACTTAGCTTCAACTGTGTGTTAACATCGATTACACAGCAGATAAACAAACATCTTTGTATATCTTCGTGCTGGTCCTGTTGCTCAGGTATCTCCGCCCCCAGTCCTGGAGGAACCAGTTCTTAGCTCTGGACCAGCAAAGAGTTGGTGCTGGTCTGAAAAACAGTTCTAAGAACGAAGAACCGGGGCGGTGTTTAGCTCAGTTGGTAGAGCACCCGCCCCATGTGTTGAGGCTACAGTCCTCACTGCAGGCGGCCCTGGTTCGAATCCCATGTCGGACGCATAGACTGTAAAAAGAATGGACGTAGCGTCCGTGACGTCATTCATTGGTTTTGGGGAGTCGTTTTTGTGACTCAAATATGGCGGCCTGAACAGCGCCATGTTGGATTGGCCGGCCGAGAACCCGCCCACTGGCCTCGAAGCAGCTGTCCACGGAGCTGCTCGGACCTGTCACTCAACGTTTTCGCGCCCTGATTGGCCAGAATTTTAACCTAATAACAGTAAAACTATAGAGTTAAAAAAAAATTCACCCCCCTCAGAGTGAGTGCGGGGGTAGGAACTATCGATTGAGACGAAAAAACGTTCTGACACCAGGCTTTTAACATGTTTACTGAGGATGTAAAGTCGGCAATTTTAACACGGGGGTCTATGGGGAATGCTCCCTTCTGACACCAGCCCCCAGAGGAATCCGAGGGGATTGCAGTTTTTTGAACGCGGAAGTGAGCTTCACTTCTCAGACCGACAACTGCCCCCTTGGTCGGACGGCCCTATCCTGCATGTCATTCCCCCCATCTCTGCCTCCCATTTCCTGTCACACTCTCAATTGTCCTATCAAATAAAGGCATGAAAAGCCAAAAAATATACTTTAAAAAAAAAAGAACCAAGAACCGGTTCCTCTGCGCTGGAAAAGCAAAGAACCGTTGTTGAGTCAGGCTCTGGCTCCGAACCAGCACTGGAACCACTTTGGTAGAAAATTGGTCTCAGAGGTCTCAACATTCAGATAGGTGGCATGCTAGGTGGCTAATGATTAACGGTGCGCTAAGGATCTTGGGAAACGGGAGGCCATTAGGTGCCGTGTGTCCTCTGAAAACATGCAAGAGAAGGCCGGATTTGGAGGAGCCTTTGAATAGGGACAGTAGTTGGTTGAGACCTAAATGGAGATAAACTTGTAAATACTATTACTATACTATGTTATTTCAGTATTGTTGTGCACGTCTAGTTTGTCAGTCTATCGGAGTTGCAACTTTAACTTCTTTAACTTCTTCTTTTTTAACTTCTTTAAGCAAGAGTGAGTGCAGAAAAATGAATGAAATACATTTTTTCATAATGAATTTCACATCAATGACACATTTATTTTGTGAATCATAATCCATTTAATCAGCCATACAGTATGCCTTGAATACGACAAAATTAAACTCTACATGTGTACGTCTCATCCAGTCTTAATGGGCTCGTTAACATGGCGTCCACATCTTGTTTACACTGCCCCCAAGTGGCTGGAAAAACAGCTTAATAAACGAGTCAATCTGCTAATCATTTAATTATTCACATTAAGGCTAGATGTCGTTCAAACCGCTGCTTATTATTGGCTCTGAGAATAGGAACTAATGTGCACACACACCCAAACACACACGCAAACACACACTCTTATTGATCGGCTGGGCAAACCTTCAATAAAGCTTCCCCCTCTGCAGTCGTTTACTCACCTCCAACACACACACACACACAAACACACAGAGAGAAAATCACAAACAACAAGTGTAGCCGTGATGGTGTTTGATACAGTGAGGAGGAAAAAGCTCCATTTTTTTTTTTTTTTTCGGTCCTCTGGCACCCTGCAGTCTGGATCCTGTCCCTGCTCTTTGGCTATCCTCTGTCCTGTGTGCTCTGCCAACTCTGCCGCTCTCTTCTTTCTTACGCACACACACACACACACACACACACACACAGAGCATGCCAACTGTTACACTCTCCAAGCCAGAATGACCATGTGTTGTTGTATCCGTCTAATGTCTCCATCATAACAGCAGCTCCTCTAATCACACTTGATCACTTCCATGACACGACACGGTTTCCCTTTCTTCTCCTTCTCCTCCGCTAACATCCTCCTCCTCCTCCTCCTCCTCCTCCTCCTCTTCGCCGTTCGTTCTCCTCTGGTATTCAGATCAATAGCGGACTGACATCATTAAAATGCAGCAGGCCAATCTTTAACACACATACACAGAGAGACGCACACACACACACACACCTCCTAGAATCAACACAATAATTGAAATATTTTCAACCTGATTAGGTCTGGCCTGCTGGCTGGGTCGGTTGCTAGGGCTGTGCTCCCTGGTTGCTAGGGGGAGTAAATCATCTGGCATTATTTGATTTCTGTTCCAGATATGAAACCGTTACCGCGGCGATTAAATGTCTCACAGCTTAGACACCTTGAGGGGAGGGAGAGAGGAGGAAAAAAAAAAAAAAAAAGACTGAGGAATAGAAGAGAGAGAAAAAACCAGAGAGAGACCGAGAGAGAGATTAAGTTGAGGAGGGGAGGGAGAGGGGGAGAGAGGGAGAGAGGGAGAGGCCCCTTGTGAGAAAGAAATATGAGAAAAGGTGAGAATGATAATGCCTAAATACAGAAATACAGAGTGCGTGTGTGAAGGTGTGTGTGTTTGTATGTGTGTGAGAGAGAAAGAATAACAAGGTAATAAGGATGAAATGTTTTCCTGCACTTCCGTGTCTCAGTTGGCTTCTCTTTCCTCCTGACGACTGACAGGTTAGTGTGTGTGTGTGTGTGTGTGTGTGTGTGTGTGTCCGCTTGCGTGCACATGTGTGACAATAACGTGTTTATACGAGCACGCATGCACAGTTTCCGATGGGGCTGACAGACCTGCACCCTAGCGTGTTGGTGTGTGTGTGTTGATATAGCGACGTCTACAGAGTGGCGGCGAGGGCGCGGGGACCTCTCCTACCTAGCTACCAATGGGAGCTGTGGGCGTTCTCAAATGTTTATAAAACACAAAGTGAACCAAGTTACTCCCACTGGAACACACCATGTTCACGGAGACGAGAGCAGCGACGACGAGCAGAGGAACAAGGAGAGGCGGCGTGAAGGGGAACGATGGATGATGTTTTACCTCACTGTACTTTTCTCTAACACATGAATTAGGTTTTCAGTAAATAGTCTCAATGAAGACACAGTGGGGTGTGTTACTGTCTATATAACTTATTATAAAACAGTCTATAGAAGAGAATACAAAGCAGGTACAATGATGTTAATGTTAATCTTTCAAATGTATAGGAATAAAATGGCATATAACAAAAGACAGACACACTTTTCCTGTGTAAAATTGAGGACAAAACATGAATGGAGTTTGTGTATCGACCTGCAGAAACAGAAACTGTAAAAACCTAAAAGTTGGCCCAGTCAGATCATCAGCAGACGTTGAAGACGGAGAACAACACACAAAACATTGGCATAGTCATGTTGAAAATACAGTCTGATACAACTACTTGAAATGCAGCCGTCTTTTCCTGGACATCCTTTTCGTGGCCCAACCTACCCTTTAGGATTCATTGCACATTGGTAATAAAAGCAGAAAGTCTAAGGATCGTACTTTTAGATATCAGTAGGGTTTACTTCTCTCTCAGTTTCTAGAGATATTGGTACAACGGTTCAAACCAAAGCGCTTGAAAGCTCAGGTTTTTGCGGAAGAAAAGTTGCATGTTGTCGACCGTTGCATCACAAGAGTAAAAGTCGCCACAGCAAAAAATCTCCACACACCAGACAGGTCTTCTTTCAGTTCTGCCTTTGGTTCGATCTATGATGGCTACAAAGATCCACACCGTGGTAACGTCCTCTGAGGGATGTCGCCCCTGAACTGAGATGCTTATGAGAGTTTTAAAATCTCTTCAATATTATCCCTCTGTACACTGACAATCATTTAACTGAAACAACTGCAAGGTAGAATTACTCTTCTTCTTACAAATCAGTCAATAATAAACTAATTAGTTGCGTTAGTTCCTGTCAAGTTGCATTCGATCATCAAACCTGCAATAGCCAATTATTGTGTCAGACTCAGGGCCTGTAATGTTTGGGGAAACAGAGTTACAGAGGGTTGGGAAATTAGAGATACAACACTGAAAGTATAGTCATCATCATTTACCCCTTTTATCAATGCTGAATGCCCAATGGATGTACCTTGCAGAGGTCAAAGTCCAGCTCAGTTGAAATGCAGCAGCTTGAACCTGGTAGAAAATCAGTGCAGCGCTCACAGCCAAGATTCACAACTGAAAAACTGAAGGTTTAGTTTGATGCAGCTCACAAAAATGGTTCAGGAACACCTGGTCCAACACTGAGGCAAATGAATAAAGAATAAGTTTTTCTGAAGGAAACCAGGACAAGAGGCTGTTGAGAAGATTGTAGGTTTACTAATGTAGAAGTTTTCCCTGTTTCCTAGAAACTAATGTATTTTAAAAGAAACAGCTGTCCAATAAAGACATAAAACAATTGGGAAATATTGATTATTAAGTGATTAATGAGTTAGATTAGATGAGATGTGCTTTGACTGTGCATTTCGTCTATTTTCCACCCAAATACTTGATCTCCTCCCAGTAGAAACATCCATTGTAGTCAGTCACAGTATTCAGCTGTTTTTCTGCCTCAGCACAGTGTCAGCCGGTCCACCTTCCTAAACTGCCTCTAAACATAAATCCATCCCATTTACGATTTACGTTTGTCACAACAATGTAATTGACTAAAATATGTTTGGTTTCTTTTTTTCTTTTTTTTTTATCCAGATCACGTACGATTTTACAGTGAGGGGTTTAAATTCCTCCCGTCATTATCATTTTTATTGAGCGTCAGAACAGCTGCTGTAAGCGTTCACTGCTCCTCCAACTGTGTGTGTGTGTGTGTTTTGACCCCTCACAGGCCACATGGAGCCAGAAAGCCCCGTCTGATAGGATTACAGCAGTAAGCACTTGTATTTGTATGTTTTCCGTCTATGGCTGGCTTTCTGTCCTCCTCCCTCCCTCTCTCCCTCTCTCCCTCCCTCCCCTGTGTGTGTGTGCAGCAAAGTGTTTCTAACCGCGGTGAACACAGTTGAGTAATATAAAGCTACTTGAACGCTCTGACAGATGGAGAGATGAAAATGAAAGAGGAAGAGAAACGATTGTGTACCATTCGCAGCACTCCACGTGAAGAGCCCCCCAGACCGTTCTATGTCAAGCACCCCAAATAGTTCTGTATTTGATCAAAGACCCCCCCATCCACCCCTTTTTTTTGTTGTTGGTATGTTGGTGTCCTGCTTATTACCCCACATCCATCCATGGTGTCGACTCGTCGTCAGTCTGGTCCGACGAGCTGTAGCTGCTGGTGTGAGAGGCTCTGATTGTCGCTGTCGAGTGTTTTTACAGCTTCACACAACGATACAGCCCTCGATGAGCTGTAATTACCATCAACATTAAGCTGCAATTAGACAAAATGTACATGAAAACGAGGAGATGCGTGCGTTTTCTGATGTTGCTCCTCCCGAGGCCTGACACAACGTAACCCGGACTTGTCAAATTAAAGCTAAATTCAAATTTGAATGGTCACAGCTATTATTATTATTCATAAAAAACACAATCACACACACAAGGAAGCATTAATATGTGATTGGTTGTTGATGCCCCCTGCGACAATAAATTAAAAAAAGAAGAAAAAAAACTTTTTCTCTCAGTCAACAAGCTTGTTAACCTCCCGACCTTCCACGCATCAGTTGCCCGGCTCGATTGGAAATTAATGGACTTGTAGTGACTTGTTGATCGCGTTTGTTTGCCGTTTTCACAACAAGGTTAGGAACTGAATCGAGGGAAGGCTTTTCTTTTTTTTTTTTTTCATATAATTATATAGAAGGAGCAAAGGAGGTTTGATAAATCGGTGAAGTTCAAGTGTTCTTTATTTTCTATGGTACTTCCTATCAATCAATGCAATAAATTGAAAGCCGGTAATTGTGGCCACTCGCTCACACTGTGGACTGTCGAGCTTTGTTGGAAATGAGGAAACAACATCCTTCAATGTGATTTAAAAAGCCACATAGTCAATTATTTACTACTTGCATCGGATTTACCACTCGCCACCTGATACCTTTTCCCAATCTCGATGGGAAATTAAATAAAAACACAGATATTCATTCTCTTCGTAAACAATTTTATTAGCTTTTCCACCTGCGGAATGAGAATAAAGGGACGATTTTAAAGGCAAATTAACATTAATATCTGCCGGGGTCACACCGCGTTGCGAATGCCATAGAAACCAAAAGCTAATACGCACATCAAAAACAACCTCTTTAATTGTGATTAAGTCGAATTAATTGTGATGTGGTGTTGCCAGGTTTGATTGACGCCAAACGGCCCAATTGGAGCTTCAGAGTCGACTCGTAAAGTTCAACACCGTCTCCTCGAAAATTACACTCATTTCCCAATTACGTGAACCTAATGAACTGTTGAACAATGAGCGTCTCCACTGATAGATTCGCTGCTAACGTCATTTGCAACTTGCTTAATGTGTAAGTAAACAACATTTCCCCTCATTACATTAATAGAAAACGTAATCTGGTCGTTTCCTTGAAAACGTCTTCGCTGTGTAAATTATCTTTAGAAAAAAAAACCCAAAACATTATTTCTAGAAGACAAAGTTGACGAGTTACTACAGTAAAGACACAGTTAGGTGTCTTATCATTAGCCTTGTAAACTGTTTTTAACCCGGTTCCTGAAAGTACCTGCAAACACACTGATTACCACCGTGTCCCACTGACACTACTGAGCCAAACACCCTGTCAATATCAATCATATTTGTTCATTTATGTGTTTACTTGATAGTGACAGTGCATGTTAATGAATATCAGTACAAAGTAGACAATAGAAACATCTGGATTGGGAGTAAAAATACACATTTACATATATAGTTTCTAGGCAGGTTAATGTAAAACAACACACATAAAGAGACACATACATTTGTCCTGTATTTTGAGACAGGTGAATAGGGTAAACATTTTTAACTAACAGATATCACTATGAAACTTCCCAAGTTTATCACTTGCATTAAGACAAGTATTTTTTGTATTATAAGTTTTGTCAAATTTTATGTTTAAATATGTAAATGAGGCAATATCTAATGAAGTGTGTGCTCATTTGCATAAAGCCCCTTTCAAAATTCTTGTTTTACTTTGTTGACATATTAGAGTCAGAAGTTTTTACAGGCTATCCCTTTTTATTACTCTGTAAAAAGAGTAAATACTGTCACCAGCCCTAAAAAAAATCAAATTGCGCCCTGTTTTTAGGAATAAAATGTTGTATAAATCAGGCTGTGAATGATATATCAACAACTTTTGGTGAATTTAGGAGAAATCTACTGACGAAAGAGACAAAATGAATAAAATAACCACCTTGATGTGGATTTTCTTATAATGTACATACTAAATCCTGAATGAAAAATGGAAACACATCAGAATTGGCAACACTGATGTGAAATGATGCATCTTCACCCTTAAAAAAAGAATCACGTTCACTCACTACTGATTTAACTCATTTGTGAATTTTTATTTCAACAGAATAATGTTTGGCTTTGGAAAACACAACAACCAAAAGCTCAAGTTTTACACCGTCACTATGACACTTTGTGAGAGAACCATCTTCAAATTAAAATGAGCCTGTTTGTTTGTTTGTTTGTACACGTGCTTATTTTGTACTTAACGTGATCTCTAGTGCGAGGTGTTAAACCGCGTTAGTGATACAGCTGCTGCTGTTTGACTCTCCTCCATTGATGTAATATTAGTCACACTTTAGAGGTGGTCGGCTAACTGCAGTGGAAAGGATCATAGTGGGTTTTCTGGCGGAAAGTACACTGCTCTAATTGCCTTAAACCTGTTTCTCCCTTCAACCAGTCAATATGCCTGCAGTGTGTGTGTGTTTGTTTGTGTGTGTGTATGTGTGTGTGTGTGTGTTCAGTGGTCAATAAAGCGTGTGCTAAGAGGCAATTGGTTGTTTTTCCTCAACTTGACACGTTAAATGCAGTCACACTTCAGGTAAACACACACACAAGCAGGCATGCTCACACACAATGCTCACACACAATGCCCACACACATACACATACACACACACACATGGTAGTACGTAGTGATTGGGTAAATGGTATTGATTCTGTCCTGTTTTCAACTTATTTTCTCTTACAACCCCTCAGAGCTCGATCACACTCGCTGACGAGCATGGAGAGTCTCTTAAATCACACCCACATGCAAAACACAAACATTTATTCACAAGTGCAAACACGCCGACGGAGAGACAATAAAGCGCCATTCGTTGACCCAAATGAAAAATAGATGATAGAAATGTTCCAGCAATGACTCGAGTTTATTTCCTTTTTTTTTTAAAGCCACGTACTCGTTGTGACCAGTCCACGTTTCGTCTCTGGCCTCCAGTTCGATCGTGTCGGTGTCGACCTGATTTAATTGGTGCAGGTTTGAGCTGCTTGATTTCCACCCTCTCCGGTCCATGTTTGTATCAGTGCAGTGTGTGTTCAGCCCAAACCGTATTGTCAGATGGATGATCCTCCAAAAGCTTTATCTATTATCTTAATCAACAACATTTTTATTTAAAATGTATTAATAAACAACTTTTTCTCAGTTCCCTGTGGTGATAACAAGCTCAGAACCAAGGCGACTCTGGGGTGGATGGTTACGGAACATGGAAAGGACCAAATGTCAAATTTGACATTTGCGTTAAAACTACAAATTTGTACGTCTTTAGATGACAAAAATTACTCTGTTAACACATCAGTTTTGAACGTCTTAAGATGTTTGGACCATGAAAGCTTCCTGCTATTGGTTGGCGTCAATATGCCCGCCCCTTTTTGACGTAGGGATTACGTTGGGCTGTATGTATGCCTATATTGTGTTCACGTGGGCTTGCTAGTGAGTATGATTCTTACACTCACCTGTGTCGTATAGCCTACGTTTAGCATATGTTTAGTCTATGAAGAAGAGGCGGGGGGTCATGGGTAGGCTAGACATTTCGTGATAACAAATTTGTTGTTTTAACGCAAATGTCAAATGTGACGTTTTTGTTCCTTTCCGCGTTCCATATGGACGTACAAGGAGATTGATTATCACAAGAACGGACCAGAATTCACAGTCAGAATCCCGTCTGGTCGAGTTTAGATGTCAAAATCACTTTAATGTGGTTTTGTTTAAATGTAACTATAGACCATTAGAAAACAAACTGTGACACATTCAATATTAACATACAGTATTTGCATAAATTAACACTGTCGCATTGTGCTAAAGAGAAAATATACTTTTTTTACACAATGCATTCATTTCTAGTGTATTTAGTCCACCATTATTTCTCTTATCTGTAAATCTTTTTATTTGAAATGTAAATTTTCTTCTTATTTTACAAACATTTTATTTCTACATTGTAGGCCATCATTTCCACATTTTAGGTGGAACATGTTCAAAAACTAGTTTTATGTCCAAATTCCTACTATTTCTTCAAAAATCTGTCTTAAGCCTACATTAACTTTTGAAATAAGAAATTTCAGAGGTTTTTTGTTTATGTTTCCAGATGTCTATAAGACCTATTAAAAATTACACAAATACCCTCAATGATGTACCAGTGGATCCAATTATATCTAATGCTTTAAAGGCGCCAATGTGACAAAGTCCTTGTGTATTTGTTTCCATATTGGTGGACGTATATGAGTAAATCGGTTATATAAGGACTAATTTGTCCAAATTTCAACAAAAAATTGATTTTTTTTGGAGATATTTAGTCAATGCTGAACAAACCACAAACCAAATTTCATTCACCTCCGCTGTTGTTGTTGTTTTATTGGCAGGAGCAGCTTCGAGGAGCTGTAATGATAGTTTGAGAGATGTAAAATGATGGTTACACCACAAACAATAGTCGTCTGAGCTGGCAGCGCTGCAGCGAGGACCGGAGCTGGAGGGAGACGCTGCCTTCGAGAGGCACGAGTGTGAGCTTTGACACCTTCACAGCGTCCAAGAATAAATAATTAGTGGAGTTGGCACCGGAGAGGACGGGGGACAGAGATGTCATTATTTACGCCAGATTATGGACACACACACTGGCTCACACGTGCACATGCAATTACACACTCACACACACACACACACACACACATTCTTGCGGATGAGCAATGTATGATCAGCTTTTTCATTTGGCCTTCAGAGGCGTCAGATTCTGATTTAAATTAAATTAGTGCATCCCAAAGTTTGAATTAATTTGTGCTGATTACGGTTTGTTTTTGACGTTTTTCCTCCATTTTTAGTCGAACTCATGTGTAAATCTCAGTTCTCTACTTTGGTCCAAGATGAAATATCACAGCAAGTATTTAGTGAAAGTTGTGGTTCCAAGATGATAATGAACGTTTACTGCCATTAAATATCCTATACCAGTTGTTCCCAACCTTTTTGGCTCGTGACCCCATTCTGACATCACAAACATCTGGCGACCCCTGATGACGTGCAGTTCTGTTCACGCAGCTGTCAATGATGCTTCAGCCCAGATATTCCCCGACCCCAAGGTTGAAAAACACTACCTAACTTTAACTAGCGCCACCACGAGGTTGAGATTAGTTTTTTTTTTAGTGAACATTGTGACATTATGACAACATCGGTGACTATTTTTAAGTCTAGTACCACCATCAGGTCAAAATGTTCATTTGGTTTTTTCGATCAAATGCCTCTAAAACAAAGCACTAAGCTTGAATACAGCCTCACAGAGCTGCGCATCACTATAGCTAACTCTTAGCTTTAGCTGTAGATTAGCATCAGAATTCCCATTCTAGTCAATCAGTGCGTTTACATGGACTTGAGTATCCCGGATATGATCGGATTCTTATCCCGTTTTTGTGTGTTTGTGTAGAAACCAGGATGCGCCAGTATCCCGGTTTTGAGAAATTTGGTTTTGCTACCCAGAGAACTACGAAAGAAAACAGGATAGGCTACTGTGGCATACTTCTTATCTTGGTTTCTGACAGCTGTAACTAGGCTACCTGCCCAGATGCAGCCAAGTGACGTACCAGCAAAACAAACAGGGCAGCAGCAAACCGTTTGTACTTTTGGAGTGACGAGGAAATGGAGCTTTGTCTTTTAATAATGAATTGAATGATTTGCAACACCATTTCAAAATTTAAAAGTGGCAACTCTGCAAGAAGCCACATAGTGATCTCATTTTGACAGACGTCAAAATTGCTGTGGTTGGTGTTGTAAAAAGTAGCCTAAACACTACAAGCGCCTGCGCAAATAAGATTCAATTGTCAGAAACTGGGTTACTGGCATTTATCATGTAAACAGGGATATGAATAACCAGGTTTCTCCATTTTCATGTAAATGCCGAATATGATCATAACCGGGATACTCAAGTCCATGTAAACACACTGAATGAGACCGGCTCATAGGCCTAATAGACTATAGGCTGTGTGATTTAAAATTACAATTTATGGTAGTACGTTTATGGTAGTAAGTTGATAATTACCTTTTTCATATTTGTAATAATAGCAGACAATAATAAACTCATGCACCTTCTTCCCTCCCTCCCTAAAAGTTCATACGATGTTCAGCACATGTGTGAAATAGTTTAATAATCCTGTCGTCTCTCTGTTTCTTTATCTTTCAGCTCACTTTTCTTTCTTCTCACACATTTTCAGACATTTTTTTAAACGCTCCCATCTTCTGCCCCCCTGCCCCCCCCCGTTCCCCCCCTCCTCACCTCATTCTGCCTCACCCATATACCCTCTAACTCACTTCAAGCGAACATCCAGACGTTTTGTCGGCGCACATCTGGAAACGGCATTTAGCTCTGGTCGAGTCTCAGGAAGTTTTCACACTTCACGACTCATTAACCTGCAGACCTGCAGGCCTCCCAAGCAAGAGAGGGGAGGGAGGAGGAAGGGAGGGAGGGAGGAGGAAGGACAGATAGGAGGATGATGATGGGATGGATACAGGAAGGAAAGGAGGGAGGGAGGGAAGGAGGGAGGGAGGGCTGAAACCAAAGGAAAATTGAGCGCTCAGGTAAATGTGAAAGTGGAATCACCACACCACCACCAGACCAGTGAAAAATATCCCCGTTGGATTTAATTGGTCGATGACGAGTTTAAAACAGTGGCAGCTTAACAGAAGTTAAAAAAAAAAAGAAGTTAACGTCAAAGGACGAGAAGAGTATGAAAGATGAACTGAGAGAGGTGCGAAGAAGTCCAGAAAAAGAGATCTGAGACGACTGAGGACGACAATGAGGGGGGGTGATGAATTAAAGACGAGATGTGTATATGTGTGTGTGTGTGTGTGTGTGTGTTGTCCGGGGTGTCTGTGTCCAGCCCTCTGTGAGTAATGTGTCTGAAAGAGGAGCTTTCCTAATGAAACACTTTTCCCGGAGTGATAATTACACCAGTAGAAAGCAAGGACACCTCCAGTCAATGTGTGAAACTTAGCTTACTAAAACACTGAGTTCCTCCCAGGCTACTCCCTCAGTGTGTGTGTGTGTAGCTATAGTGCGTGTGTATAGTGTGTTTGTGTGTGTGACATTATAAGCTTTGCCCAATAATCAGCCCAATAAGTGAGAGCAGAACTTCTCCCAGATGTGTTTGTATTTTTTTTTCTCTCTGGTTGACATTTACATGAGCCGAGGACGCTGCTTTAATGCGTTCACTCTTTCTCTATTGTGTATATAGAGGTTGGTCGCTCTCAGCCACACAGGAGGTGGAGGGTTGGAGGGGACGAGGGGGGGTCAAAAATGAAATTATATTACCTTTCCTTTCCTTTCGGTTTAGGTCTTGTTGCTTTCCTCCCTCTGATTTCCATCTGTGACTGACAGCCTCTGCTTCTTTCACCGCATGTCACACTGGTTGAAATCTCACTGAGGGGGCTCGATGCAGATAAGCAGTGGAGATGTGGATAAGCAGTGACAGAGCTGGGGCTTAGATAGGGAAGAAGAGGAAGAAGAAGGAGAAGAAGAGAGAGAAAGGAAAGGGAAGGGAAGATAAATAATAAAAAAAAAAATGTACTGGAGATGCACAAATACACAAAAAGATACCTGTGTCTTTAATGGGATTTGCCAGGAAATCTTGTATCACACTTGAACAGCCAAAGACTTTAGTTAAACAAATCAGACCTAGACCAGCAGAACAATTCAATTATTCTGCGTGGCTTTAATAAATGTTTGATATGCATTACATGGGAACTTTCTAATTCAAATTTTTACGATTTAACAGTTAGGGCTTTTCCCATTAATTCTCGACACACAAAGTTACAATTTTCATTCTTGGGGCGTTTTATTAAATAAATATGAAGAAAAAAAAGGCGAACAAAAAGTATAGTAAGGAGGGGGGGTTGGAGATTAACGCACATGAGTAAAACAAAAAAAGTTTCAACTACCGGTGCGTTTATAATACAAACTCCTGGCATGTGGCGGCGCCAGGATCTGGCAGATGAAGTATTTAATTCTTTTGCTTTAATAGATTTTTCTGCCTTTTTTTTTTTTTTTTTTTTTAGAAAATATGGAAAATACCCTTGCTCTTTCCCTCGCGCATACTTTTCCACATGGTGTAAGCAAATCTCTGTGTTTGTCCTGCTCTCTCTCTTTCTCTCTCTGTTGATGAGATTTTGAGTCATCTGCAATTTCTATAGACATCCATAATGTTTTCCAACCGGCTGATTTACAAACAGTAGCATCTGGAGGCTCTGCTTTAACGGCTGCCTGTTCAAAACTGCTCAAAAAAGGGAACAAAAAAATAAAAAAAATTAAGGATTACCACCCTCTGGGATTTTGTTGCACGACTATCTTTACCTTGTTCACTCTCAGAAATAATACTTGTCTTTGTGTCGCGCGAAATAAAATGAATTTAATGCAGCAGCAGCAGCAGCAGTAGTTAATCCATTATCCCCACGTTCCCTGTCTGAAAACTCAGGAGCGCATCATGCACAGACGTTCAGACATAACTTACTTCCTGTATATTTACATGTAGTTTTTTTGGGAACATTCACCCTCATAGGTGAATAAAATCTCCTGCACATGTTTTTCATTGAGGATCTGTTGCCTTTAGGAAACACTGAGCTCCACCTGAGGCTGCAGGTTTTTTTTGTTTGACGTGGGGTTAGGTGAGGTAATCGTGAACAGTTGGTTCATCAGATCCAGATCGTCGTGCTCCCTGCTGCAGTCTGGAGCAGCAGCAGCAGACTGGCAGAGCTGGGAGTCGCTGCTGTGCACACGGCCGGCAGTAAATATGTGTTTTAGAGACTTTTACAAAACAACCCAAGCAATATCTGTGTTTATGTTTGCTTCATGTAGAATTATTATGTGATTAACTTTCCTTTGGCATTGCACACCATCAAACCTACATACTGCACTATATTACATGGTTTTCTGATTCCCTCAGCTAATCTGTGTTTGTGGCGTATTAAAAAAAACCAAACATACAAAAAAAACTGAACTATCCCTTTAAGTGCTTTACCTTTAGAGATTGATGCGATTGGTTATAGGTGATATAAGGGGCCAGTTGAACCTCAGATGTTTTACAGCTTCATAAAATCGCAATGTTCTGGCAGAGAAAGTCGTTTTTATTCTCCATGTATGAAACATATTGTCTCGTGGACTTGTGAAATTTGATGTTTTCACACTTTCTTGCATGTGAAATGTCCTACAAACCACACATTTCCTGTCTGTGTCTTCATTATGTTACATGATGAACACTTCTGAATATAATGTATATCTCATGTGCTTTTACATCATGTTTCCATGTGAAATGTGTTGACATACCATAAACTGACATAAGTTTTTCTTTTTTTAACATAATTACAGCAGTTTGCTTTCAATAATGATGACAATAATACTTTATTCATTATTTAAACTTTATTTAAATAGCACAAACACTGTACAAACATTAAAAACGAAACCAATCAAAGAGATAGAATAAAAGCAAAATGTGAATTAACATGGCAGCCTTTACATGGAGATGTACAAATAGGCATATTAAAACGACAGACCAATGATAAAGAAGAACATACAGTATAATAAAACCAAAGATAAAAGCATTTAAGTCAAGACTCAAAAGACTGCTTTATACAGATATATTTTTACCTGGTAGTAGGAAGCTCTAATGGCAAATGCACCGTCAAATCCTAAAACTCACGGGTCACTGTAGAAATAAACACGATTTTAAGAACATTTGCCAAAATCTGTCCCTGACTGATGATGAAAGCTGCTGCTTTGGATTATGTCCACTTGTGTTTTAAAATCTTAAAATTTTAAAGGGGAACTAGGCAAGTTTTTTTCAACAAAGTCAGTGAAAAGGCAATCCATGCAGCGGTGGATAACTTAATGTTATGTATATGATGTGTATATGTGTATATTTGTGTATCTTATCTGTCATGAACAAGAGATTACGGATAACAGGGCGTGTTTGTGTTGCGGTGCCGCAGAGACGAGAGCTGGGACACCGGGTCGGAGGCTCTAAATTGGTTTTCGGCCAAGAGACGTGGAAGGCAGAGAGCCTCCATTCTCCCTGGAACAAGTCATTTAACCATCACAATTACTCTGAAGCTGTTTAACTAAGGTAAAAAAAAATCTTGCATAGTTCCCCTTTAATCATTTGTGTTGAAAACATTGACAAGTTTTTATTGGAGTTCTTCACGGAAATCACAGGAAATTGCAATTTGCATTAGAAAAGCGCGCTAACGAGAGCACAAATCTGTCAAACAACATAAACCAAACATCACAAAAGAAGTCCAAATTCATAGTAAATGCTTCAGTTCTGACCCACAAACTGAGCTGGTTCCTCTCTGGTGCAAACCTCATCCCTGCAACATAGTTTCAGTGCTGTTTGTGTGTAATCCTGCTGTCAGGATGAAAACAGCCTCCTTGGCAAAGCTGATACACAATATGTATCTATATATGTATAATAAATAAATAAATAAAACAAGTGGTGGCGCTTTTAAAGGAAAGTGTAAATACAGTTTCAGAGTTAAGCAGTTGGGATGTACATGTTGTTCTTTTGAATTCATGAGCAGACCGAGTGAAAACCCACTTATCGTCTTTGCCAATTACCTGCTCGATGGCTTTCAGCTGAAATTAGCTCATCCACTGTTGTGGAGTGCAGGTTAGACAACAGCCGCCACTGAATGAAAAGAGATACTTCAAGTTTTCCTGAACGTCCCCCGAATGAATCAGATATGAAGGAGCCACCTCAGAGCTTTTGTCCGTCGGTGCTGCTCGATTGGCTGCCAACAACACGGCCTGTGTGTGTGTGTGTGTGTGTGTGTGTGGGACATGTCATGTAGTGGACATGTAGTAAAGTCAGGTAAGGGCTCTACACTCCAAACAGCAGCAGCAGTGAGAGCGCACGGCAGAGAGAGTGGAGATGATATGTTTTGTTTTAATTTGGGAGGTTTTGTTTTTGACTTTTTCATCTTCACTTTTGTTTCGGAACATCTCTCCTCTCTCTGCCTGTGTGTGTGTGTGTGTGTGTGTGTGTGTGTGTGTGTGGGCAACAAATACCACACATCAAACACTGAAAACTTGTTTATCCCTGTGTGATATTATAATTTATAACACTGGCAGTTGTTACATAATCTCCCAAATAACACGACTGAGCTTTACTGTTTACTGTACGATCATCATCACACGTCAGGAAACAGTCATTGACACACTTCATAGGGTTTTCCTTATATACTGTATATATATAGACTTATACAAAAGACATCGGGACATTTCTGGGCCGGGAGTCGGTGTGTTCTCCGCAGCCAATGACAGAGCGCAGGTGAAGTTGGGCGTGTGGCGATGTGAGCTTGTATAAAAACTACCACCAAGATGGAGACTGGACGCCGTCAAGCCAGGAGAAACTGATTGATTGATTGAAATCTTTATTTCGAACATGTGTGAACAGTGAAATAAAAAAAAACCAAACAAACTAAATCCAACCATCAATCCAAAATGGTGGATACACACTTAGCAGTGTAGAATTGGGAGTATTTAACCAGTTTTTGACCGACTTTTCAAACGGTTTGGATTGTTATGAACGTCAGAAATGCAGTTATGATACTGCATACTTAAAAATGACAAATAATATTAATCATATACTTTTCTATGAAATGTAACATTATGCTAGCCTAAATCTAGCTGCACCCTAGCGGCAGCAAAAATATTTGCTCCGTAGGTGGGTCTAGAAACGAGCCATAGAACTTTTTGAGTCTTGAACACCGTTTGTGTTCACCAATCACAGCGCTCTATCTGTTTAGAGAGTCCGTTGGGCGGGCTTAACGCGATGATGACATACTTGCGACGGTGAAAAACATGACAAGATGGCTTTGGCAAAGGAATCATTTGAACCGACGTTGGCATCAACTTTGAAAGAATTAAACTTGTCATTTTCTTGAAAAGTTGAGCAAGAAACTGCACTGAAGTCATTCATTTCGAAGAAGGATGTATTGGTGTTTTGCCGACGGGATATGGGAAAAGTTTAATCTACCAGCTTGTTCCGTCATCCTGCTCTTTGCTCTGATTGGTCGTAGCGCTACCCTATTGCGTGCAGAGGCAGTTTGAAAGACAGCCTTCATCCCGCCCCCTGGATTGAGCCGAGGTCTACCGGTTGTTGCCAGACTAGACATTTTAATGATATAGTCTGGCTTGTCAGGCTAACATTATGCAGAACTTTAAGGAGAACAACATGGGTCAGTCCTGACAACTGCTAAACTGAATGTTGTGTTTACAAACTGCAACGAGCAAACCTACCGACTCTACCTTTAAAATTTTTTTTATTTTCTTTCCCCCACTGACGTTAAAATCAACTTTATATTGGGAGTTTATCCACAACAGCGGCTGGACATCAACACTGCTTTGACAGAGTATGTTCAAATAATTTCTGCAGATATTAAATTATTACTCATATGATGATAATAATAATAAAAATAAAATCATGTGAAAACTGAGCTCAGACTAAACGTCTCTATCCAGGTTGAGCAGGAGAGAGGACAACACACTCGTCTAACGTTGTCTTACCAACATAAGAAGCATCAACACTCACATAGACACACAATCCTGAATAGATCCTCTTACCGACATGTTTTTTTCTAATGATTAATTCTGAAGTTTTATTTATTGGCATCTAATAAAACACTTTGTGACTTTTTAAGCTTGTGGCTCATAAAAAAAAAAAAATTAACAAACAAATGTTTTTCACTGTCACGTCAACGCAGTTGGCAGCAGCAGGCACTGAGCGCCTTCTATACATATCAGTATTAGTAATTTAACCTGTCATAGCTTTTATTATGAGACATTACAGCTCCGATATCACAGGCACGTTTTAGATGAGTTGAAATGTGAAGTGTCTCTCATCTCTCTGCGTCTCCTCCAGGTGTCTCCGGTGTCATCGACATGCAGAACACAAACAGGTTAAAGCTCGACAGAGTTCATTATGTCTGACAATTTTCAATAGTTATAGATTTTCTTATATATCAGTCAAAGGAGAGGTTGTTTTTTCTTCACACCTTCACATGAAGCCTCACTAGATGTTGGTGTGACGTGTCTTTATCAGCTGATGTCACATGGGTGTGATCGTCCCGCCAGGTGGGAGACGGTCTATACGTCATGTCCCGGTTCATCGTCTTGTTTCAGGCGCCTCCATGATCCAGAGTTGGTGCCAATTACAGAACGGGGGAGGGGGCAGCAAGACGATGAAGACACACAGAAGCGACTTTGTTGATAGCTTGTCGATCCAACATGACGACAACGCTTTACCTTTCGATGCAGCGTGTTAGAAAGTGTTTTAAAGGGATAGTTCACCCTAGAATGATATTTCGCTCATTATCTACTCACCCTCATGTTGACTAAGGGCTGGAAGAATTTTCAGAGTCCTCCGTCCCTTCTCTGAGTTACAGGGGGTCTCGGCGTAGCAGTGCATTTCAATGCAACGGTTGCAAAGGGACACCAGAGCTCTTCGTAAAAAAACACACACAAAAAAACATCCAAATACCTCCATGATGCTCGTATGTAATGTCCGTCTTGTGCTGAAGCCCCAAATTGCGTAATTGTCCCGAAAAAAATTAAATAAGTCTATATTTTAAGCTTGTTTGTAGCGGAAGCTTCTCGAAGCTCCTCTTCCTGGTCCGTCCAAATCTCGCGTGATTCGCAGTAACCGCACTGACGCCGGCGCAAATCACGCGAGATTTGGACGGACCAGGAAGAGGAGCTTCGAGAAGCTTCCGCTACAAACAAGCTTAAAATATAGACTTTTTCGGGACAATTACGCAATTTGGGGCTTCAGCACAAGACGGACATTACATACGAGCATCATGGAGGTATTTGGATGTTTTTTTGTGTGTGTTTTTTTACGAAGAGCTCTGGTGTCCCTTTGCAACCGTTGCATTGAAATGCACTGCTACGCCAAGACCCCCTGTAACTCAGAGAAGGGACGGTGGACTCTGAAAATTCTTCCAGCCCTTAGTCAACATGAGGGTGAGTAGATAATGAGCGAAATATCATTCTAGGGTGATGTTGTCCTACTCTGAGTGGGTTTTGAACCCGGGTCTCCCGCACCGCAGGCGACGATCCAAACAGTTTCGCCAAGAGGTCGATGACCACTTGGCAAGCGGGTTAGCACGTCTTTTATGGGTGAGTGAGTTTAACTTCAGTACCGCTAACCACCACACGCTGTCACTTCTCCTTACTGGTACCTCGTCGTGACTGTAACTATACCCGTGGACCTCCGTTACGTTGGTTTAGACAGAAAGTTTATTTTGAAAAAAGAGCAATGTTTAGCGTTTTTTTCCTCATTGGATTTCTGTCGCTCTTCATACGTCATCGGGTATGATTGATACGATTGGCTATAAGCTACGTATAGATGCATTGGTAGACATTCGTAACGCCCAATAAACAGCTCTGGGCTTCCATAAACCATGCTTCAAATACCAAAAAATGAACAGGTTCCTAGATTGAATCTCAATCTACACTGAGATGGGGTCTCATGTTAGACAGGCTAAATCCAGACAGCATGTACGATGTATGTGGACGGCTGAGTGGGAAAAGGCCAAAATCATTCGTACAGAAAGCAACGGGCACCAATGCTGGAGAAGATCAAAATAAAGAATTAGGACCACAAGACGATGAACTGGGACCAATAGGGCATATAGGCTGTTGCACACCTGAATGAGTGAATTGACAGCAGTGGTTGTTGTCGTCCAGTCAAATTTGGCGTGATGGATCACATCTACGCAACTTTAGCTGATAAGACAAGATGTCACACCAACACTTAGTGACAAATCCGTCTAAACATGTAAAGGTATGAAAAGAACAGGCTATCTTTTTGTCTGATATATAAAACCTAGCTACTGTAACTACCAACAGCTTCCACTACGACGCTTTGACCTCTTTTATTTTTCTTTTACTGATGTAAATTTAAAAATCCATCACAGGTCGGCAGGTTCTCCAGCTTTAACCCACATGGCTCAGGTGAACTGGTTAAAACGGCTCAGTTATTGAGCTCTCCGCTCTCAGTTTGTGTCGTGGGCTGCTGCAGGATTTTAGTTTGGGTTTTTTTGTAATTTAATGTTCATTCTCACTTTTTCATTTATAAAGTTTTTACTGTTCCCACTCTCGTACCTTTGACTTCACACCAGCGAATCATTCACAGGGAGTTGAAAGTTGGTTCAATAGATGGAGCAGCTCTCTGGTTTTGACCCTTTATCAAATATCAACAATGTAAAACACAAAAAGGTGCAATTGTTTGTTTATATTGATGCCTTGAGTTGCATTGTTTTGACCTCTCAGGGCCACCATAGAAAGGACACAGATATACTAGATGTGTGCAGTTGTTCTGTGTCTGAGGGTCAGCTGGAAGAAACTTCAACATCTGCAGCAGGTGTTTGGCGCCCCATTGATGCTTAGACACACACATGAACACACACACACACACAAGAATCAGTCGGTGCAACAGGTTTCACACATACCAGAGCAGCTTCAGTGAAGATACAGAGAGTGATATGTTCAGATCCTCTCATGCTGCTGTGTCACAGCTCACAGACAAATGTCATGCTCTGCAGGAGAGACGTTTTCTTTGTGAGCTGTAAATATATTTATATGTACAGACAGTGTGAATGTGCTGTAGAGCTCTAACGTATTGAGGTTGGCTTGTAAAAAAATCGCTGTCTATTTGTCTTCTTAAGTTGTGGTTGTTATTCTGTTGTTTTTTCCCTCACTCAAAAAGACAGATGTTCAGCTCTGCCACTGTGCATGCTGATTTGACATTTGTTAAAACTGTAAAAAAGCTATTTTTTTGGCATTGGAAATATAAAATGTGGAAATATTGGTGGCCTGCCATGGACGTGAAGTGTTTCTATCCATAAATTCAGACTTTGACTGGGATTTTCCCTCCAGGACCACAGAGCAAAAACATAAATTAGATGGATGTAAAGGACGAGGACACGTAGTCTTAACATCACATTTACAAAACGATGATCTAATCTGCTAAACAAAGTGATTAAACTTAAAATAAAGGTGATTTTTTTTTGTCCATTTTGTTATATTATCAAATATTGTTGCTTATTATTGTAGCACACAACTTTAGGGATATATACCTCCAACTATTATGCACTTAGAGGACCTGAAATGCCTAAAGTCGTCTGTCAACAACATTTTAATTTAGATATAATGTTGTTTCAGGTCGGTACATGGACGTATACTTGATTTATCCAGTGTCTATAACCTTAAACCTGACATTCAAGTGTCCTGAGTTATTCATCTGAGATGTTTTAAAATCTACTCCTTCGTCTGAGCTGCACAAACAGTATCGGTGTGAAAAACCCTCTGCCACAAACTGTACGAGCAGCTCACACTAAAGCGAGCTGCTTGGGTCCAAGTATGAGAATTTTTTTTTTTCATGTGTTAAAATCGTGTTGGAAAGTGAAGTCATGAAAGTCATGAATTTAGAAATCCAATAACTATTAATCCGGTTCTCCAGGTTGAGGTGGAGGTGCTGCTGCTGCTGCTGCTACAGGCTAATAAGCATATGGGACTGAAAACAACTGAGTCAGCACTGATTGACTGCTGGGTTTTGATTTAACCAAGGACACACACACACACACACACACACACACACACACACACACACACACACACACACACACACACACACACACACACACCCACACACACACGGACAGTTTTGCATTTTAAAACTTTTTAGCAGAGCTCCAGAAATCACTCCCCCGTAATGTAAAACATGAGCGCTGTGCTTGTCCTGACGCCGGGTTGAGTCAAGAGTCAGGCTGGAGGAAATAAGTCAAAGTATTTTCATTTTAAAGGAGTCGTCCACCTATTTCACATTTTCACACATCCACCTGTTGTGTAATTTCTCCTCTCCCAAAGTTTGAAAACTTAAACTTTTTGCAGCTTTAACTTCTTTAGACTTCTTCTCTGTGTGAGGGTTTGAAAGAAGATTGTTGAACTGCATTATGGGAAATGAAGGATGCAGCGTTTTTGGAGTGAGAAACTAAAAGTCAGGATGTTTTAGAGATGTTGTTGTTTTATGCATCTTCATGAGTCCGCCAGCTTTTTTAAGGTGTGAAGCTAAAATGTTGGACTGGCCCTTTAGATTCTCACCTGCAGCAGTGACATAACTTCAGTTTTGACATGAGATGAGCTGATGAACATGTGATGTGCTTTTACAGATTAAACTACACAACAGTTTAAGTGGAAATGCTGCTTACATCATTCATATGCAATTTTAACCATATTTGTACTTCATTGTGCTTATATACTTTATACTCCGTTGCATTTCAGACAGAGATAATGTATTTTAAACTGTATAGTAGTTTTATCTTGTGGCGGCTTCAGAGACTTTGTAGCTTCAAACATATGATGAAATATGACACATTTATAGACTCAGCACTATAAAATAAAGCTGTTCAATTGATTGTTTACACATTATTGCACCGGTACAGAGTCTGAGACCGGAGTCAGGGGCCGGGGATAATATTACATTTCAATTCATTGCAATTCATTTTTCACTCTGCTTTTACTTTGCAATTCATCATTTTACACATATTAAATAAACAAGAAGTTAGCAGAGAGTTTGAGCAGCTACAAAATGTGAAAGTCTTTGTTTTTGTTCTCATAAAAGTTTTAATTGTGTTTATATTGAGCATTTTTTGGGCCTTTGTATTTTCTAACACTGTAGGCCTACTTATTCATCATTTTCAACACAGGTGTTTGACCAGTGACGTTCACCATCATGGACACTTCCATCACCACCATGTGTTCCAGATGTGAGGCCTTTTTTTGTTTTGTTTAACACATGTGAAGCCCAGAGAGAGAAATATACTGTACATAAGGTCAGTAAATATTGATGATGATCAATAGGTGATGAAATAGTTTAGTGGTGTGCTTGAATCTTTTTGTCAGGACGTGTATCTGTCGCTTTTATGCTTCGGTTAACCCCAATCAGCTGGTGCCAGACCTCTATTGAACAATTTGTCTCTCATATAAATAACACACCATCTCTACACGAGTGTGTGTGTATGTGTGTGTTTAACTCTGTGATGCTGAATCAATGCGACACCTCAGGGATGGCACAGTGGATAGGGAGGAGGAGGAGGAGGAGGGTCAGGCTCGTTCTTCAAGCTTTTTAATATATATATTTATTTTATATATATATATATTTATATATAGAGGTGGGTGTGTGCGAAATAATACCCGCTCATTAGGAGCGCGCCGGCTCCTTGGTTAATTCATCCTGGACTGTCACGGGCCTGTGTACGACCCCCGGGTAACACATAAATCACGCGCAGAACCAACCGGTGGAGCGCGCGGAGCCTCATGCCCCTAACGCCGCTGATTTATCAACCAAATTACTGCGAGTCCTGCTCGGCCCCGACGCTTTGGCGAGGAAATCACCGACTAACCCCTGAGCGAACCGATTTATTGAAAAGCTGTCCCCCTCCACTTCCATCTCTACTACCCCCCCTCCTCCTCCTCTAGCCCCGCCCCTCCCCACCCTGCCCCGCTCCCCGCGTGTCACTCCACTCATCTCTCACTGACTTAATTAAAATCTATCCCGTTGGCTCGTTGGCATTTATTACAACCACTGGGCTGATGAAACAAAGAACACGACACAACCAAAGCTGCTTTACGTCCATAAACGTTCATTACACCACAACACACACACACTCTCTCTCTCTCTCCTCCAGACTGTACTTACTGGCATTTATACAAGGTGTGTGTGCATATACACACAGGAGGGATTTGGGGATTTTAGAATTAAAAAACCAACAACAACAAACTATTAAGTGAAAATTAACCCCTGGCTTCCTCCTCTATTGTTTGCTGAGCCACAAACCCTCCAACTCCTCCATGTGGTAAAGTTAAAAGTTGATTATATTTATTCTTTCTTTCTTTCTTTCTTTCTTTCCCTGTGACCTTAAATTAAAACCAAAAAATGTAGAGTTGTACTGAGGCACATTTGATTAAGGTGGGAAATCGAGGCCAGGAAGCCTTGTTGTTGCACCAAATAGAGGAATATTTCATGTTTTAGGACTTGCAAGGTAAAAAATAATAATAAATAAATGAAAATATTGTCATTTAGTCGCCAAAATGAAAAGCACATTACATCTACAAAGTTCAGTGGTTAATAGTGCTTTACAAAGTAATGTAAAGACCAATCATATTGTGTATTTGACTGTATTATAGGTGCATGAGAGGTCATGTGACTTAAAATCCGGTTTAAAAACAGTCCCTCATGAAGATCCAGATGTGTTTCTGTCCACAGGCCTCACACACAACATCAGGATTAAAAGAAAAAATAAATAAAGCAGCTGCACTTATGTAGTTATTTCAGGAGTGACGACGCCCTGAACCTGGACTGACAGGATGATGAAGTATTTAACTCTTAGGTGTCTCTAATACCTCCAATTAGCTTCACCTCTAATTAGTTTAAGCAGCAGAGCTAAGATTCCCCACTTTTAATGGGTAATAAGGGTAATTGATTTTAAAGTGGTTTGGTGATCAGGTGATTATTAAATAAAATTAGCCGAGGTTGGAGCCATTAAAACAAAAAAAAGAGTGATAATTTAAAGTGAACTTTCCTCACAGATGTAAAGTCTGGAGCTTCAGCTGTGGTCAGTGAGGAAAGACTCTTAAATACAGAGTCATAAAGTGGTGATGAAGACCATGAGATGTGGTTGAAAGCTCCATCTGTCTTCTTGTGTTCGTGTTTGTGTGTGTGGTTAAGATTTAGAAACTTTTATTATCACTTAATAAAGACACTCAGAGTAAAACTGTTCGATGAACCTACTAAACAACACATTTTTGCCTCATGGATCTTCCATATAAAACCAATGATGATAAAAAAAATATAAAAATACCACCTTAAAAGTTTTAATTGGGGGGTTGGACTCAATTTATATGTGTGTGTGTGTGTGTGTCTCTATGTGTCTTTGTGTGTGTGGTTTCTGAGTCACTGGTGTGTGATGTTCAGGGATCAGAGACGTTTAGACCTAATGAGAGAAGCTGCTGAGTTACTGGTCATGATGTGGAGTCAGAGAGGAGGAGGAGGAGGAGGAGGGGTGAGGAAGGGTGAGGGTTAGGGGTGGAGGTGAGGGGGGAGGAGGGGGGTATTAGGTTCTTGAAATTACGTCGATAATTAATTGTGCAAATTTGTTTCTGCTAAATAAAAAATAACACGTAGTGAAGAGCTCAATTAGCGCTAATTAATCCTGCCTCCAAATTGCGCGAAAGTGGAGTAGGACCCTCTTCTCCTTCTTCTTCCTCCTCCTCTCCTTCTTCCTCCTCCTCTTCTTCTTTCTCCTCCTCCTCTCCTCCTTCATCTCTGACATTATTGCTGATTCTTTCCAACCTCAGGGCTTTCTCTTCTCCTCCTCCTCCTCCTCCTCTACTCTTGGAGGTTACAGCAGCCATTGGACTCTCTCCTCCTCTCTCTCTCCACTCCTGTTTTTTCTCCTCCTCCTCCTCCTGAGAATTGGAAATGGGGGGATGGAGACGGGGAATGTGGAAGGTGCTAAATTAGCTGGCTGATCCGCGCTCATTGCCGCATACACATCCCCCTATTACCGCGCCCCGGCGCCGCTTAATATTCCGGGCATGGCGGCCGCGTCTCGATAGCAGATTTATCAAATGGGAAAATGAATGTATGATGATCAGTTAAATTGAAAATCAGCGCCCCGGTGACAGGCCGCGCTGACACCTCGGTAATTAGAAAGAAAAATGATGGCGTCCGAATGCATAATAGAGCAAAAACAATTTACGCTATCCCCCCACGCCGTAATGATCGCGCGCTCAAATTGAAAATTTCTCCCGGTTGAAATTGAATTCATAAAGTGTGATGCATGAGCGGCACGCGGACACAGCGGGAGGGCCCGCGCGGGCCCGGGGCCCCGGTCCGAGTCCGTGCGCTTGATCGATTGGGTCGCTTCCGTTTCTGGAGCCACCGAAAACACACTCACCCCCTACCTCTCTCTACCTCTACCTCTACCTCTCTCTCTCTCTCTCTTTTTCTTCCTCACCCACTCAAAGGCCACTCAGTGTTTGTATTATGTTGTAACTCCATTGGATGGATGGATGGATAGATAGATAGATAGATAGATAGATAGATAGATAGATAGATAGATAGATAGATAGATAGATAGATAGATAGATAGATAGATAGATAGAAAGAAAGAAAGAAGAAAAAAGAGACCGAGAGAGGGGGTGATAGAAAGAGGTAGATTGAGTGGGGTAGAAAAAAGAAAGAAAGAAGTAGGCTAAAAGACAGAGAAAGGGGGTAGAAAGAAAGAAAGTAAAAAGACAAAGAGAGATAGATAGATAGATAGATAGATAGATAGATAGATAGATAGATAGATAGATAGATAGATAGATAGATAGAGGCCCTTTTCTCTCCCACATCTGCAGCCTTATAATGATTTCCCTCTGTTTTGACACGTGCACTGCAGCTCTGTAATTAATTTACAACTCTGAGAAGTCGTTTTTCTTAAAAGAAAAAGAAAGAGAAAATGGAAACACCAAACAAAAGCTCCTGAAACGACCATATAATGTTTTAATAATAGAGTTTATCTGCAGCTCAGATAGTCTGAGTGTCTCTGCTGTTTGAAGGGGGGGGGGGGGGTGATTTAATTATTTCCAAATTAATTAAAGCTAGTGACACATATTAACTCTGTCCCTCTGCCTTTAATAAAAGTGGCAGGTTCAGATAAACACACTGTGAGATTTAAAAGTTGGGCTGAGTATAAATATTGTGATTTTTTAACATGTTGGTTCTTTATTTGGCTTCTTAAAACCAGTTTGACAGTCTGAGCTTTTACTATTTCTGTCTCTGTGGGAGGTCAGAGTGTGTGTCTATAGGTGTGAGGCTTTAACAGGCCCCACCTATAGGCTCATGTAGTTTATTTCTTTAATCATAGACACAGAGTGGTCACACTTCTCCAACAAAGAGCCATCACACACACACACACACACACACACACACACACACACACACACACACACACACACACCATGGGCCCAGTGCACAGGCCTGCATGTGCTCAGAGAGATAAAACCTATATTTTCTAATTAATCGCACTCTTGAAACTAACCGATTATAATAAAGCGTCACCCCCCCTCTTCCTCCAAAAAAAAAAGGGAAGAAGAAAAGTAGAAATTTCACACAGCGCACGCGGAATGAACGATTTAATGTGATTGTTTCGGTCGAAGGGGACGTTTCCCGAGGCCTTATGGGAAAATAATGTCCTTATGAATTAAATAATAGGGTTATTACTTTCATTGATTTTAGCTGTCTGGGAATTTAGTGTTCAGCCTCGGCCTTAACCCATCCTCCTCCTCCTCCTCCTCCTGCTCGTGCTCCTGCTGTTTTTCACTCTCGCTGCCTCCTCGTGCTCTTGTCTAATTATTTTCCTATAAGCCCCCCGCTTCCTACAGCGCAAACAGCAGAGTCACCCAGCGAAAATTATGTAAATATTATTAAAGGGACTCAGGCACGGAAATTCATTTTAGGTCGGCGCAGCAAAGTAAAGCTCTGTCCCCTCGAATCCCCCTCAATTTATTTGCAAATAAAGGCGAGGTGACCGGGAGGGATCAGGGATATTTAGCCGGGCTGTCAACACCGCGGCTCCTGCTCCGCCAGAATTAATGGTTTTAATAATTGGGATTTCAGTTTCCAGGGAATTGGTGGCGTTTACACTTCATAAGCTCAACACACTCCTTTCCTTTCCTTTCCCCTTAAAAACGCACACACACACACCTGGAAGAGAATCTGTCTTTTCTCATGTGTCCTGTCCCTATCCACAAGTTTCCGAACGTCCTGGTCAAACCCGGAAGCCGATAGGTTTTTGCATTTCCGGTGGAATTGTCCTACGTCGTTCTACTACGTTTCCATGGTTTTCAGTCGTTTGTTGTCATAGTTATAGCGGTAAATGCATGGATCTATTAACGCTGGCTTTTTAACACGGAGGTCAATTTGTGTGATAGGCTATCCATTGTTAAAAGCTGGTGTGTGATCCATGCGTTTTACAGATTTTCATTGAAAAAATAAAAAATAAAAAATCAATGCATTTACTGTGACTAGGCTACCGAAACCATGGAAACGTAAACATAAAATTCCACCGGAAGAGCAAAACGTTCGGAAAAAGGTGGATAAACATTCTGTAATTCAGCCATGCTTCACTTTCTCCTACTTTTTATACAACTGTGTGTGTCTCTCTCTCTCTGTGTGTATGAGTTGAGCCAACAATTGGTCAAAAAATATTAACGCAAGCTTGGCACATCACTCTCACCCTCCTCCCCCCTCCCTCCCTCCCCTCCCTCACCTATATCTTTATCTGTCTCCCCCCCGGGGGACTCACAGTCCTATTAGAACAAATGACGAGGGGCCCGGGCGCTTTTGTAAGAGAAAAAAAAAAAAGAAAAGGAGAAAAAAAAGGCGCAGGCAGGCGGGCGCGCGCCTGTCTTATTATGTGCGACACATGATCAATAGGGCGATAACGCAGCAACATCAATATAAGCGACAGAACAATGAGGGATATCATCGAACATCTATCTTAATATAGCCGACTACAAGGGCCGTCTGACAACCGCGGCAGCTCATGAAAATTCCGCCCCACGAATCTACCACCATCTCCCCCCACCCCACTCCCCCCTCCTCAATAGTCTATGCGCACTCACGCACACACACATATACACACACATACACACGCAGACACGCACACATACACGGTGCAGCTGGCGCGGCTATTATTTTCCCATTTCAATTTGACACCCCTGCCTTTCATGCTAATTCTATTATTGTAGGAAGTTTATGTGATTCCATATCACTAGAAATCGGTAATGTCTAATAACCCTTTGGGCTGAAAGGAGGGAGGAAGAAAAAAAAAGAAAAAAAAAAAGAAACTGCCTCGAGACCCGCGCGGCAGCCAGTGGGAAAATAATTACTTTCATATCAAAACTCAGCAGGAGGCGCAGGGTCCTATAGCCCGCGGCCACTAACCTCATTCCAGCTCGGCCTTTCAAATGAATAAATTTGTTAAAGCAATAAATACAAACAGCCACAGACGGACTTGAGCCGCAGCTCCGGCTCACTACACAGAGGAAGAGGGGGATTTATCAGCTGTAACACGACAAAACTCCAGCCGCCATGATCCCCCCCCATCACCACCAGCCCCTCCACCCTCCATCCCCTTCAACAGGCCTTGCAAAAGACAGTGTTTCAATTTAAACAATAACTTTATTTATCAAAATGTTTACATATAAATATCATTTTCTTGTTTGTTTGTTTGTTTTTTGTGTTTTTTTTTTTGTACAATATCTGAGGATTTTCGTTGTGTGTATAAGATTGAAGTTGTTATTGTCGCCTATTTCTGTTACAAGTTGGTCACCAAAAAAAGAGAGGGAGAACCTGCTGCTAAAGGTGTTGGGGGCCTAAAGCCTGAATATGAAGAAGAAGACAGCCACAGCTTCTGTTGTTGTGTTTTTTTTTTTCTTTAAGGGGGGAGGCCATCTGGATTGATCACACATTATGATTAAAAAATAGATGAGAATTAAGTCTCCTGATTCCTGATATGTTTTAGAGTGTCTCAGCAGAGCTTTGGGAATGTTTGAATAGTCTGAGCGGTCGTTCCTGGTCCTTTGTTTATGTTTGCTCCTTTGCAAAGTGTTAGTCCATATCGACATCCTCTCCATCTGTTCCGGGTGTTTCTTGACAGTCTGTGTTTGCCTTGAGACACTCGGAGAGGTCTGGAGACGCTCGCTCCTCTCTTGCATCCTCCTCGGCAGCTTGGCAGCCATTGGCCACAGCCACCGCCGCCGCCGTCGTCGTCGCCGCCTCCGTTTGAACTTTGGGCCCCCTCCTCTCGTCGCCACTGTCACTGGAGTGCGTGGAGCTCAGCCGCCTGGCCAGAGCCGCCGTGTTGGGTGGCGGCGACGCGGGGAACCTTCCCTCGGTGCAGTCGCCACCACCGCCGCCGTCGCCACCACCACACCCGTCCACGTCCGTGCCATCCACCCTATTGCTAATGTGGCCGTGGCGACGCTGCGTGTTGCTGCTGAGCTCCATATGATCCGAGTTCAGAGGCTTCGTCGTCGTCGTGACGAAGGCGGCGGCGAGGTCGAGGGAGGGGGCCGGGCTGCCCTCGCTTGGCACGCACCTCTGTCCCAGGCTGAGCCGGGCGCCGTTGTCCTGACACGGCGCGGCCTTCAGCGCCGTCTGGGGCACGAGAAAGCCCAGGGGCTGATGGGTAATGGGGTAAAGCAAGAAGTGACCTTTACCCACCAGCGTCCTCTGACTGGGCGACAGCGAAGGGAAGTCCAGCTGAGCCTTCCGCCGCGGCGTGGCGTCGGAGAGGAGGCTCTCCACGCTGAAAGGGTTTCTCTTCTGCAGCGCCGAGGAGCCGTGCGTCGTGCCGCCGCCCGGAGAGACCGGCTCCCGTTCCCCCCCCGCCGCCGTTCTTTGGTTTGGGTGGTTTTGTAGCGAGTGGCCGAAAACGTCGTCGTGCCTGGTTTGGTCACAGCTGGATTCGGTTTGGTGTTGTCCTCCTCCTCCTCCTCCTCCTCCGGCGCCGCCCTTCGTCGCTGGCAGTTCGATGTGAATAGTCCCGTTGACGTGGCTGTTCGGCGTCGGCTGCTGCTCGCTGTCGGTGAACTGGGAGACGCCGCTGTCGCTCTCCGAGCCGCCGGGCGTGTGGAAGCTGCTGTCGCCGGCCAGGAGTTTGTTCTGCGACTTCAGCAGCTTCCTCTCCTGCTTCCGCTTCTTCTTCTCCGCCCGCTCCCGGTCCCGGCGCGCGATCTCCTCGGGGTCCATGGGCTCGCCGCTGCACGTGGTCGGGTGGGAGTTGTGCGCAGGCCGACCCGGACCTTTCTTTGTGTTCTCCTTTTTTCTCCATTTAGCGCGTCGGTTTTGGAACCAGACCTGCACACACACACACACACACAGAGGTGGAAAATTGGCACATGAGACGAGTTTAATCTTCTTTCCATCGGTTACTGAGGCTGATGCTGAAATGATTATTCAATGAATCATTTAGTTGATTGGCAGAAATGATTGTGAAGGTTTATTAGTTATTTAAATCGTCTAATGAGGGAAAGTGTTAAAGATTAGCTCGTTGTAGCTTCTCTGATCACATGCTCTGTTTTTTATTATGGCTATAAATTCAATAATTTTTTTTTGGCTCTTTGACTCTTGGTTGGAGCAGAAAAGGCAAATTCAAGATGTCACCTGCCTGGGCTCTGGGGAGTTGTGTTGAGTATTTTTCAACATGTTCTGATTTATATAGCAACATAAAAATAATGGATCAATTATAGGACAATAAAATAAAATGAAAAAATAAAAAAAAACTGGTGAATGCAGCAGCAGTTGGAAAAATACAGTCATAATATAAATGTGGAAAAACAAACAGGGCATTTGTTCATTAATATGAACACCAGCAGTGATGCAGAATAACATCCCTGCATTGATCAGTAGCTGTGTGAAGCCATTGATTGTTTTTTTTTTAAAAATGTATCAGAGATGAGTTGATTAATAAAAACACTGGTCATTTTTTAATGGCTATACATGTAGTCTGTGTTGTTTTAGCTGTGAGGGGTTCCTATTATTTACGCCACTCCTTCACAAAAACTAGCCCATTAATTCAGTGAGTGTGTGTGTGTGTGTGTGTGAGAGAGAAAGAGAGAGAGAGAGGGGTAGCCTCAGCCAACAACAGACCTCACACCTGCCATGACTAAACTGATAAATCAGTGTCAGAGTGGTTATCAGATCAGGAGGACTGACTGAGCCAGATTGGCCACAAATCCGAGCGACTGCTGGAAAAAAAACCCACAGAGCTGCAGAAACAAGTGACGGTGCTCTATCTATCTCTCTCCCTCTCTCTCTCTCTGTCTGTCTGTGTGTTTATGCAGCTTTAAACACCTAAAGACCACATTAGGTTAATAGGTCACAGCGGTGGACCAGCAGATGCGCAGATGTGCAGCTGTTAATTACCTATGTGAGTCTGCGTATAACTCCGCCAATTTTCACTCCTAGTTTCTAAAAAAAAAAAATCAGCCCACTACACTTTCATTCATACATTCATCCATCCACGCACATAGCGGCTTTAATAACAATCTGCACGGTTAAAAAAAAAAAAAAAAAAATCCCCGGCTCTCCTCCTCCCTCCGCACCGAGCCAGGAGAGGAGCTTCCCCCGCCTGAGAGCTCTCAGTCCCCGGCCTCTGGGCGCGCCGCTCAGGGCCGCATGTTCGGCGCTGATAACGCCTGCAGGAGTTTAGCATGCACAAGTAGGGATCCGAGAACACGTTGCATAATAAGGACGGGAGACACCGACATCATGTGCGACAATAATGGCGCTTCTTATGAATTGTTAATGTTGCTTCTCTATCTTCGCCCCGCAAACCTGGTGATAACGCGGCGTTAAGCAGCTTGAGGAAACAATAATCTGCGGTTTAGGAGCGAAAATCCCCCCAAACAACACGAGAGCGACGGCGACGGCGACCGGAGAGTCTCCTCCAGCCGGCGGAGCGCAGCAGCAGGCGGCGGGAGGAGAGGAGAGCTCACCGAGACACGACTACACACAGTATCAGGGTGTTACAAAGGCTGCGTAACAAACACAGCCTGCTATAGGATCATTTTATCTATGATATCATCATTATCATCAGAATTATTGTCAAAATATAGGCTTAATGAAGCAAAATGTGAAAGATGGCGGTGACACCTTTTATAAAGAATTATATTAATTTGCTCCTCTATAAAGTAATGTCTCAAAATTGCCTGAATTTACTGTTGTAGCCTAAAGCTGTTTTTTATAATAATAATAATAATAATAATAATAATAATATTAATGACAAATTATTTTTAAAAAATTATATTAGTACAATGTATTATTATTATTATTAGCTATTCTTCTTATTATTATTATTATCATCATCATTGTTGACAGAAGGAATAAAGTAACTTATTTTATGATTATGCTATTTTGGTAGATCCATATATAATATTTTAATATATAGGCTACTGATATGGTGTTGTTACCATAATAATATTTTTATTGATAAAATACATAGCCTAATAATAATAATAATAATAATAATAATAATAAATCCTGCAATTATGTATCCTTAAATAAAAACTATATAAATAGGCTACATAAATATATTTTTTATAAATAAATTCATGAATGAGTTGTCAAATATGGGCTAATGAAAAAAAAGAGAAGAATACTAGTGATCATTTTCCTCCCTTGGTTTGCTCAGTAAATAGCCTTGTTTTTATTAACCCATAAATCAATAGGTTTCCCCCATGCATTATTCAAAAGATGAACCTTTATTGACGCTTTGATAATTGACAAATAGCTGTCTCAGTGTGGAGCGAATTATTCCTTCATTGGAGTATTTTGTGATTTTTGCTGACGTGGAGGTGAGATTCTAATTTGATGAGATATGAGAACAATAATCAATTAAATAAAAATAATAATAATCAGGGTGAAGAAGCCACAGGTGAAACAAACAAACAAACAAACAAACAAATAAACCCAAACAAAAACAAATAAGAGCTTTTCTTTGTGTCTTTACCTGAACCCTGGACTCCACGAGGTCGAGCCTGAGCGCGAGCGCCTCCCGCATGAACACATCTGGATAGTGACTCTCGTTGAAAGCCTTCTCGAGCTCCTCCAGCTGCCACCCGGTGAAATTCGTCCTCGTGCGTCTCCGTTTACAACCGGGACTGTCCTTATCCAGGTCCCCAGAATCTGCAGTTGGTCGACGCGTGTGTGTGTGTGTGTGTTTGTTTGTGTTTGTATGTGTGTATGTGTGTGCGTGCGTGTGTGTGTGTGTGTGTGTGTGTGAGAGAGAGCGTGCGTGTGTGTGTGTGTGTGTGTGTGTGTGTGAAAGTGAGAGAGGAGAGAGACGGGTTCATACTACAGGACTGTCATGGCAGGATTTGCCTGTAAAGCATCACTTTGGTGTAAAAACTCACTTTTTACTTTAAATTTTTTTTGCTGTTCTACAAATTAGCTACACTTTAAAAACATTAACTTTGGTAAACACATGTTTTAACTGCGATAAACATCTGGCTGCTTCCTTTATAACTGAAAAATCCATTTTCACCAATTAAATGGACAGACTCGGTGGCTCCACATCAGTTTCCTCCTCCAGGCTACAAATGACATGTTGATACTTTTATTTTAGCATCCACTTCAGCTTTCTCCATAAAATCATTTCCAAATCGACAACACTTAGCCTATAAACTTTTCTTCTTTTTTAAAAGCTCTAAAACTTTTCCAGACTTTTCCACTCTGCAGACTGACTCTCTCCTTTAAAGCCCTGTCCTCTCTGGATAAACATGTGTAGTTCAGCCTCTTTAAACGAGCTTTACTCACATTTATCACACTTCCTGCTGCTGCTGCTACAACAACGCATTGTGTCCGCACACAGACATCATGCACCGAGACACACGGAGAGCCGTAGCGGGCCTACCTGAGAGTTTGAACTGGCTGTCAGGCGACAGCAGCGGGTTGGAGCTGACCACCGAGGCCGAGCAGGAGCCGTTAAGTAATCCGTCTATAGAGAAGGGCACGGCGGCCGCGGACTGCAGCTGGTGTCCGCCGGCGGCGAGCTCGTAGACGTGGTGCTGGTGATGGTGGTGGTGGTGGTGGGAGCCCAGCGGGTAGGGGAAGCCCACCAGCCCGCCCAAGGAGCCTCCGAACTGGGCGTGAGGATGCTCGAGGACCCGGCTGTCCATGGTGGTCGCCCGGGCTGCGGCGCGGCCGAAGTGAAGATGCAGAGGGAGGCAGTGTGGCTGAACATGCAGTCAGAGAAAGTCGCGGGGAAGAGGAGGAGGAGGGAGAGGGAGGAGGAGGAGGAAGCGAAGGGGGGAGGAGGAGGAGGAAGAGGAGGAAGGGGGGAGAGGGGAGAGAAGGGAACCCAGGCAGACGGCCGTCTCCCGCGGCCACGGCAGGATGATGCGATGTGCGCGGCGGCGGCGGCGGCGACGGAGGAGAGAGGAGGTATTTCACGTTTACGGTCCAGCCGAGATGTCAACCCTGCTCTTTCTCTCCGCGCATGCAGCCACAAGCTCATTAGGGCTCCTCCATCTGCTCGCGGGACCAATAAGAAACGTTAATCGCCCCGTGACGTCAGAGGCGCACACTAAAAACTGTTGGGTTGAAAAATAACCCAACCTTAACCCAACTGCTGATCAACATAGGGACAGAACACGCGCTGGGTTGTTTCGACCCAAGTGCTGGGTTCCCCCGTTTAACCCAGAAAGTTGGGTTGTTCATTTGACCCGACTAGTGAGTTAAATTAACTCTATTGCTGGGTTAAAATGACCCATGTGCTGGGTTATATCCTGCCCCATTGCCCTGCTACTTTTACTTTTTTAATTGATAATATTAATAATAAATATTATAAATAATTGATAATCAGATTATATTATATGACTATCTAATATTAATACAAAATATATTATAATCATTATTGTTGCTGTTGTAATTTCCCATAATCATACAAACACACACCATACACACATAGGCCACTGTTAACTTAAATTTATTGGCAGTTTAACAAATTTTACACCAGCACAGGTGCACAGGCTGAATGAACACAAATAGGTAACAATGCTCAGTTTGCAGGTTCTCTCTCACACACACAGATCTTGCAGAGTAGTGGGTCTGAAGACTTGTCCTCCTCTCCTGTAGATGGATGGAGGAAGCAGAGCTGGCAGGACCTTCAGCACCCTCTCACCTTTAACAACTAAACAAAAGACAAAAGAAAATGCACAAGTTCAATTAACATGAAATAGTTTCTATAACAATTGATATTTCTCAAACAGTAGTTGTTTGACTGGAATACCTGGTAAAAGGAAAATACACACTCCACTCGCTTTTTACACAGCTTGTGCAGCAACACAGCTACGCTGCACGCATTGTCGCTCCCGAGTCAAATTGTTAAGACTAAAAAGTTCAGTGATTGTTTCTCTAACGTAATTTGATATCAGGGCGTTCAGGATGTTTTACTCCGTGAGCCGAATTATCTGTAGCCGTATCCCCCTCTCCCACACCCGATGCTTAAAAGCAGTAAAAGCACGACTAAAGCAGTTTCGTGTTAAAAACCAGTGTTTACTTGACGCTGTTTGGCGGACACAGACAGGCCGTCTGCAGGGCTGGAGCCGAGCTGCTGCTAACCACTGCTCAGCTTGTTTCTCTGATAGCCTCAGAGCCACACGCTCGAGGGGTTTTTAACGTGAGCCGAATTATCCGCAGAGGTCTCCTCTTCTCCACAACACACAGACCCGGTGATTAACACCCGATAAAACGGGAAATAACGCAGTTTGAAGTGAAAACTCACCGTTTCTCCAACGCCGTTCGGCAGACAGCTGGGCTTCACGGAGGGGCTGCGAGTCTCCTGTTTGTCCCTCTGGTAAAAAAAAAAAAAAAAAAAAGAAGAAGAAGAAGAAAAAACACTGATTAAAATATAAATAATAATGATAACAATACAGTAATGTTGATAAAGTATAGTCGGTTTAAAACGTTGTGTCCTCCCTCTTAAAGTAATGTTAACGTTACCTTGATTGATCACCCTCAGTTAACCGTTACTCCTGGGTTTAACGGCTCTGCTGGAGCTCGTCAGCTCGTTAACTGTGGCTAGCCTTAGCTACTGCTAACGACAGCTAGCTGCCAGCTACTGTTACACAAATATGAAGATATAAAATGTCCAATGGCACATTACAGCCAGATGAACAATAAACCCGGAGACTACTGCATATTAAATTGCAAAATTCAAAAAGGCTAATGTTATAGAATTGTAAGTTGGCTAACGTTGGCTAGCATCTAGGAAAATCTAGCCTAACTTCCCAGAAAACAACAACAACATTAACCCCCCTTTTGATCCAAGAGTGTGAAATGATATTGAGATCATCATGCTATTACCACAACCGATCAAGACTATAGGAAAATTATTATTTATATTAACCTACCAGAAAATCCTGATGTGTCTGGTCCAACTGCTCACAGAAAGATCCAGAAAGTTCGACAAAGGATGAGCGGGAAAATGAAGAATGACCCAGCAGTTGGGTCAAAGTAACCCAACCGGGTGTTCAGATAGAAATTAACCCTCACAACCCATTTACCCAGCATAAAACAACCCAACTGTGTGTTTACAGTACCCAAAACAACCCAGAATTTTGACCCAGCATGAATAACCCAGCAATGTGTTTACAGAAACAACCCAGCATTTTTTTGTGTGTAGGCTAAAGGAAGGCACGAGGAAAACAGAAAAGAGAGAGAGAGAGTATGAGAGGGGAAGAGAGAAAGAGAGCGAGAGGGAGGGAGCGTTTTCTTTCTTTCTTTCCGGATCGATCGCTAATTACACCTGGCGCGCGCCTTTAATTCAGCCCTGTCAAAACAAGGAGGACGGGGCTAAACTGCGCGCGTGATGGAGAGGCCGACTCCATCAAATCCTCAGGAACAGTAGCCAAACAAACAAACAAACAAACAAAAACATGATTTAAACACTGTTTAGAAAGAGTTTAGCTGAGTCTGAGGTGCTGATTTGATTGATTGTAATTGATTTATTAACGGTTAGTAAATCATTTATTATAGATCAGCTATAAGACGTTAATGAGGAGAACTTTTGGGTTGCCAGATTGGTTAAAAATCTTCCTCCAGCAGCTATTGATCGATTCCCTCAATGGACCTCAGGGGGCCACATGGCCGAGAGCGAGGGGCCCTCTGAGGACGGCCGGGCCCCCGGAGGTCGTCGCCTGCAGAGATCACAAGGAGACGCATCATCAACATCTACGGAGAGACGCAAAAACTATACCACAGAGACACAGAAGCGTCCACAGCATGGATGCAAAAACATCTACAGGGTGATGCGAAAATGTCCACACAGGGACACCGTAATACGACCACAAAGCAAAACAGAAAACCAGCAGAGAGAGACACAAAACGACCACAAAGAGACACAAACAGATGCAAAACGTCCTCGTAGAGAGACACGAATGTCAACAAACGACCCAGCATGCTTTCTGCTCATGCGTCCTCCGAGGGCCGAGGGGCCTTTTCAGCAGCTCAGTGCCTCCAGCCTCAGCTCGTCTCGACTTCGTTACGAAGACGACTCTCGTGGACACTTGTCTTCTCCAAGACGACTTTTTAAAAACAATTTACTGCAGAATTGAACGACTGACGAAGCTTTTACTGATGATTATTATAGGTGATCAATCCTGAACAGACACAAAGTCACTAGTTCTTATGTCAACGCATTTGATTTAAACCTTCACGGTTGCAAAAAAAAAACTTTAATACTTTTACAGTTACTATAATATTAACTCAACATTTGTAGGTACCTATGTTATTGGTTTTGCACAAAGATCAATAAATAACTTGATTATATGATTAATGATAACATCATAAGTTTTACAGTGTTCATGTTAATATGTAGTTTTAATGGGTTTTCTGTCCAGATGATAAATAAGTGTTCGAGCAGAATGTGACGAAGGAGGATTTTTTACACCACCTGGCAACCCCAGACGTTGTTATTAGCAGTTAATAACTGAACAATAAACCCTGAGTAAACGGTGCGTTCTCCATTAATTAAGCCATTAATAACAGAGGGTGGTCGCTCATTAACTTTAGGAAGCAGTGACCACCTCCTCTTCCTCCTCGTGTCTGATGTCACATGCGTGTGTGTGTGTGTGTGTAGCTAAGTGTGTGTGCGTGTGTGTGTAAGTGTTTTACAGGGGCATTCAGGGCCAGATTGATCCAATAACAGCGCCTTTATCATCCCCCCTTTTCCTGAGCTGTCACATCGCATTTTAAACTACAAGCCTCTCTCCATCTCCGAGGCACCCCACCACCTCCCACCACCCCTACCCCCCTCTCCTCTACCCCCCCTCTCCCCTCTAACACACACACACACACAGAAAAAAAAGCTCCATATCCAAGGTGTTAGTCGTCCTTTCAAAGCCAAACTCTGCATCATTATTTCGATTTTTCACCTGAACAGCTTTGCACCGATGTCGAGTTGTAAAGTGGGTTGTATAGTCGACATGATGAGATGTTCCCAGAATTCAATACTCACACACACACACACTCATCCAGTCGACCCCAATGATGCATGAAGCCTTACAGGACGTTACACTGGGTGGCTTGTTACATGTTGCATTTAGCCACGAGGCCTTTTACCCTGCAGTCGTTTCTAATCTCCACATTATTGCCAATTTCTTCAAAAAAGAAGAAGATTATATGGAAAACAAATAAATTAAATCAAATTAAACCGGAGCTACATTTTGTCAAAGCACTGAACTGAATATATCTCTTTTCAATGCACATGAAATGAAATGAAAAATTTTGGATATTAATAACTGAAACGACGGTGGTTCTGCAGCGTAATTATGAGCAAACTTAAAGTAATTAACATCTCAACCAAAGATCCATTTAGCAGCAGCTCTGGATCTTTAAATAATATCACATGATCTTCATCAGCAGATGGAGTTTGTCTCGTTATCGCTGAATTGTAGATGTTGAAATGTTTCTGTTTTTTTTGTTTTCAGTTCGAGCATTTTAAGCACTTTTTGATCATGTTGGTTTAAATATTGAGTTTCTCATTGTTCATCACTGATGTTTTCAACAGCAGCAATGACAGAATAAACAATTGAAAACACTCACAATTAAAGCTCAGTAACATCCCAGTTATAGTTCAGGGTCTATATGATCACGCCAGACGTCACCTCAAGCGCTGCTGTCAACTTCCCTCCTAGTTTTTTGTTTGATATGATAAAGTTTTAATTTGGTAGTACAGTACAAAAATATTTATTGGAGTATAAAAGTGGGATGAGACTGGACGGGCAGATGTTGCATCTCTTTCCATATATTCATAATTTTTTCGACATTTTACAAAATGTAAAAAAGTGGTTGAATCAGCTGATACTCTGTGTATTATTTGGGTCCAATATGTTATTAAAGTAGGTTAAAGCAGAAGTAAGCGATCCGGTGGTTTTGGCTAACTTCCTGTCAGCCGATGGAGTTAGCAGTCCCCGCCCTCGTCCCTACATCACCACATTCACGCGCATCCCTTGGCTGCACACACACAGAGAGGACCGCCCCTTTATGCCGTTCTCTCTCCTCATTGGATAAAGGTTGTAGGATACAAGGAAAGTTTTCTCCTCGGCTTACAGCAGAGCAGAGTGACTGACAGACCCGTGTTTCAGACCAAACACTCTATGTAAGTGATTGCTGTCTGAAGATATAACTATTTAAGACTTATATTAACACAAACATTCCGCTTACTTCTGCTTTAAAGTGAATAAAAAAGGTCAGATCATATCGTGAAGTTGTGCTGAAAAATAAAACCTTTTTTATGTGGTAAATAAAGGCAAAATCAAAAATATTGAGGCCTCTAAAGGGTTAAAATCTTTAGTGTTTGGTTTGTACATGGGACAGTTTATGTCCAGTGGGTCTGATAAGATGATGTCAGTCCATCCATCCGTCTGCTCCAGTCTAACAGGTCCGTGTCCTCTTGTAAATGATCCCAAAGGCTGAAACAAGTGAAATTTTAAAATGACGTTGAGGCTCAGGTGCCAGACTGTGTCAGACTTGGACGTCACACAATAAACACTGAGCGTTTGAACTTTACAGGACAGCTATAACATAAAGATGGAGGTTCTTCTCTGAGTCTCAGCATCCAATGAAAACACAACATGAGACAGACACGAGGCCTTAGAGGCATCGATCCTTCTGCAACGTTTACGAATCTATAAGGACCCAACTTTAAACGGGTCGACTCTTTACTTCGATGAAGGGATAGATATGAAAACCTGCTACAGTCTTCTTCCCATGGTGCTTAAAAACTAGAAAGTGAGCTTCGCGTCCTGCTCTGACTTGTGATGAACCCATAAATAAAAAGAACTCACAGTGATTATCTGAGGAAAGGGCACAAAGTCAAACCACAGAGCAAACAAGGCCCATTAGAAGAAACCATCAGTGACGACCCAGAATGATTTGGGTCAAAGTATTTGGATTTTAAACATCAGTCAGCTGAAATGTTGTTCAGGCCATATAAAAAGTTCAGAATGACAAATACGCTTTTTCATATTAAGGTATTTGCGGTCTATTCAACCAGTCAGGTTGCCCCTAACCCATAGAAGCAGATTTTCAAAATAAGAGTGAAGCTGTAGGCAGAGTGAACGTTTCAGACTCTTTATAGTAAGAATAACAATATGCTCTCTCTATCTTTTCTTTGTACTAATTATCACTAATCACCAAAGTTATTATAATTCATCCTATGGGAGTCATAATGTAAATGTCATGGCAGTGCATAAAAGAAGCTGTTAAGACATTTCCCCTAAAAGCAGAAATGTCAGCCTCATGGAGGCGCTAGAGGAAAAAGATAGATTTCATCTTGTCTGTAAAATATTTTGAACCAATTTTATAAAGATTTTAAAGTAACAGAGTGTTGAAGCTAACCTTAAATAATTTCTTTGCCTTTAAACAAAAATAAAATAAAATTTGCTTGGCTCTCTCCCAGGAAATTAGTTTTAAACTCACAGCATCAGGTCAGGGTTTTTTATTTTCATTTTTATCCATGTGAACATTTGATGGACCGGCCACTGACCCCTTCCCCCTATGAACCGGGCCGATTCAGTAACAGAGAGTACACGAGGAAAGGATTTTTTTTGGTTAGTGTGTCTAGTGGAGGTTAAAAACTGAGAAGATAAATGCAATTACAATTTCAAGTTCTCCTGTTGAGTTAAGGGTCTCCGTCTAATGCGGGGGAAACGGTGCTCCAGCTGAAGTGTGCATTGGAAAATGGGAAAAAAGGGTTTTGAAATTTTTTTTTTACAATCAAGGCCAGAAGCCAGAAGCAACGAGAGTGTCCAGGTGGACATCTTTTGGAGAAGGGAGGGGGTGCGGGCAGAGGGGGGGAGTGATGGAGAGAGAGAGAGAGGGAGAGAGAGGGAGAGAAAGATTATACATATAAATTGTAAATGGTGTCGCAGGGGCCAGATCTTGCCCGAGGCGGTGACTGCTTCATTTTGTGTTAAATTTCTTGACAGAAAGCCACCCGCGTGCTGGTGAATACTGAATGGTAATCAGAGCTGGTTGAATAAGTGCCCCCCCACTCCCCCCCTTCTACCCACCCACCACCACCACCCTCCCCACCCTTCCACCCCTCCCTCTTCCATTACTGTGAATTAATTCGACTTTATTTATCCAATTTCTGGAGCTGACAGAATGTTAATTTGAGTTGAGATTTCTCTCTGCTGTTCTGCCTGTGACCCGTAGCCCTGGGATTGGCGTGTTGTAATAACCTGAATCTTTCACCAGAAGCTCCGATAATTGTTACCTTATTAGCATGTAAATTGTTTAATTAATATTATTATGAAGAACCATATAATCCCTCCGTTACTTGACCCTGAGTCCACACGCGAGCAGCGGGGCTTTCTGCATTTCAATGTCTAGTTTTTTTTTCCCTTTTTAAATGGACTCTTTAATGTTGGCTGGTCTGGTCGTCTGTCGGCCTGTTATAAACCCCCCCTCCACGCCCCCCCTTTCCCTTTTCCTCAATCTTAGTGCAACTTTGAACGGCTTGAGAGGCGCTTTTGATGTCGCCCCGTCTCTATCTCTCTCTTTCTGCTCCCTCTATTCCCTTTTTATTTCTTTGCTGCGTTTTTCTGATGTGTATTTATTTTCCTGCTGCCATTTTTTGAACATCAAAATCCAACGCCTTCTTGTCATTTGCTTATAAAAGCTATAAAAGCCCCCACCAACACCACCATCGCTTCCCCCCCTCCTCCCTGTACTTTCCCAGTGGCTGTGCGAGCCAAACACATGCAGTGCTCAATGAAAAGCAGCCCTTGACATGAGGTCCTAAGAGACCGCAGCATTTAAATTCGCCTTTCTTCCTTCCTCCTCCTTTTTTGCCGGGCACGAGTGACATTGTCAGATGCTAGCTTTAATTAACTTGATAATAAGATGGGCGACTCGCATACAGGCCAGGGTTCGGCTTGCCTCGCCTCCAGCCCCCTCCCTCCCTCCCTCCTCCTCCTCCTCCTCCTCCTCTCTCTCTCTCCCTCCATGTCTCTGAGCAGGCGACACAACCGAGCCTCTCACACTTCAGGAGGAAAAAAAACAAAAAAAACAAGATAAAATACTGGTCTCCACTGAGGTGTCTGCTTCTAAAATCTAAGGAGGAGGCCCGTGTTGGAGGAAAAACAATTTGAATTTATTTTTAATTTGCTCAAGACACACAGAAGACATAACAGAAACCCTGTTGGTTTTCACAGGGAATCCCCAAATAAAGAGTAGGTAGGTATTTTCTGAGGTCTATAACTGAGTTGTGTTCATGTTGCTGCTGCATAAAAACCATAATAACACAACATCCAGTCCTCACAACCTCTCTACAATAACAGCCTGTTTATGTTCTTACTCCATTAGATATCTATAATTAACATCTGCTCCAAATAAACTGCTCCTATTGTTCTTGACTAAAACGCTGGTGAATTCTCGCTCTCATTAGACTCAAATGCAAAAAGTGACGTGTTTATAACATGAGCGGAGTGTGTGTTATATCTTATGGAAACTTTAATGACTGTGTATGTGTGTGTGTGTATCCCAGCAGAATCAGCTGGTGGTAACGTCCCTGGTTGCAGAGACCTGTGGTCACGCGGCCCTCGGAGAGGCCGCGCAGGAAATGTAAAAACAAAGTTGGTGTATTCTTAACGTATGTAGCTATTTCAGTGAATTCAGAAGAAGTCTGTAATGTACAGAACTTTTTCTAGGGTGTGTTCCCCATCACCTGAAAGGGTTCAGGTGCAACCAAATGATATTTGCAGCAAACATCAGTCTAACTGTCATGTATCACTTCCTCTCTCATTTGGGGGTTTTAATTTTATGTAAAGCACATTGATTATCATTTTAGATGCTGTAAGTGCTATTTAAGTAAACTTTGATTTGATTTGATTTAATTCATTTGCCTTAGGTTGTTGTTTTTTTCTTTAACATCATCTACTATTAAGCTTATGCAGGACTTAAATGTTAAAGGGATAGTTCAACATTTTGGCAAATTGGCCCATTGCCATAATCCCTTTTTAGCAGTATAAGGTTTGTTAATTGTCTGTGCAAGCTATTTTTAGAACGGCGGAGCAGAGCTGCTCAGAGCTACACTACGGAGGCTCATGGGATTTCTTGGTTTCCCTCATCAAACTCATCAAATACACAATCCAACAACTCCAAAACGCTCTGGTGGACAAGTTGTGACCTGCACATTCACCACGCTATGAGAAAATAACAGAACGTTACAAGACAGAGTTGTTTTAGAGGTAAAATCGCGCAAAACCACTGGTGCGCGTTCCCGTCGGGGGCAGTTTTTCAGCAAACAGTCTCTGAATTTACCTCTAAAACAACTCAACAAAAATGATCAATTGACTGGAACTTTGATCGAACTTTGATGAAGTTTGACATCTGATCGGCTGCTGCTGTACTCTTTGTTGGCCACTAGATGTCACCACCTTGACTTGAGGTTTTAAATGTGGCAAACTGGACGAACAGACAAAGTTTTCTCATCATCTCGCCTTTCCTGTCTGACGTCTGTGAACAGCTCTCTGAGACGTTCATTCAGAATTTTGTTGATGCTTTTTTTGTAATTTGGTACGTAGGTTGCCTCACAGTGGCGCTAAAGACACTTTTGGTTTTAGACATAATGTCGCAGCTACTGGATGTTAGCTTAACTTTCTATCTATAGTGCCGTCCTTAGGTTAAAGTAACATTTCCCCAATGCCTTTATTTATGACTTAATACTATAAGCTAGCTACTGTATAGTGTTTCCATTGCTTGCATGTTTAGCATCTGGTTCTAGGGGTTATTGATCTCCACAGTGAGTACTAACGCATCATCCGCTTTCCCTGTAAATCCAGAAATTTCCCAACCCTTCCTCTCTTGTATTTTTAGACCTCTATGGTCGTGAGATTACATAGGCTACTATATATCTAAAAACTCAAAGCTACACTTAACGTCTAAATTCTATACGATTTTATTTGTTCTTTCCATTTCAATGTCGAACCAAGATCTATACCGAAGACATAGTTTGGGAGTGTAAGGCCTAAGTTCGTATTTAATTTGGCAATGATATTTATTTGTTTTGAAGCATGTCTAAGACTTCTTCATTTAAGGTTTTATCGTTGGCAAAACTCTGTGTGTCCAGAAAAGGGAAAAGGAATGAATTTATCTGAGGTCACATGAACTCTACAATCAAATGTCGGTCCTTCAGTAGCACATGGAAACACCTGAACTTTCAGAAGAATTTTTCTTTCTTTCTTTCTTTCTTTCTTTCTTTCTTTCTTTCTTTCTTTCTCTCTCTCTCTCTCTCTCCTTCCGTCTTTAAATAAAACCAAGGAACATGTAGCTACGTATGTTACTGCTCAGAACAAGAATCTCTTCTGAACCACAAAAACTCCCCGTCTGCCTCTTGAGAGGTGGAATCAAGTCATATTTATTTTTTAATTAGCAAACTAAGGTGAAGCAGTGGAGAGTTAATTACTCCATTACCGAGTGCAAGTTAATTTTTAACCATCTGAAATGAAGTCAGTCATTATTTAGTCGATTGGTTGATAATTAAGAGTCTAATCTAAATTAATTGTTGGGAGGCAGGTTTTTGATCCTGCAGTGCGCTTTGTTCAGCCTTAAACTAGGAAACTAGATGCGATTCCAATTAAAAGTGAAGGGCTTTAATGTATTGATGTTTTGGATTTTTTTCCACAAATCTTTTTCCTAACACATAATGGAAGCTTTGATAATTTAGAGCGGGAAAGAACCATTTCCAGGCAGGCGTGTTTTAGCTCTTTCTCTCTCCACGCAATTAAAAAACTTTTCCACCATCTAATTATGAGCATAATTGTGCCTCTGACAGAATATTTGGAGAGAAATGCAAATAGCGATGGAGTTTAAAGTTCTTTTTTTAATTCACCTCCTGCCTGGTAGATGAAACGTGATGCCTTTTTTTTTTTTAAATCTCTGTCGCTCAAAGTCTCTTTGTGTGTGTTTATATACAGTATATACATATTTAAAAGGGATGTAACCAAAGCCAAACTTCCTCTGGAGCAATAATTTCATTTCAATTAAAACTGACTTATCACCTTTTCCTAAAACGTGCTTAATATGCCAAAAATTTTCAATGCTTGAAAGAGTCCAAAATGCCATTTTAATTGTTATCAGTGAGTCGGATCTCCCCCTCTCTCTCTCCCTCTCTTTTTCTTTTTCCTCTGCCAAACCCCCCCCACACCTCCTCCTCCCTTTTTTCTTGGCTGTCTTGGCACAAGCCGCACGGAAATAGACCTAATTAACCCCCCTACCCCGCAGGGAAATCCGCTATGCAAATTAACATTTTCAAAATATAGTAATGATATAATTTGAGAAACGGTGATGCCAATTTTTTTTATATATATACACATGTATGTATAAGCACCAACTTGAAGTATCTGCATATACTGATCAATGCTGTTCTTCTTCACATCTCCTGGTCATCTGGAGATGTGTGTGTGTGTGTGTGTGTGTTGAAACAAATGCCCAGATCTGATGGGCATATAGGGGAAGAATGGATCAGCCTATTTGGCCACTGGCTGGCTACTGGAGCCCAACAAAACCATCTGCTAGGAGAGAAACGGTGGAGGGGTGGAAGGGAGGAAGGAAGGAAGGAAGGAAGGAGGAGAAAACCACCTCCCCTCCCCTCCCTTCGCCTCCCTCCCTCCCTCCTTTCCCCCCAAAGAGCTCAGCTTAAAGCCGCTCTGTAAACGAGGAAAGATGTTTTAATTAGGAAGCAAGTTCATGCACATCTCATTTAAATCACTTTGATGAATAGCTCCGTCTGAGCGGCCTGTGTGCGCAGAAATAAAAGGACCGATGCTCTCGGAAACAAAGGTGTTTCCTTTGGTTCATGTTTTGTTTTCTCACCTCGCCGCGCTCCCTGTGTCTCCCAACACTTATCATTTCAACACCATTTTCTTAAGTATACTTAATATAACACACATTTTGGTCGCGCTGGGACCTTATAAATCTAACGCCCAATACCTTATAAACCATCGCATGTACTAACAAGAAATGATGGTCGGTTCATGTAGAGTGTGTACTGGCTTCATTTTATCCCATTTATTCTTGGTTTCATTGTTGATAATTGTTTGGTAATTACTCCTGAAAATATATATATCATATATTATTATGCTCTTTACACATAATCCATACATTGAGGCTCTAATCCATCCTGACTCTGCGTTAAGGCTTCATCACAGATTGTTTGGCGATGACCTATGTGTCAGGAAGAATATACTACATCAGACGCTGCTGCTCATTAAAATTCAAACTCCAAGCACGTGTAGGATTCCCTGAGTGTGTACATTGAAGCCCTGAGAAAAAATACAGAAGATTATAATTCTCATCAGCGTAAAACAGACATAATTGTATCATAACTGTATGATAGAGTCAATACGTGTTGCACTGACTGTAGCTATAGCTCTCCATTGCCTCCTTCCACACAGAGGATAATTCCTACATACTCAAAACATGTTTAGTCACTCCACTATCATCTTGCATCTCTTATCGACTTTCACTGTGTACAACCTTTCTATGGAAGAGTTTGTGCAAAAGTGTTTTGATCCATCGTCCACAGTCAGGACGAGGACGTGCAGCCAGACAACACAAGGAACCTATGATTTCTAATCTGACTCTTCACTCTTCAGTTGTAAAGATGCTCAGGAGAGTCAGGAGTGAAGAAGCTCTTGTCAAAGCTTCTATGTTGCTGAACAAAAAAAAAAACCTTAAATGTCAAAGCTCCAGTTTTCTCTTAATAATCTCAACTGCTATTCTTCTTAAAACAAAGTTATTAGAGGTTTAAATGTCTTTTTTCTTCAAATGAACATTGAACTACTTGTGCTAATCCTCCACGGATCTACATATATCTACATGGATCCAGGCTGCTGTGCTCTGCAGATAGCAGATAACGTTTATGTAACTATACAATATAGATGTTATAGATTAAAGACAGACTAAGATTATATCAAACTGATCATAGACACTTTGAGGACAAATGAAAATGAGAGCACTTTTTTTTTTCCTCCAGAATTAAACTTCACTCGTCTTAAAAAGTAAAACAACCACTTTTATTTGTTGTTGTGTTAAAGGGATAGTTCAACATTTTGGCAAATTGGCCCATTGTCTTAATCGCTATAGTCATAGCAGTAGGTTCATTACCTTTATTTGTCGGTGTAAGCTAGTTTTAGAATGGCGGAGCGGAGCAGCAGGCTGCTCAGAGCTACACTATGGAGGCTAAAGGAATTTCTTGGTTTCCCTCATCAAACTCATCAAACACAAAATCCAAAAACTCCAAAACGCTTTCGTGGTCAAGTTCTGACCTGCACAATCACCACGCTATGAGATAATAACGGAACGCTACGAAACAGAGCCGTTTTCGAATTAAAAACAGAGTCTGCTTGCTGAAAAACGGTGCCTGAACGCAACTCGCATCAGTGGTTTTGCATGAATTTCCCTCTAAAACGGCTCCGTCTCGTAACGTTCCATTATTATCTCATAGCGTGGTGATTGTGCAGCCCACAACTTGTCCACGACAGTGTTTTGGAGTTGTTGGATTGTGTATTTGATGAGTTTGATGAAGGAAACCAAGAAATTCCTTTAGCCTCCATAGCATAGCTCTGAGCAGCCTGCTGCTTCGCTCCGCTGTTCTAAAAATAGCTTACACCGACAAATAAAGGTAATGAACCTACTGCTATGACTATATGGATTATGGCAATGGGCCAATTTGCCAAAATGTTGAACTATCCCTTTAATATTTGTCGAGCTGCAGACGGCGGCGGCGGCGGCAGCACGCAGCCGATGGCCCGCAGCCAACATGACGGGACAGTTTAAGCAATTAAATGCACAAAGATATCAAGTCAGTGAGAGCAAATAATTTCACATAAACCGCCAGTCCACCAAGCACAGCCTGATGATACCCTCTGGAATATCCCATCCTAACATATGCCTAATTGTTTACAACTGCTTGTTTACATAAATACAAAATGCTGCAGGGGAGGAGGGAAGGGGTGGGGGGTGAGGGGGGGATAGAGAGGAGGAGAGGGGAGGAAGGAAGGGAGGGAGGAGGGTTTAGAGTCAGTGCACTATCAGACAGAGCTGGAGAATTAATAACAATTTGTGGCAGATAATTACTTATCAATTAAAGCTGTTATCCTGCCTAATTAGGCAACGTTCATTAAATTCAGCCAATTTAAACCTTAATCAAAGTTAGCAGGGCCTGACAGCAGAGTGAGAGTCAGTGGAGGAGCGCCCCCCAGTGGAGGAGAGGGGCAGGACCACGGTGTGTGTGTGTATGTGTGTTTAGTCTATTTTTAGTGTTTTGTTTCGCCCTGAGGATGAGTTAACTTTTCAGTTACAAGTGGTAGTAGTAGTGGTGGTAATAAACTATTCCTTTTATTTTGCTACTGATTATTATCATATTTGATGCATAAATGTGATGTAGATCTTTGTTTTGAATATGTGTTATGAGCTGCATGGTGATGTATTTTGCATAAACACCCTGAAAGTCAAATAATTAATGAGTTAAATCGATGTATTGGTGTAAGGAGAAGTGCAGCGAAGTAGGATGAAGAGGAACCAAGTGGAAATACAGCTCATGCATGGCCCGATTAACCCACCATAGGGCTAAATAAAATGAGCTCTTGTGCCCCCTAACTAAGTAAAGCTGTCAAATAAATACAGTTTGAGTATAAAAGTACAACATTTCTATCTGACATGGAGTGAAATAGTGTAAAAAGATTCAAAAAGGTGGCAGAAAACTTGCAATTGCATATCTTAATTAGTCAATTTGAGGACAAAGTACTCACTTTTCACATGATTTGTTCTGGCTCACTTCATGTGACGCTGAGTGTAAAAAAGTTTCTCAGTACTTCAAAATTAGCACCTGGAGTCTACTATCTGATTTTGCTTTAATAATTCATGTTTTCATATTAAACACCGCCCACCCTCCCAAAAAATAAAAAATAAAATAAAAAATTGAAATGATTAAATTGATCGTAAACGCCTGCAACACAGTTAACCTGTGGCTTTGAGGAGGCTCCTGTCAGTGTGGGGTTCAGTTCAGTTACGGCTTCAAAATGAAGCACAGGTACATGATGGTCACCATGGCGCTGCTGCTGCTGCTGGTTATTATACTTTTCCACTAAGAACTGAAACCACTTAAAGACACAAGAAATGATCTGCAATCAAATCTGCCTACAATAAAAAAATGTCAAAAATGACAAAATGAAGTTGTCAAAAATATCAAAAGTAAAAAAAAGAACTAATTGTGAAGATTCAACCCTTTTCAAAAATATCAAAAATTAAATTAATTACTGTTGTTGATGCACTAATGTAAGTGGTGAACTGTCACTTTTTTATGTCTTGATTGTTTCAACATCACGTCTTGCATGTAAAATCCTCAACTGCTGTCAAACAGAAGAGTGAAAAAAAAAGTTATATATATTCTTTTATATAATATTTGTCTCTGAAAAGTGGTTAAATGGAAACACAGAGGTTAACTACTGGAGGACAAATCTACTTATTGTATTTATCATTTCTCTGTACAAAAGCTTTTTGTACAACTACACTCAGACACACAATGGCCTCCAGGTTTAACACCCTCTGGCCTCTCACCTCCTCATTTGAAAAGCCCCTGCACTTCCAAGAACAGTTGTGGCCAATTGACAACAAAGCACGAGCTTCTCGGGGCGTCTCGGCACGAGGAACGAGTTAATTAATATTGGCTCCTGTTTGGTCTGGTTAATGAATGAGTGAATTATGCACCTCTGGGACACCGCCTCCCCAATCGCTTTAAATTATCCCCCGCACCCCTCTCTCCAACATTGTCCTCCAATTTCCCCACTCTGATCCTGCACTGATGGGGTCCCTGTCACACCAACCACACACACACACACACACACACACACACACACACAGGGACAGACCGAGGCTCCATCTGTCCGTCTTTGTCCTGCTCTTGTGTATTTTAGTTCATTGTCTCCAGCACATATATTGATGTCTTTTTTTTTTCTTTTTTTTTCAGGATTCAATGCTTCTGTTCGACCTCGCATCATAAGCTCATGGTGGCAAATAACTTCCATCCCATTAACTCGTTTGAGAGGGGAGGCTAGTCAAACAAAGCTTGGCTGCAATCTGATCCTCCCTCTCCCCCCCTCTCTCTCTCTCTCTTACTCACACGCACACACACACACACTCTCAGTCCTGTTGGTCAGAGAGAGAGAGAGCGAGACGGGAGGGGGGAGAGGAAAAAAAAAAAGATCCATATTATTTGCATTAAAAGCCTCGCACCGTGAAATTCATTTATAATTACAAAGCGGGGTGCAGTGTGTGTTATGCAGATCAGGGACATGTGTGTGGACTGAATCGCGCATGGATTTGGTTATTTTGTGATATGCTAACACAAATGTATGGTGACAGATTGCAATTATCCCGTTATTGTAATTGTCAAAGTCAATTCACTGCAGGCTGCAGTGTGTGTAGGCTACATGAAAAAGAGCAGGATGGATTTACACATGACTGTCTGGATTTGATTGTCTTTTTGACCCCATAAAAAAAGAAAAAAAAAGACAGAAAGAAAAAAAAAGCATGTTGTTGTGTCATCACCTCAGATGACATGATGAGTTGCTTCCAAATGAGGAATGTAGTTAGAAATTAGCCTTAATTTGGGGATTATATAATTAGCAGTGTTGTGTTATGTTTAAAATGTAACTGTTATGTACTGAGTGACCATAAAGTATAATGTTGATCGTGTACTTTCATTATCTAATCAAATATACAGCGGTGCAAAGTAGCCCTGTGTGTGTAGTTCACTGTGAATCTAAGGTAATCTGTCCCTAAAATATCTTATGGCATCCTCACTTACTGTGTCCTCCTCTGTGTCCCGTCCTAATGGATCTTCAGCGCCTCCTTGTGGTGAATAAGACACTGTGCAGGTCTTTAAACAGGTTGGCTGCCGATCTGGATCCCTCTGTGTACAGCAGGCAAATCTGCAATCATGGACAGTTGTCAATTTTCAAACAGAAGTAAAGGAGATTTTCATTCAAAACAATGCAAACATGAGTTTCACTGAGCATGAACTTTATAACATTCTCACTTTACCCAATCATAAAATAGATAGGCCTATCTATTGACAGAAAAAAGTGAATCTGTTTGGTGACACTACTAAAATATAGGCTACAACATTGACCGAAATAATCGAGAGCTCTACAAGACCCTTTATTGTTTATTTATTTGGTTTATTTTTAATGGACAAGGTCAGAAGATTGTTGACATTTGCAAAATCACCGTCTAATGTGTTGTATTTATGTGACACCAGTGCCACTTTCCAACACCAATGGGAACAGTGGTGCTGTGGTCAGGTGCATCCTGATTGATTTAATTATGTACTGTATGTATATAGGCCTATAAAAAATTTTTAAAAGTCTTTATTGATAAGTAAGGAACAATACAATCATGTTTTCAGACAGAAAGAGTCATGAAGCAAGGTAATAATCAGGAGAAATCATAATAGAAAAATAATAATAATAAAAAAAGACATTAAAAAAAAGAAAAAGGCTACAGTAATACATACACTGGCCACACACAGAATACAAAGTACACAGGACTAGTACATTCACATCACATTTTAACAAAAATATATAAAGTCATTAGAAATGTATTAAGATTAGACCAGTGGCGGCTGGTGACTGAAAAAATTGGGGAGGACAGAAGGAACACCAGTCCACGGTGTCATGTTATTTTATACCAGTTGACTACTTATCCCTACTTTCTTATAGGCCTATTCAATGAAAATTAAACAATGTCTTACAAGATTTCTTAAAAACAACATCATTTTATTCAATCCTACTGTTTTCAGATTAACACAGGCCTACAGAGTATTTATCATGGATGTGGGATGTAAAAAAAAAAAGTTATTCTGTGACTTGCCCTAAGCTGACCTCGAACCCAGATCCCCTGACGATGCTAACCATTTCACCAAGAGCCCAATATGCCCTTAGCAGGTTGGTTAGCAAGTCTTTTATGGGTGGGTGAGTTTACCGTCAGTACTGTTAACCGCCATACGCTGTCACTTCTCCTTACTGGTACCTCCTGACTGCTTCTCTCTGATATCTCCCAACAGTTTATCCAGAAATCTACTGATATTTCCTTTAAAATTGATACCAATATCGCTGAAAACTCCGTATTTCTTGTGCTAGGAGCAGCATGAGCAGCAGGGCTGGGAGTGAAAGTTTGGCGCACATAGCAACAGTAACCAAGGGGGGTTGGAGAACTGTCATTGGACCAACCTGATGTCAATCTTGTGTTCTGGTTGCTGATTGGTAAGGGAGGACGTCCTCCCTTAGCGCGTCATTTTACGTGTCTTAGCCAATCACAGATCAGCATGAAAAAATCCTAAATGCATTGAGTGAATGGAAGGAGATCCCGCCCCGAGGTGTCTAGAGGAGGACAGAAGCCCTCCGTCCTCCCCTAAGCCCCCACCTTCCTGCTCACTGCTCCTCACACAGACTACTGTCTCCTCCGCCTGCAGGCGGCGCTGTTGAGCTATTTTAAGTGGATTTAGTGGATTTTCTTCCATAAAAGAGATTAAAAAATATATTATAAATGATTTGGTAAAGGTTTATTTCAACCAGTTACTCTTTCTTAAAAATATGTTGAGCTTCCTCTGGCCTCTCAAAAATAGAGGAGGACCAACCTCCTCTGCCTCTATGGACCAGCCTCCACTGGATTAGACATTCATCAGGCTGTTGTAATACTGCAGAAATAGTTCTTTTTTGTCATTTATACTTCTGAGAGACTTAAGATATAAACAGTAGATCAAGTAGAAACACCTTAAACTTTGATTTAGTTTTGAGAAATCTGTGTTTGTGTATAAAGAACTTGCAAGAGATAATGAAGTAATTGGTTATAAATTCAACAGACTTGTCGTTATGAGTAAAATAACAAAGAATATCGTTTTTGGTAACAGGTATGAAGCTTAGTTAGAAAAGTGATTTCTCAGGTCGATCCAGAAATCATACACAAGGATTATCAGTCTACTACGTCACAGACGCTCTACTGCGCATGTCGCCTGCACAAAGAGAGGAGAGCTGCTACTCTGCTGCTACAGCTGCGACCATGTCTTGCTGTGCTGTTGGTTGCACTAACCGGTTTGATAAAAACAATAAAACTCGTAAATTTTACAGAATACCGTCAACTCGCACCCCGTTCAAGGCGAACAGGAGGCGTCTGTGGCTGCAAGCCATAAACCGAAGCGACTGGGACGAGCAGAAGATTAAAAATGCAACGATTTGCAGTGACCACTTCATATCAGGTAGGCTAAGCCTGAGCTAACAAGCTAACCACTCATAACATTGCATCGCTGTTTTTTTGTTTTGTTTTATTTTATTATAATAAACACAATTATTGAGTCCTACGTTAATATAATAATGTTAATAATGAATGTTTGTAAGCAGCTGAACTTGTAGGTCAGTTCAACTATGAGGTGTTTACATTACTGTAAGTCACTAGAATAGTATGTTGTTTGTACAGGAGAGGCATCTGACGACTTCGACAGTCCTGACTTTGCCCCGTCGATCTTCTCATGCTCAACCCAGACCCTCAAAGTCGGCGATGCAAAAATTGAGAGGTGAAGAAATGTTGAGTGATTTAATGTAGCTATATTTGTTATTAGGATTATCTGTCAGGATACAAACAGAAGGGGACCGCAACACCACGTGGCTCCAGTGCAAAATTTATTAAATAATCATGACGTTTCGAGCTGCAAGCTCTTCTTTAGATGTTAAGGGTACTATACAGACAGACGCCATATTTAAAAGTCACGTCATACTCACACACCTGCTATGCATCAGCCCCAATCAGTTAACAATCATACATTAACCCTGATTGTGCACACATTACTCGTACACATATTAAACATAGTACACATAGTATACAAAAAATTAAATGTCAGGCCATATATTTTCTGTTATGTCTACATTATCTCATGATGCCCTTTGAGATAAAACTGTGGTTAAGCAAGTAAAATAATTTCTTTCTTTGTACAAAATGCTTGCTCTCTTCTGTGTGTTTTAGATTTAAGAGAAAAAGGCTAAGAGATGAAACCCCCAGCAGTCCAGAAAATAGACTTCAGTCCACTCCCACTTCCCATTGTGGAACGGAGCCTGGTGCTGACCTTTGTACTGGTAAGAACCAAGCCTGTTTACGTATTTATAAAGGAAAGTACCTCTGTTTAAATAAAAATGACTAGCCTCTAAGCCCATGACTTTTCCTAAGTATGTGTTTTACTGTATATGTTTTTCTGAATGTTTCGCCCAGATTGTAGCTGTTTACTAGATGAAAAAATAGGATTGTGAGATTTCTATTTGTCCAATATTTTTTCAGAAGCTACAGTCCCGAAGGCCGTCCATGATGACCTCCAACAGAAGTACAGCCAACTTCATACCGAGTGTGACAACCTGCGTGTGGACATCAACAAACTGAAAGCCGAGAATGAACAATTAAGAGCAGCGCTCAGGAATACACAATTCTCCTTTGACTCGCTCAAGTCTAAGGCAACACAGGTCCTGTTTTTCACAGGTCTCACCAGTGTCCTCTTTAATTCGGTCTTTCAGACAGTCAGAGACAGTGTAGAGGTTGTGTGTGGCTCTCTGGCCCCGGAGGACCATCTATTGGCTGTCCTAATGAAACTCCGATTAGGGCTCACCGACAAGGATATTGCATTCAGATTTAATGTCACCGAATGTGACATCTCAAACATTTTGAGAAGTTGGCTCCCTGTTATCTCTCAGACTTTGAAACCTCTAGTCAAGTGGCCAAGCAAGCATGCCATATTAAAGAATATGCCAAAATGTTTCAAACCTAAATACAGACGTTGCAGGTGCATTATTGACTACACTGAAATTTTTATTAGCAGACCCACAAGTCTAACAGCCACAGCCGAAACATATGCAAATTATAGGAGCCACAGCTCAGTTAAGTATTTGGTCGGCATGTCACCTGCAGGAGCAATTACTTTTCTGTCCGCAGGTCGGGGTGGGCGTGTTTCCGATAAACAACTTACAGCCGAGTCTGGATTTTATGACCTTCTAGAAGTGGATGATGAGATACTAGCAGATCGTGGTTTTACCATCAGAGACGAGCTTGCCCTCCGTGGTGCGACCCTGAGGATCCCTCGCTTTACCAAAGGAAAAACGCAGCCGTCTGCTCAAGAAGTGGAAACATCAACGCGTTTGTCCAACGTTAGAATACACATCGAAAGAATAATAGGCAAATGGAAAACTTTCAAAATTCTGACAACTGTTATTCCACTCTCACAGGTCGACCTCTTAGATGACATGGTCATTGTGTGTGCAGCATTAACAAACATTTGTAAATGTGTAGTGTATAGAACTTTGAATGTAAAACAGGAACGGTTGCAATAAATGATGTGTTTCGAAGTGCATTGTTTTTACAGTAGCTCTTTTTTTACACTGCTCACAATGCCATTCCTTAACCTTTCTTTTGAGCTTTGCACATTCATAGTGAAACAACAGGAAAAAGCTTGCACACTGATCAAAAATGGGAATGTAAATGTCCACTAGAGAGATTGACGGATGTAAAATTGCCCATAAAAAAATAATAGAAAAGTGCAACCACAGTGATGAAATAAAAATAAGGAAACAAAACCAACTAAGACAAAAACGTTTCGGCCTACACAGCCATCTGCAGTCTGCCTAAGGGGCAAATCACACACCTGTGCTCTATTTATAGATTGAGACAAGCAGTGGGTGGATCCATACATGTTCCAGGGCCACATGTTGTACTACAGGGTGAAACCTGAGGCTATTGAAACAATTAAAGTATGATAAAAACCTGGTACACCCTGATAGTTACCTTTTCACCACCTTTTCTCCTTTTTGTCACTCCATTTGGTGTTTTGCTGCCACCACTTTTTTAGTGGTTTATCATGTCTTCCTTTGCTAAGGAGAGTTTCTTTTTTGGACAGTGAGTAAGAGTGCAAACACCTTTTCTCCTTTTTGGCACATTCATAGTGGAAATGGTAACTGGACTTTGCACAGGTGGTGATCTTTCCAAACTCTGGCCTTTTACAGTGCAAGCAGACTGTAGGTGCTTGTTGTTTTGGGTCCATGCTGCGGGTTAGGAGCTCATGCAAAAGACTTTGTCTGAAGAACTCTTCATCTCTGGCTACACGAGTGATGATGATCAGATCCCGCTGTGTCCAAATCACAAAGTCGCAGTACTGGACACCACATACAAACATGTGAAGCTGAACTTGATGGTAATATTCATGGTTCTTCTTGAGATGGAATGATTTGTCTAAGCAAAAGTCTGTGTCCTCACTGCTCCCTGTCAGGCCATCACGGTATTTACGTATATTTGCAGCTACAGTTTGCGACTCCATCTGATGATGCCCCAAGATGAGGGTTGTCCAACGATGTACAACAAGACCGCAGAGTGCGCTTTCATTGCTTGAGTGTTAGCGTTTTCTGGCTGTGGGCTCGTTTTTTCTTCCCCACTGTAGAGCATTTACACCTGACAAGTCTTTGTTGTTGTAGTGCATTATCTGTTTGATGAAGTTTGTTTTAGCAGTCTCAGCTCTAACAGTGCACACACGATGTAGGTCTGGTGCTTGTTATGCGTCCTATTCTGTGTGTTTGCCAAGCCTGTGATTGGGCCTGATTTTTATTAATGCATTCAAGGTTCATACATTTCTCCTGTGTCATTTCCTACCTAAGTTTGGAAAAGGTCTCTTCGCCCTTCTCCTGTAATTCAGTTGAGGAGATGTCTCTCAGATTCTCATCATACAGAGCCGTCAGTTGCTCCAGCGGGTCTTTGTTGTCTTCCTCTGTGTCACTGCAGTCCAGGCTAGTGAGCACAGCTGCCTTGGGTTCCAGTAGTTTCAGTTTCTTCATGTCTTCATCTGGCAGCTCTGAATACATAATAAAATATTTATAAATATTCGATAACACTGAATGTGCAGGTCACAACTTGTCCATGAGAGCGTTTGAGTTGTTGGATTGTGTATTTGATGAGGGAAACCAAGAAATTCCATTAGCCTCGGTAGCGTAGCTCTGAGCAGCTCACGGCTCTGCTCTGCCGTTCTAAAAACAGCTTGCACCGACAATTAAAGGTAACGAACCTACTGCTATGACTATAGGGGTTATGGCAATGGGCCAATTTGCCAAAAATGTTGAACTATCCCTTTAATGGATAACCAGTTCTTCAACATAAAATGTAAAAAAGTTGAGGAGGTCAGTTAGCTTACATGAAACTACTACAGGTTAGCATTATGGCTACAGCCTGTAATCCATGTGGTAACCCTGCACAGTTACAGTTATCACTCTTAAAAACATGTGACATATTTATTAAATCTGTACATAAAAGTCTAAAAAAAAAGAAGAAAGAAAGAAAGAAAAGAAAAAGAAAACAATGTTAATTCGGTATCAAGCTTTGTGCCAACTGTTCTTGACCCTGTTGCCTGGCAACTATTATAGAAGTTGTTTTCAGTTGCTTGTTTTTTATATTTAGGTCATTTATTACATTCAAGTTTGTAACACTGATGAACACCACTATGATCCCACAGTTTTAACATCTCTCTGGTGTGAAAGAGTTCATCAATGGCGACAATAATCATCAGGAGAGTTACATAAGTTGTTATACGGTAGGCTAACGTTACTGAGGAAAAGGTTCAGGCCCTGAAACGCAAATTTAGCTATTATTTCTCTATTTATTTATTTTCTCAATTTCTCCGGCTCTCAAACAAACAAGATGTAGCCTACATTTCTACTGGAGTGCAGGTAAACAGGATTTTCTTAAAGCTCACCTTATTAGCCTACTGGCGGTCCGTCAGACAGCAAGGCCTCGTACTTCTCTGAGGATGTTAGCTAACGTTAGCTACCTGTAACATTAGCCTGATGGAAAAACAAAACAAAGACATTAATTAATTAACACGTCGCCTGGTAAAGGAACATGTTTAAAACTCTAAACAGAAAGAATCGGCAGTGTAAGGACATAAAGGGATTCATTGGCTGCCTGTTGAACACACCTGCGCCTACTTCTCATTAATTAAACTTCCGGTCTGGTTCAACCCGAACCACGCTGTGACCATGGCGGAGCCCCGGAGAGTCCAGCTCACCACTCTGTCCTGCGATGTGCGACCTTCATCCTCTGACCGGCCGGACCCGGACCCGGTCCCGGACCCGGACCCGGCCCCAGCTCCAACCCCGGCACCGGCTCAGGCCCCAGCTCCGGCCCAGGACCACAAGCCTCCAACAGGTACCCACCACCACCACCGGCCGGGGAAAGACGCCGGTCCGGACCGAGCCGCCGCTAACACCGACACGGTCCGACTGGTCCTCGACCTGTTTGAGCCTGATGAGCGGAGCTTCCCAGAGTTCAGCTACACCCATCTTATTGACAACAAGGTGGGGTTATTAACACAGAAACTGAAGTCCAGTGGTCTTGTCTTGTCAAAAGTCAAGATACTTTTTCCAGACCCTAATTTCCAGACTTCTCGGCAGCAAAAATAAATAAATAAATAAATAACAGCAAAAATAAATAAAATCATTTGTTTTCATTATTCTGAATTTATATACCATTATGTCACCAAATAATTTCCAGGGGATTGTAGCTAGGTATAATAGCAAAATAATTAACCCAAATAATGTCAGATAAGACCAAACCCAGATTTCCATAGTAGGCCTACAATAGTTTCAATTTTCCATACTTTTCCAGACCTGGAAATGTATAAAGTCAAATTCCATACTTTTCCATACTTATATGTGCCCACCCTTATTTTCCAGCCTTATTTATAAAAAAAAAAAAAAATCCTTTACCAAGGACTTGGTGTTTAAAAATTCACATGTGAATATCATTTTACCCCATTTAGAGTATAGGCAATGTCACATCCATATAATGATTGATCACATAATAGGCCTACTTCTAACAGGAACTGGAACTGGTGATTTGTTGATGTCATTATTTTACTGATCATGTTCTGTTTTTAAAGTTCATTGCCTGTGTTGTTTGTTTGACACTTTGTTTAAATATCTGACTGGGGTAGTTTTGCCTTTGTGTTGGCCCAATAGTCCCAATAACATTTTCACAGCAGCTATAAACTTTTTGGAAGAATGATAATTGATCTAATGATGAATGAACTGTAATGAGACCAGTACCCTGACTGACTCTACACAAAAATAAATGTATGGTTCATATCAGATTTTTCTTTTTTCTATTTTTTATTTTTTAGATCAACCACAAAAAAGATAAAGGCCCACTGAGCAAGTACGAAGAGGAAGAGCAGAGAGAGGATGATGAGGTCGCTGCCATTGCACGGCGGTTGGAGGAAAAATATGTAAGTAGGTCTTTTAAGTAGCCTATCTGATCCTGTAGTTAAATGAATTATTTTTTCATTTTGGTTCAGCATCGTAAATGGATTCTTCATTGTGGTGTAATGATTTTGCATGCTGTCACTGCAGGGTGACAAACCAACAAAAAAGAAGGATCGCATTCAGGACCTGATTGATATTGGATACGGTTACGATGAAGAGGACTCTTTCATCGACAATTCTGAGGCTGTGAGTCCAGCGCTTCTATCAGCGTCTTTGTATTGTTGCACAAAGACACAGTTTTTTGACCTTTTTTTGTAGATAAATCAAAAAAGTATCTGATAAACTCTCATCCATCTGCCCCTGTTTCTTTTTCTAACCTTGATCTACAACATTGCTTCGGGCTGGTCTTGTCTCTGCAGTATGACGAATTTGTTCCGGCCTCCATCACAACTAAATTTGGTGGATTCTACGTTAACTCTGGCGTGCTGCAGTTCCGCCCGGCTTCTGACACCGAGAGTGACAACTTGACAACCGAGGAGAAAGGACTTGAGTCCTCTAAGGTAAGTGGTGCATCATTGTAATGGATGTTTTGTCTCTCTCAAGGAACACCATTTAGTTTCAGAGGAGACAAAGTCCAAAGCTGTTATAGGGCTGGATGATTATAGCAAAACTCATTTTGGTCAGTATTGAACAGATTTTTGCTTGATTGTGCCAACAACCTGCACATTTAATGAACCAGCAACAACAGGCCAGAGGAGCTAACTAACTAACTAAGCAGCAAAACAATGAGTCAATGCATGTGCTTTTGTGAATTAACTGACACATGGGTAGAAAGACTGTCTTTCAGAATAAAATCCCAATTGACCATATTCACAGCGTTGCCATCTTTTCCTTACATCATCACTCAGGTTGGGTGATTTGAATTACGTTAGCTGGCGTTAGCTGCAACTGCTAGCGCTAACGTCAGTGTTGATTCCCTTGCTAATGTAAGGTAGAAAAGCAGTAAAACTGTGGCTAGTCAACGCACACCTGAGATACATTTCACATTATTCAAGCCTGGAAGATGCTAACTAAGCTTGTATTTTTAGCCGATATTAGACGTTGTGGTGAACACTGGAACGTTAGCTATAGCTCATAGCGAGGCTGTGAATATGGCTAATAGTCTAGGAAAATTTCAAAATAACCTTTGTTCTTCGTTTTTATATAAGTTTTGAGATCGTTTGGATCCAAAATCGGAATCACGATTAAAACTTGATTAATTGTCCAGCCCTAGTTGACACTGAGACATGATGATGCTTTCAAAACCTTTTGTAGAAACGCAAACTGAATGGTGGACGGGATAAGCCGAAGAAGAAGAAGTGCATAACAGGTGAAGAGGAGCAAACCAATACGGATGCTAAGCCAAGGTGAGGTCATTGACCAAACTGATACTGATGCTTTAACATTTGATGTTGAATAATTTCCTCTCTGGTCTTGTAGCACTTTGTCTGAAAATGGACCACATGATGAGATCAAGAAAAAGAAGAAGAAAAAGGCCGCCGGCCCGTTGAGCGTCACGAGCATGCTGAAGAAGTTCCAAAGAGAGAAGGAGAAGGAACGAGAGAAAACGATGAAGGCCAATCACAAGGCAGCACCAGTCGGTATCGGTATACCCACAATCCCTCTGTGCCCGGCGGACGCAGGCGGCGGCGGGGGCTCGGGACTGACCGACCCACTCCTCAGTCTGATCGGCTCGGCCAACGACCACTCTCTCATCCAGGCCGCCAGCACAGTGGACTTTGAGATCGACCTGGTCTCTTTGTTGGACGCCAGTGAAGAGACCTCGTCACCCAAATTAGTTCCTCAAGTTGCCACGGAGACGAGTCGCCTCGCTCTCACTCAGACCCCGTCTCCAAGTACAAACACCGATTCGCTGCCGAAGACTCATCCAGAACAAATCCAGCTGCAGTCGGACACCGGTCCCGCTCCATCACAGCCCAGTGCCCCCCTGCCGGAGGGACTCACCCCAGAGCTGGAGGACAGCATCAGAAAACTCATGGCAGTAAGGAGTTTACATTCTCTTATATTTATATATCTATGTTTCTTCTATTTCTATATTTTTATGATATGTGTGCAATGTGTCAAGTGCACAAATGTTGGACACTCATTGTTATGGTTCACCTTGTGCTGTCAAAAGCCACTAATATGTTGCAGGAATGTAAATGTTTATACACAAATGAAAAAAGGAAATGTAGTCTGTTTCAAATAAAAAGTTTCCTTAAAGAAAAATCTATTACATCCTAATCATAGAGTAAAAAAACTTTTGCTCCCATTCCATTCCTGCTGCTGCTCTATCCAAACCTACTTCAGCTGCACTTGAGGTCATTTAAATACAAGCTAAAGGCTCATTCTCAAAAGCACAGTACACAAAAACTGAAAATATAACCTATGAATTGAACATATGAACTATGAAAATACTGATTTAATTGTCCTCCACACATTATGGCTCTTGCACTATTTTTTTCAAGGCTGCCAAGACATTGGAGGGGGAGTCGAAACTCAAGTTCTTCACACCAGAAATCAACTCAATCCTGCTGGAGTGAGTAATGAAACACCACAGAGCGCACCGCACTTTGAGGTTTAAAATAATCAACTGCAAAATGTTAGAAATCATGCTTTTAATAACTCATTACAGATTTCACTGAAGGAGAAGCACACAGAGACAGTCCCACACACCTGAGACATCTGATTACTTGCTGTGGCTAAAAAATATCAAAGGCAGCACCGTCTTATATTCATGGATTGACCACATACTGTATCATCATCACTAACCTGATTTTCCCACTCGCATCACCATGACTTTGACATTTTGTTTTCTCTCTCTTATTGCCCTCGTATTGCCTTCAGGATCAAATCTGTACCTGCAAAACTACAGATATTTACCATCTTTACATGTTAAGGTGATAAACAAGGCAAAACGTATTCTTTATTTATGCTAAACAGCAGCATGTTGGCATTTTTGATGTAAACATGTCAATACTGACTTGATAACCAGCTCAACTTCCTGAGCGTCTCTCCTTCATTGATCTGACCTGTTCTCACAATCAGGCTTTCAGATGTTTGAGCCATGGTGACTTCAGACACGGTGTTTAAACTCTGACTCTCTGTGTCCAGTATTGAGCTGCAGTGTCGGGTGCAGGGTGCCCAGCTGCGCTCCAAGGTGTACACACACCTGTCGTCGTTCCTGCCCTGCAGCAGAGACACGCTCCTCAAACGAGTGAAGAAGCTGTTTCTCACACACACGGTGAGTGTGCTTAATGTCTGACCTGAAGTTTTACCGTTCAATCAACATGTCTGTATGCGGCTTACTTCTTGAATGTGACCCTGAGAAGCAGGGGCCCCCTGATCTGGAGGATCCTGTGCAGAAACTTAAGGAGGCCATCGGCAAAGCTATGCCTGAGCAGGTCGCATGTTACCAAGCAAACTGCCGAGCATACGAGCTAGTTAAAGCTTCAAAGTAAGTTCAGTGTTTTATGTTCTTGGGTGAAGAGTTAAAGGGATTCATTGATTTATTTATCTGTTTGCACCCTTGGTGGTGGTTGGTGGTCTTAGATAACTCAACCAAGTCTAAAAATGAGTATCAGTTTTTGATTTTGCACAGGAGTTGAATCCCATGCTCCTTAGAGAAATCCCTGCTCCTTTTGCTCTGGCAGTATTTGATGAGCACCTGACAGCAGCAGATGCTTATAGCTGTATGGTGCACTGCAACAGTTTACATCTTGTACGCCAAACAAGGCCATTTAGCGTTCAGTATGGGTAAATACCTGAATCCATTGTCTGGAGGTGGCCTTTTTGTACCCATGTAGCAAAGTGATAAAATTATTGTTTTCCTTAATTCAATATGGTTAAACGTCAGATGTCAATTATGTTCAAATCCTGAAGTGGTTGTTTTAAAGTGATGTCACTACATTTCTGTTATGCATTAGACTATTTATTTTATTGTGTTTGAAACTAAGCTTTACACATATGTCATGTATGTAGGGATGTTTTGTGCAGCTAATAGCAGAAGAGGTTTTTTGTAAACTGTAAACCTTGGAGGAACAAAAAATAAACCCCGGCCTCAGTGAAAACAGCAACCGTGCCTGTGTCCATGTCAGGGCAACAGAGGAGGGGACGGACGGCAAACAGAGTATTAAAGTCGGTCCAGAGGACAACGTGGAGGAGAGAAGTGGGAAAAGAGGAGGTCCTAAGAAGTTGTTCAAATGGAACGAGGAGATCAGGTGAGATATACAAAGAATGTTTTTAAAAAAAAAAGAAAAAAAAAGATACGAAATATGGATAGAAACTGAAAATTAAACGGCCTATATTAACTGCATGCACTTTCTTTGTAAATCAAATCTGAAGCCTTTTCCTTCATGTAAATCTGAACACTCTCTTTCCCGTGCAGGGAGTGTTTGTGCCATGTGTTACGGCCAAAGATGGACGGAATTAAAAACAAGAGGAAAGGCAGCCAGGAGACGGAGGAATACCTGAAGACACTGCTGGACAGCGAGGTCAAACCGCTGTGGCCGAAGGGGTGGATGCAATCTGGGTAAGTCATGTACAGTATATCTGATACTGTTACAAACTCCCATCTGCAGTCATTAAATGTCTGTCAACACTTGTAACTTTATTGTAAACAGACATGTCCTTTTTCTTTTGTTTTGTTTTTTTCCTTAGAGCACTGCTGAGGGAGAGCAGGAAGTTACTAGGCCTCTTCACCTCATTACCGTAAGTATAGTCATCAGTCGAGTTCTGCCCACAAGATGAATTTCTGAATGGTGTTAAAGAGCCAACTAATTTGACAGCTCGTCAAGTATCACTGAAACCGTCTCATATCTGTGCTCAGAGTAAAGAAGGCCAGACCTGATAAAAAGCACTCCTCTGTCAGCGGTGCCCCCACTATGTCAGATGCTCTTCAGGGGACTCCTCCACTGAACGCCGGATTTCCCCAAGACACAGACGACGTCTTTATCGAAGGCTCAAACGTGACCAATTCCATCATACTCAATGCTACCAGGAAGGAGGCAGTGGTCGTCAAAAAGGTGGAAGGTAAGAAAGGAGATGGAGCGACAGTGAACGCCCGCTCCTCTACATCTGTGGAGTCGGGGGTCGAACACCTGCTCAGCAGCTCCAAGTCTCTCCTGGATCTCCTAGCCGACCGAGCGCTGGCTCCCGATCAGCCTCTCAGAGTTTCCCAGGAGCTCCTCACGGCGACTGTTGCTAAATACAACCAGTCAGTTCAGCTTTTCAAACTTGAGCTGGACACAGAAACCCCTCCTCTGCCTCCGCCGTGTCCCCGGTCCACCCCGGTCTCCGGTTGCCCACCGACCGGCGCGTGTCGCGTCATTTTGCCGCAGCTGCTGCAGGCGGCCGGCCTCACCAGGCACGTCGACGCTGACGAGGTGCAGGTCATTTCTGATGATTCTGACGTCATCATGGAGTGACCGCTCCCCGTCCAGATGTACACACAGTAAGTTTCACTTGTTTAAACATTCATAGATCAAGCAAACTGAACCCCATTTCCCACAATGCAACCAATGCAAGAGCTGATGAAGGCCAAGTGTTGTGGCTGAAAGCTCAGGAAAACACTAGTCGGATGTGTAGCGCCACATTATTAAAAAATATGGTGTTATTACATACAGCCACATTTTGTAATAATATTCTTGAACACAATATGCAGGCCTGTGCATATTCTCATTTGTCCAGGTCATAGTATTTCAAAGGAGGTTAAATCGAAAGCAACTAACTAAGCCAGTTGCTTTCGATTTAACCTCCTTTGAAACACAATATGTAATAAACTTTGCCGCTTTTTTGTAATAAGTTGTTACATATTGCACCGAATTATTGCACTTTTTTAAATGAAAAAATATGGGCCAAAAAAAATGCGGCCAAGTTTATTACTTATTGTGTTCAAGAATTTTATTACAAAATGTGGCAAATTATTACAAAATGCAATGTTATTATATCATGAGGTGAACATTTATTAAATAATGCGGCGCTACAGGATGGTCTCTTGGCTTAATATTATTGTGTCAAACTTGTGTTCCCAGGGTCAAGAACTTTTGCACCAATTAACAGACCCAGTTTACAATTTGATACCATGATGAAATTATAAGGTTAATTCTCTCAGGCTTTGCTAAGTTTTCATAAATCTAACAATCATGTATTGCATTCAGTCTTATTTTTTTAAAACTTAATTTTGCAGATTATTTTATTTATTCAATCTTTCACATTTGGTGACTTTATATCAGTAACACATTAATATATCAAAAACTGCAAAATTTGTTGGAGATTCATACTGTATTGACTTGAATGCCAGTGATGAAATGTATGAGTAAATAGATAGAAAATTATGTTTTGTTTTATTCCAGATTGGAGCTGTATCCATGGAGGCAGGATTAGAACAGCATGAAAATGTGTATCGGTGGATATTAGTGAAACATTTTGTCATTGTCTTTAACTGCATTTGCTTTGGTCTGTCAAAGAAGCTACAGAGTCACACTTATGTAATATTTGTAGTTCTCAGCCATCAAAGAAGGAGTTGCACTTGGACCTGACATTGTTCATTTGGATCTGGCAGGACTCAGAAATTAACTTGGTGAATCATGTCTGATAATCGCCCATTAATTATGACTTGTATTTGAGATGTAAGTGATTTCCTTTGATTGAATAAATAATAAAGATATTAAATGCTGCAGCCATTTTTGTAGCCTCTACTTTTGTTTTGATGTGAGCTACAGCCGACAGAAGTAAAGTTTCACTTAACGTCACACAAAAGGCTAACACTCGTTGGAAAGCTCAGTTCAAGTCTAAATAAAGAACATGCTGCTGTTAGATGTATGACAGAGCGTTTTAATGTACAGCAGACAACGTGTGACCTCAGTGGAAAAACAGATGCTTTGTGTGGACCTGTACACATGGACAAACACTAACATTGTTTTAAGCGAAGGTTCAGACACTTCACAAACAACATTTACAAAGACACGGGCGAGGAGGTAAGGTGTATGTTGAGTTGTAGAAGATGGGAATGTGGTTTTGTTTTGCTGGATGGTTTGAAATGCATTTGTTGCTTTATGTGGAGACATCAGAGCAGAAGAAAGTGTACCTGGGCAGAAGCTCTCAAGAGGAGGACTTGCCTTTTTGAAAGGTTGAGCTCAAAGATCAAAGACATTTTTTATACAAAAGAGTTGTACAGCAGGAGCAGCTCGTCCAAACAGCATGGAGACATGGATCACATACCACACTGGGGGGTTTGTAGGTGGTTTTTACAGCAAGTTAAATATTTGAATAAACAGGACAATCAGAAGGAAGTATCTGTTACAGCTGTTTGTGGTTCCTGGAAAGAGGAAGAAACAAATTAAGTCCCTCAATATTGACGGGCCGTAAACCATTGACTTGGCCAAATGAAAATTTGAAAAAATGCCAACCTACCACTGCCTTCAAGCACTTCCACCTCCACTGTGAAGTTTTTCTGTTCCAGTCCGCGTGTCAACAGTTCGTATGTCCCAGCATTCTCTTTATGTGACTGAGCGGGCAAGGTGATCATCTGCCCACCTCTGGACCAGGTGACTGATGGTTGAGGGTTTCCTCTCACCTCACAGGTGATGCTCTGTCCCTTCCTCACCTTCAGTTTTGTGGGACAGTGAAGTTCTGGACCAACTGAGAGAGAACAAACAAAAAAATGGATGATATGTTGAACACAAGGGCCCAGTTGTTTAAAAGTATTATCTGATCGGATTTTGAATAATGGATTGGCTCAAATCTTGAAAATTGGTTGTTTCAAAAATAAAAATGGATTCTGAGATCGATCTCGGATTAGATCACATAATCCAATTTTGGGTTTAATCTGGATTAAACCAACAGTTTGTGGTGTTCAAAACTTTTTAGGATCGGGATAACTTTGATCCAAAACATCCCGGATAATTCTGAACCCAGCAGTCAGATGGATTCAGGAACAAAATATGATTTCAAATAAACAATATTTATAATTTAGTATATATACCTTTTTATTTTGCACCTGATTTTTAAACCATCACAGTGATAAGTATAGCCTAAATAAAGTTAACTTTTATTATTGCACAATTGAAGAACTTTTCCCCAACTACTGGATAATTTAATTAAGTTTGATTGAGTTTTTGCTTTGAACAAGACGGATTACGTGATCCTGCATAGCAAAAATCCAGATTACACCTTTTGAACAACTGGCCAAAGAGATTGGTGAGAGGAAATATCACACTGCCCCAAGAGAGGAAGACAAGAGAAAGTTTTACTCACAGTGAACTGAGGCGTCGAGTTTTTGTGATGCCACCACTGGAGGGGGCTGTGGTCCTTCTGGTCCCAGTTCCAGCTTGGCCTTACACCAGTACTGGACTCCATCGTCTTTTCTACTGGGACTGATGTTCACAGTGAAGTTCTTACTCCCTGGTCTCTTGTCTTTGCCGATGGGCTGTAGTTGAATGATTGGAGTTACTCCTCTGTAGAAGGTCACGGTGAGTTTTTCAATAGGAGCGACGTCCTGCACTTCACACTGCAGAGTGTAGTTACGATTCTCCAACATCGGCCCAGTGTGGTTAACGAAGCTGATGGACACGTGGTCCGGAGGCTCTGTGGAGACGGACGTACGGATCACCCACACAGAACAAACTTGATGCAGATTATAACAAGTAAAAAAGGTGAAATTGTGAACTCACTGTAGACTATCGTGGTGAGATTCTTTTGACATTGTCCTCCCGTTTCTAATGATACGTAGCACATGGGCGTGATGTTCCACTCAGTCATGTTGTCCACACTCCAGACTTGAAAACGATTCATAGTGACATCAAGTGGCCCCTGGATTTGCAAAAGGTCACAAATTACAAATCCATTTCACATGTGATCATCCAGGGATTGGGGGCCTACTTGCTTATTATAATAGGGGCACCTTTACAGTGTCACCCCACGCCACAGCCCTGCAATAAACCCTGCCATTGTGGGAGCTGCAGCCTTCTTGGAGTCTTTGGGTGTGGTCCCAGACAGAGACACTCCAGGCAACAATGGAGAAAAAAGATCTCATAGATGTGTGATTGAGAATATCCCAATGGGGACATCCTGAGCACGTCTAACTGGGAGGAGACCCTGGGACAACCCAGTACACTTAAAGACTCCCATGTGACCTGGAATGACCTTGCCTGGGATGAAACACTGAGGACATGACATTCAGATATAGCACAGCTTTGTATGGGTCTGATAATAACTTCATAATTTTGTCTTTTAGTCCAGTCATTTTATGAGAAAAGGTTGAACAAATTGCAACAGAAGCAAACTCAACTGATTTTGTATCCTCAACATGTCCTGAGTGAGGGAAAAAAAGCCCCGAAGAATCCCATCAGGGGAATGTTTCGAAAAAGACCCAAATAGCCTATATCCGATTTACACGCCTATTAATTATTTTTCTCATGTGAATAGGGTTTTTAACCTTTAGATATCTCCATGAAAATTACTGAGTTGATTACTTACATTAAGACAAACAAAAAATGTATTACAAGTTTTTTGAAATTCTTTGTTAACATGAGCAAATTTGCATAAATCTGCATAAATTCCACCATTTTGACGGCACTGTACTGTATAAAGGTGCTGTGGTGGTACCAGCTTGAAAATTGGAATGAGTTGACTCCATCGGTCAGCTGACAAGAAATCACTTTAAATTTCAAGATGACTGCAATTTTTCAAGATAGCCACATCCTTAGTAGAGCAGGTATGAGCAAACAGTACATAATCCAATTACGTATGGCTAATTTGCATACATTTGCTCAATTTGCTCATGGTAACAAAGAATTTCAAAAAACTTGTAATACATTTTTTGTTTGTCTTAATGTAAGTAATCAACTCAATAATTTTCATGGAGATATCTAAAGGTTAAAAATGTTTACCCTATTCACGTGAGCAGGGCCGGCCCTGTACATCTGGGGGCCCTAAGCAGGATAAAATTGGGGGCCCTGCCTCACAGTGTATCATCACATATTCATAAAACCAGCTACCGTATGCAACCCTTGCATATTTTATTGTACCTCTATCAACATGATGGTGAGCAGATATTTCATTACTAATTAGAGTCTAAACACTTAAAGCTGTCTAATTGCACTTGTCATTTTTTCTTCTACTTTGTTTTTGTCTGAATGTTAATGTTAATATTGTGAATGGCAATAGGTGGCTCCAAACCGGCAGTACTTTTGATGTAGCAGAAAGATAAAAGATTCTACAAAAGATTACAGTTTGAACAGATTTATTTTCTTTAAATTATCTGTACAGCTAAATTCTAGAACCCTTAAAACAAAACTTCAGTTGAGAAGAAGATAGAGGATGTTGGTTGGTCAGCAGCATCATCAGCAGTAACCATTGGAGCTGTGGAGAAGATTAGTAGAATTTTTTAGCCACTTGTGTACACACAATTTAATTTTCCAACAGAGATAAACATATTGTGGCAACAAACAAGAAACTTACCAACTGTATGACTGGAACCAGCCACAGGGGATGAGGATGTGGCAACATGACAGCCATTAATAAATGGGTGATTGATCCTTTATCCCCTCACAGGAAAACAGCTGTTATCTTTTCACTGTAAACAGACCTTAAAATCAGCCAGGACATGTTAACTGCAGCAGGCTGGTATGTAGCAGCTAGCCAGCTAAGTGAGCTAACACAAGCACCGACATGTTTTTCGGCTAAACGTACATCTAGTAAACATAACATTAATTAGCCTTACCTTGTCCTTGTTTTTTTTTTCATCCTTGACCTTCTTTTTCCTATTTTCCGCATCTGACGGATATATCCTTTTGGACATCGTCGCTGTCCAAAAGCTAATCACCTCCTCGCAAATCGCGATCTCAGTGAGTGAGGGAGGGAGGGGGCCAGGGGGGAGAGAAGGGGAAGGGGTGGTGCGCGCTCGTTACCGGACAACGGCCACAGTCTGCGTTACGTTTACGTATGCGTGTCACGGTCATTGTTGCCAGTTGGGTCAAGGGTTACACTTTGTCAGAGACGGTTAGACAAATGATTGAGCAAAGTTTGGGGGCCCCCTAGTGGCTGCGGGGCCCTAAGCAGCTGCTTAGTTCGCTTATAGGGAGGGCCGGCTCTGCACGTGAGAAAAATAATTAAATGGGATATATTTGGGTCTTTTTCGAAACTTTCCCCTAATGGGATTCTTCGGGGCTTTTTTTCCCTCACTCAGGACATTGAGGATACAAAATCAGTTGAGTTTGCTTCTGTTGCAATTTGTTCAACGTTGACCCCTTTTTTGGCCTAAAATTACTGGACTATTTGGGACCCAACAGCCGCAGCTTTGTATTGTCGGAGACAGTCGGGGAGTGTCGACGACGTTGGGTGCGCGTCTTTTTGGTGTGTTCAGCTCTGTCCGGAACGCGTGGAAGCTGTCGGGGCTCGTCGGGCCCGACTCGACATGCTCAGTCAGGGAGCATCGGATGTCGGGGAGTAGACTCATCGGGTACTCTGATTGGCTGTGTGCTAGCTATGGCTATTCTGATTTGCGGTGCCCTAGCGAATCAGCGCGGTGTGTGTGTGTGTGTGTGTGTGTGTGTGTGTGTGTGGGAGGGGCGGAAGTGACCATAGTAAACAAACGGTGCGGTTTCTCCTTACTTTTTCCCTCCTGCGATGTCTTCAGGCAAAAATGAGCCCGAGAGCAGGCAGACACGACCATCAGCTCAGCCGGAGCGATCATTTTGCTGCCAAGCTTTGTTTTCCAAAACTAATAACAAGCTAATGCTGTGTGCACTTTGTTTTAATCTACATGGTTTCTTCTTTTTTTTGGGGGGGGGGGGCATTTATGTCTTTATGGATAGTACAGTTGAGACAGACAGGAAACGGGGAGGCAGAGAGAGGGGGAATGACACGCAGTAAATGGCGCCCGACGTGGGACTCGAACCAGGGCCAACTGCAGCGAGACAGTCCTCTATAGCCTACATGGGGCGCCTGCTCTAACCACTACGCCACACGACGCCCCACTCCATGGTTTCTTCTATGGTTTCTCTGTTACAGCATTTTCTGTTTTCATGTTTCGAATTACTGGCACGAGACTAGCGCCACCTGCTGTTAGGGAGACTTATTGCATCTCGCGCAAGCGCAGAATGCACAGGCTGCTGTGTAGTCAGCAGTAGTCGAGGCGGTGTGTTTCACTGCTTCCTTTCTGCCGACTGTGTCCGACGAGACGTGACGTAGTCGTCGGATGAAGGCCGTCGGCTCGCATCAGGGCGGTGTGTGGGGGCCTTTAAAATGAGTCATCAGGACTTCTGTAACTTTGTGATGTCACAACAAATGTGCACAACATGTGCCAAGCCCCGCCCACCTGGACCCACGATCGGACATAACTGAATATTTTCCTAAAATCTGCTACATTTTCATTCAATCAATCAGGAAACAGTAAGTTGTGGATTTTTAAACTAAAAACATTGGAGAAGTGTAAGAATATGGGACCTTTATGTTCAACAGCACTTATTTCCCTACCAGTGTGACTTCCCAGCCCATGAAAGTAAACGCCATCTCTGATACAGAGCAGTTAGCTGTGAATGGATCACCAAACCTGTAAAGGAAGAGTTTGCACAAAATTAACCACAAATACATATTTAATGGAAGTTCACAGTTCACAGAAGTTGCCCGAGGAAGAGTATCAAGTGATTTTGAAACAGTGACAAATCTTTTTTGTGTTAATTAAACTTTTAGTACTTGCATCTGTGCATAAATTGGTCAAAGATTTATGATCTGCATTTAACGGCTCTGTAGTTTAATAAGTAGTGTTTCTTAAGCCTACCTGACCACCAGGGTGGAGGGTGATATCGTGAGAATGCAGTGGCCATTTTCCTTCAGGTGTTCAGTGGGATGCACAGTGTGAGAGGGGATGGATGGAAAGGGTGAGGGGGGAGAAATTTGAGATGGAGATCTTGGAGCAGGTGTCCTGTGGTAAACTGGTGACGGGCTTACTGGGGTTCACGGAGTGGGTGGGGAGCAGGAGAGAGACAAGAGAGAGACATGGTCAGTCATATGAGCTTTGAACGGATAAAACATTTCAAGATTTAAAGGGGTAGATTGAGTTATAGTTTCTGGTTCTTAATAATAAACATACCATTAACACCTCAAATTGAACACAGTAAAAGCTTAAATATGGAGCTTTAAAAGCGACCTTTTCTTCGCTGCTACTGTAAGTGTGGATCCACCATTTCTCCTGGCTTGACGGCGTCCAGTCTCTATCTTGGTGGTAGTTTTTACACAAGCCCACAGCGCCACACGCCCAACTTCACCTGCGCTCAGTCATTGGCTGGGGAGAACACACCGACTCCCCGCCCAGAAACATCCCGACTACACCAAAACATCAAAATACAGGCAGGAAGGGGGAGTCACCACAAGGCAAGTGATGATTAAGCAGGATTTCTTTTGTAGAAGTTTTTGTAAATCCTATACAGGGGGTTACATGCTGTCATTCCGACATCCCATTTAGACATACCGCTATTCCGACATGCGAACGTCCCACCATTCCAACAAGGCTTTCACTATAAGGAAATGTGCGTTACTCAACAAGTGACTCCCTTCTTTAAGACACGCTGATAGAGGAATACCCACATGGTTGGCGTGGATAGGGACTAGTCTGTCTGTCTAGCCTCTACCTGGTCTTTTTTACCAAACTTAACCAACTCCTTTCATCATTGCCGAAGCCCAACCACTGCAAAATCTTTTGGGGAAAAAATACGCTAAAGTAATTGTCGGAAAAGCAGGATGTTTTAAAAAAGAGAAAAATACCTTCATTCCGACCATATTAGGCAAGAATTGTCAGAATGATGGGACATTTGATAGAAAATTAAGTGTTTCCATTTAGACGATTAGAGGCCTATGTCAGACGGGTGGGATGTCGGAATGACGGTTGCCCCCTCCCCTACAGGGATCTACCTTTTTAAGGAGTCTTTCCCCAATAGAAATCAATGTGATGGAGCAGAATTCATTCATCAAAGTTGCATCAGTGGAGGATGAAGTATTTGTGGCGGTACAGGAATACAATAAAGTGTCTCTGCAAATGTTTATCTTGGTGCAGCGACTCCTATGAACTTATGAGTCATTTCTCCCCCTGCCTTAACACAACACAGCCAAGGGTCAATTGAATTTTGCCATCTCGTGAAATAATACTCTTTTTAGCTGATCTATTGTGAACCATTGTTTTGTAGCGCCCTGAATACACCCAGTGTGTTCCTCTGAGGAAGGAAGGACACCCTGCCCAAGTCAAAAGAACTCCCTTCTCTTCTCGGTGACCATTGTTCCACTGAATCCTGTGCTTGTTCTCCTGCCTATCAGATGATCTCACTCACAGTAGCTGGCTGGTGTGTGTGCATGTGTGTGTGTGTCAGTATGCCAGCTGTCAGAATTTATGATTATGTTTCCCACATGCCACTCTGCAAATTGAGTGTAATGAGACCGACAGCAGCAGGCTCCGAAACTTCAGACAGTCTCGCCCTCAGAGCACAGAGTCTGTTGATAATCAGGATCAAATGACATCTATGTCAGGTTGTCAGCTTTTACATTATTATATATTTGAAACTCTTAAAAATTGTAAATAAGAAAACAAAAACATGCAATCTTACATGAAAATATGGAAATATTTGCAGCCAAGTATGAAATTGAACATAATGACTTTCTATTTATTATTATAATGTTTTGAGCTTTTTAATTATGTCTCTGGTTGGACATTTTAAATTTAGATGGGGGGTGAAAAGTAAAGTATAAGTACCTCAATATTGTACTCAAGTACAGTACTTCAGTTACTGTGAACACTGCTACTATCGCCATTCATCAGTTACAACACGTGTTGATTAATGCTCTTGTTGTTGCCGTATTTGTCTGTGGGATTGTTCAGTCGGAGGTGAGGACCCTCTGTAGGGTTTATAAAATAAATATGGGATATAAAAAAACAAGGAGAAAACATATAAGAGCTTCTCAATTTGTTTTGTTTTTTAAGATTTTTCTCTTAAGTCAGGTTTATAGGCGTCTTCATTGTTACAGAAATGTATGGGATGTTTGGGAAATCCCAATCTGACAAGAAACAAATCACTTTTTGGTCGAACTGCTCAACAATGTTGACATCTGTAATCTGTTCCCTAAAGTAACAAGAAGCGAACGGCCTCACTCTACGATCAGGAGCTAAGTAAAAGTTAACATGAGCAGACTGTAGCCTATACCATCCTCTCCTCCTCCTCCTACCTGTACACAGCACTCATCACTCTGTCACTCACCTGAGCCCAGCAGGCGAAACAGCAGCAACGTGATGGACCAACCCCAAACAAACATCCTTCATCAGTTTCCCTGGATCCCAAAAAATACCGACTGACTCAAACGCACCTTAAACTGACTGACTGTGTGATGCTGGCAGCGGCTCGCCCCGAGACTTCTGAGAAAACACCGACTGCCCCTGGTTTTTATGGGAATGTGGGTGTGTATGTATGTGTTTTTGTATCCGTGTATGTGTGTGTGTGTGTGCACTGGCGAGTCTGAATCTAATAATCAGCGATTCCTTTGCTTTGGCCCCTGAAACCCACCATGGGCGTTCTCTGTTGGTATCAAGAGAGGAAGGAAGGGAGGGTCAAGAATAATGCAGTGTAGTGCTGAAGCATGGAGGGCAAGAATGAGGGTGTGTTGTCAGTGTGTGTGTGTCTGTGAGTGTGTGTGAGGGAGAGGGCACATACACAGCAACGGTAAATCTTTTGAGAATACAAAACAGTGAATTAAAAGATGATGTGTTTTTGCCGAGAACCCGCCCCAACCTCTAGAGTGTCGTGGCCTCACACACACACACACACACGTACACGTGTCATGTCATCAGGTTTGTTTTTATCTCAGAACATGTTTACACAAAAATAAACAGCACGAACAAAATAATAAACCTGCATGTTTGTTTTAAAGAAAACACCATCCACATAGCTTGGACACGTCATCAGTGAAGAACTCTGATGTGTTTCAGGTCTCCTCAGAGTCAAAGACCTAAAACACTCGATGACCCTGAGTTCTTCACTTAGGATAGGATTTTATTGTTTTTTTCACTTTTCATTATGAAAATTGTTAAATTCAGTATTTCAGAACACATTATATTGAATATAGTGGATTTTTGTTAGATCATTTTTCATTTAAGTGTCTGGTAGAGCTCAGAAATACAGTAAATAACATATTATATTTTTGTTGATGTCTGTGATTTGATATGAATGGGAATTAATGTGATGCACCACCAGCATGTGATGCATCTCATGGATCACTGATCCCTGCTGAATTCAGCTGAATTGAGATCGTATCGTGGCAGACGTCAATTGAATTGATAGGAAGGTCTCATGTGATATCATAATTAAGCTTCCGCGTTCAAATATGACTAGTTGGCAGATCTAAATCATAGGCTAGTAGGCTAATAATAATAAAAACAACACACACACACACACACACACACACACACAAACACTCATGAACCCAATTAAGCGTAATAATTAGCATATTTGATTAATTAACTTTGTGACCAGTTTCCACGCGGTGGTTTTGTTTTGAACTCAGCTCGGTGCCCTCAGTGTTAGGCTACGTAATCTTCCTGTTCATGAGCTGGAAACGAAACAAAAAGAAACACCCAGCAACCGGTTTTGTTTGTTAATTTGCGTGGTTGCGCCACTTTCTTTACATCACCTGTGGCTCGGTGTCGGTGACACGGTGAGTGAGTGCGGTCGGAGCTCTGCGCTCTGGTTCTGGTTTCGCTGCTGCTGCTGCTGCTGCCACAGAGTTACTGCAGAGGTGAGCACAGACTGACCCAGCTCGTTTTTTGTTTTTTTTGCTTATTGTATGTCACTGTCACATCTGTGTTGTGTGGGTTGTGACCTGCTGATTTGGAGCCCAACGAGTCCATTCATATTAGATCCTCACAGCTATAAACTAATTATAAGTCTGTTAACTGTCATGATGAGACGTTCACGGGCCGTTTACTCCAGTTTGTTTATGATGTGTTTGTTGGTTGTCTGTCCTGATGGTGCCACTTTGCCATAACTCTTTGTAAATTGGTTCTTTAATTGTGTTATTTAGGGTATAAGATAGTTTTCTGGTTGCCAGGTTGTGGAATATCCTCCATTGGCATAAAACTTGACCTGTTGGTCTTTTTTAAAGTTGTGTTGAGTCAAATGTCACATCAATAACATTGACTTATAGTGCAGTTACTAATAGTAATGGGACATATAGGCATTTTGGACCTTATATAGATGATGAAATAAGATAATAACTACTTTATTCATCTTCAAATTTTGTTCATGAGTCAATTCATGAAAGATTTAAAAAATAAAAATAAAAGTTAATCAGCACATTATTCTATAACAACAATTCTAAGTTGCAGCGTTACGTTAGCACATAAATCCCTTTAAATACACAAATACGTCTATGTATTGTTGCCCTAACACTAGATCTGATCATGACAACTCCTCATCCTTGCCTGTGCAGTGAGCAGACATGAAGGCCTCAGAGCTGCTCCTGGAGACTCTGGAGAACCTGGCAAAGGATGATTTTGAAAAGTTTAAGTGGTTCCTCGCCAACTTGGACGGCCGCAAACCAATTCCCAAGTCCTGCCAGAAGGACCTGTCCTGCATCGACACTGTGACCAAGATGCTAGAGAGGTACGGTGAAGAGTCGGCCGTGAGCGTCTCCATTGAGACCCTGAAGAAGATGAACATGAATAATGCTGCAGAGATGTTGGAGGAGAAATACACAGGTGAAGTGGACGATGAATCAAAGTAAAAATATATATATATATATATTATTAACATGCTTTGTTTACATGTGTCTGTACTGATTCTCTGTGTCTATATCTTTTCAGCTGCAGGAGGGAAAACAGCTGCCACCTCCTCCTCCTCCTCCTCCTCTGCTTCAGCACCTCCTGCTGCACCAGCCTCAATATCTGCTGTGGATGGAGGTGTGGTCGTCGCCCCGAATATCACCGGTAGCACCACTGGATCGTTGAACGTAACCATCCACAAACCTTGATCTGTTGAAGCTGTTTTTACATCTCCTAGCTTAAAAGAGGATGGTGCTGAACTTTCTTTAATAAAGACAAAGACAAACAACAAGACAAGCAGTCAGGGGCCGGATTCACCAATATGTTCTTAAGAAAGATCTTAAGAAATGTCTTAAGAAGAAAATTAAGAAGTTCATAAGAAAGTTCTTAAGTGCAATTCCTCAATATTTTCTTAAGAACTGTCTTAAGAACAGTCATTTCTTACGAATTTCTTATTTTTCCTACTTAAGAACTTCTTAAAATACGTTATTGCATTGCATTGTATGCACCATCAGCAGCATAGCAGGTAGAGTCTGGAGTTTTGTTCGTTGCAGTTTGTAAACAAAACATTGAAACTCAGCCCCTCCTCTGGGGCTAAGCTGTGTAGCCTCCTGCCCCAGACAGCAGCAGTTGTCAGGACTGCAAAGGAGAGGAAATACAGTCTGAAGCTCTGGAGCCGTGAGCCGGTAACCGACCGTCACAGGAGCCTCCGGCGTTATGTAGTTATGCCATCGCGGTGAGCTGGGAAGACGGTGTTAGCGGCGGATGCTAACCGCTAGTTAGCATCGAGCTAGCTCACTACAAGTACCCTGTGTCGGTCGGGAATCGGTCCGCGGCTCTAGAGCGTCAGTCAGACTGTATTTCTTTTTCTTTTGCAGTCCTGACTGCTGCTGTGAGGGAGAGAAACGTGCTAGCACTCAGCAGCATCAGAGACAGCTAAGTTAGTGCAGCTAGCAGCCCTCAGCCTCCTACTCTGCTCCACCTGAGCTGTCATCAACTCTCGCTCTTCACCCAGAAACGACCCTGTGCACAACAAAACAAAGCAACCACCACACAGGACTAGAAGCCCATTAGGTGATAATTAAAACGGATTTCATATGTATAAGTCTAACATTTATTTTTGGGCACAAATATGACCTATAGCTACTAGTCTAAACTTGTCTAAAATTTGTTGAAAAAGGCGATTTTAGAGGTTTACCTATACACCGTGGGAATTTAAGACAGGTCAGGGTTGTCTTAAAGTTAAGAAAAAAGTAAAGAACAAATTTGAGAACTTTGATTTCAAGAATACCATTTGTTCTTAAGTTTTTTCTTAAGAAGAAACTTAAGAACAAAGTTGAGAAAATACTTAAGAACTTTTTTGGAGAATATGACTTCTTCTCTTTTTTCTTCTTAAGACAGAAGTTGAGAAAAAAATTACACTTAAGAAGATTTTTTTTCTTAAGAACGTTTTGTGAATCTGGCCCCTGGCCTTTATTTATTTTATTTGTTTCAGTAGGTTACTGCGCTGCTATTCATTGTACCCTTTGAGCTTTATTGCTTTGTGCTTATTACAATGATAATGTGTTGCATCAGCAGATGATATCAATCACTGATCCCTGCTGAATTCAGTCGAATTGAGATCATATCGTGACAGACTTTGTGATATTGAACACTGAATCGTTGTCAGTTGAATTGATAAAGGCCTCATATCATGATGAAACTTTTGATTTAAGTCCTGGTCGCTATACAGTTAAAATCAGGCAAATAATAATAATAAAAAAAAACTCATAAACTTAATGAAGCATAAGAACCAGTTTCTGCGTGATGGTTTTGTTTTAAACTCACCACGGTGCCCTTAGTGTAATGTAATCTTCCTGTTCATGAGCTGGAAACGAAACAAAGAGACACCACCCAGCAACCGGTTTTGTTTATTACATTGTGTGGTTGCGCCATTTTCTTTACATCACCTGTGGCTCGGTGTCGGTGACAAGGTGAAGTGCGGTCGGAGCTCTGCGCTCTGGTTCTGGTTCCCCTGCTGCTGCTGCTGCTGCTGCCACAGAGTTACTGCAGAGGTGAGCACAGACTGACCCAGCTGGGGTTTTCTTTTTTTCTTTTGCTGATTGTGTGTTATCACAGTGACAATAAGGCTACACATCTGAGCTCACTGTCAAACACATCTGTGTTGTGTTCTTAGGCTACGACCTGAATAGGCTCGTGGCCCGACGAGTCCATTCATATTAGATCCTCACAGCTATAAGATAATTATAAGTCTGTTAACTGTCTTGATGAGACGTTCAGGGGCCTTTACTCATGTGTTAGTTTGTTGTCTGGGCCTGATGACCAGTTGTGAATCCTATGCTATGCTATAAAGGATTTCTGTTGCTACTTTGTCATAACAAAGTTGCACGTAAACTGGTTCTTTATTGCGATTCATTGTGTTATTTATGCTATATGATCATTTACTGATTACCAGGTTGTGGAATATCCTTATTTAGCATACAACTTTTTTTAAGTTGTGCTGACTGACGTGTCACATCAGTAACAGCTTTTGAAAAAAAAAGAAAAAAAGACTGACTTTCAGGTAAGACATTCAATATTTTTGGCAAAAATGTGTATTTTAGCTTCCCAAATTGATAAAGTATTCTCCTGTGATAGTGAAATGTCAAAACAAGGTCTTCCAATACATGAAGGTCTTTCAATAGGAATTCCTCTCATCTCATTCATCAACAAGTCAAAGAAGTGTATTGTTGCCTTAAAGGGACAACGAGGAGTTTTGGAAAAGCGAAGCGTTTTCACACTACATTTATGAGCCTCCGCGTGCACCGTGAAATTCTTTGACCGGCGCAAGACAGACTCATGTTTTCATTCTGCCTTCATCAACTCCTGCTAACATTTCCATATTTCGCACATTCTGTGACATAAACTGTAAACTGTCTTGTCTGTAACAACATCTATTGCACGTCTGTCCGTCCTGGGTGAGGGATCCCTCCTCTGTTGCTCACCCTGAGGTTTCTCCGATTTTTCCCTGTTAAAAGGGTTTTCCATGGAGTTTTTCCTCAGTCGATGTGAGGGTCTAAGGACAGAGGATGTTGTTGTGATGCCATGTAAAGCCCTTTGAGACAAACTGTTTGTAAAAACGGGCTATAGGCTACAAATAAAATTGCCTTGCCTTGCCTTGCCATTCATCAAGAATTAAAGTCAGAGGTTCGAAGACGATCACATATCGTCGTAGTTCCGACCATAAACGGCGATTCGGCTGCGTTATTCCCATGACTCGCCACAAAATCGAAAGTAAAGAAACGCTGGTCGGCTCACCCAGCATTTCCGCCACCACTAATAATAACAAAATAACGATAGAGACAAAACGATATATTTATCGAAAAAGGGCCCATTAACAAGTGTGGGTAGCGTAGATTCATCCACATTAACGTGAGACTTTTTTTAATAACCAAATAGAAACTCCTCGTTGTCCCTTTAACACTAGTTCTGACAATGACAACTTCTCATCCTCTGCCTGTGCAGTGAGCAGACATGAAGGCCTCAGAGCTGCTCCTGGAGACTCTGGACGACCTGGGAAAGGATCATTTTGAAATGTTTAAGTGGTACCTCAACGATAATATCTTGGACGGCTGCAAACCAATTCCCCAGGCCCATCTGGAGGACGCAAAACGCCGTGACACTGCGAGAAAGATGACAGACAGCTACGGTGAAGAGTTGGCCGTGAGCGTCTCCATTGTGATCCTAAGGAAGATGTACATGAATTATGAAGCAGAGATGTTGGAGGAGAAATATGCAGGTGAAGTGGACGATGAATCAAAGTAAAAAACAAACAAACAGATTATTTACATGCTTTGTTTACATGTGTCTGTACTGATTCTCTGTCTCTGTATCTTTTCAGCTGCAGGGGGAAAAACAGCTGCCACCTCCTCCTCTTCCTCCTCTGCTTCAGCACCTCCTGCTGCACCAGCCTCAATATCTGCTGTGGATGGAGGTGTGGTCATCGCCCCGAATGTCACCGGTAGCACCACTGGAGCGTTGAACGTAACCATCCACAAACCTTGATCTGTTGAAGCTGTTTTTACATCTCATAGCTTAATCCAAGTCTGAAGAGGATGGTGATGAACTTTCTTTAATAAAGACAAACAACAAGACAAGCAGTGTGGCCTTTACTTGTTTTATTTTTGTCAATACTGTACTGCTGTACACTTTGTACTTACAGAGTTCGCTAAGGACTTGTAAAAAAAAAAAAAAAAGGTACCATGTTAAATCAATGGGGACAATGTCTTCTGTTATTTGTAGTGTTTTCAACAGACACCATTATTTTTAATTTAAATGGTCTGGTAGAGCTCAGAAATATATTTAAAAAAAAACAATGATAATTTTGTTGATTTTTGTGATTTAACAATGAATGTGTTGCAGATGATATGCATCACTGATCCCTGCTGAATTCAGTTGAACTGAGATCATATCTGTGTGATGTTAACAACTGAACATTGAATCAATTGAATTAATAAAGGCCTTATATGGTATCATGACGAACCTTTTGATTTAAAGTCCAAGTCGCTACAGTTAAAATCTGACTAGTAAGCCTGTAGGCAAATAATAATAGCCTAATTAAAAAACATTTTTAAAAATAACCTCATGAACTCAATGAAGCATAATAATCTGTCAAAGCAGTGTAAGCAGTTTCTTCGCGGTTTTGAACTCGGCTGCTGCGCCCTCAGTGTTACGTAATCTTCCTGTTCATGAGGTGGAAACGAAACAAAACAAAACTGCAGCAGCCTGTTATATTGTGTGGTTGTGCCATTTTCTTTACATTATCTGTGGCTCGGTGTCGGTGACACGGTGAGTGCGGTCGGAGCTCTCGCGCTCTGGTTCTGATCCTGGTTCCGCTGCAGAGGTGAGCACAGACTGACCCAGCTGGGTTTTTCTTTTTTTTTTGCTGATTGTGTGTTATCACAGTGACATGAAGACGAGTCCATTCATTTTAGATCCTCACAGCTATAAGCTATAAGTCTGTTAAAGCAGAAGTAAGCGGAATATTAGTCTTAAATAGTTCTATCTTCCGACAGCAATCACTTATATAGAGTGTTTGGTCTGAAACACGGGTCTGTCAGTCACTCTGCTCTGCTGTAAGCCGAGGAGAAAACTTTCCTTGTATCCTATAACCTTTATCCAATGAGGAGAGAGAACGGCATAAAAGGGCGGTCCTCTCTGTGTGTGCAGCCAAGGGATGCACGTGAATGTGGTGACGTAGGGACGAGGGCGGGGACTGCTAACTCCATCGGCTGACAGGAAGTTAGCCAAAACGACTGGATCGCTTACTTCTGCTTTAAGGTCTTCCCATCTCGCTTCATCAGCAAGTCAAATAAGTGTACGTTTGTATAGGCTACTTGTTGCCTCAACACTGAAGTCCAGTCCTGACAATGACAACTTCTCATCCTCTGCCTGTGCAGTGAGCAGACATGAAGGCCTCAGAGCTGCTCCTGGAGACTCTGGACGACCTGGGAAAGGATCATTTTGAAAAGTTTAAGTGGTTCCTCTCCATGGAAATCTTGGACGGCTGCAAACCAATTCCCAAAGCTCATCTGGAGGACGCATCCCGCCCCAACACTGTGAGCAGGATGACAGAGAGGTACGGTGAAGAGTCGGCCGTGAGCGTCTCCATTGCGATCCTGAAGAAGATGAACATGAATAACGCTGCAGACATGTTGAAGAACAAATACGCAGGTGAAGTGGACAATGAATCAAAGTAAAAAAACAAAACAAATTGTTAACATGCTTTGTTTACATGTGTCTGTACTGATTCTCTGTCTCTGTATCTTTTCAGCTGCAGGGGGGAAAACAGCTGCCACCTCCTCCTCCTCCTCCTCTGCTTCAGCACCTCCTGCTGCACCAGCCTCAATATCTGCTGCACATGGAGGTGTGGTCAACGCCCCGAATGTCAGCGGTTGCACTGCTGGATCGTGGGACATAACTATTAGTATCTGTGTTATCATATATTTGTGTCTATGCTTGTATTTTGATGTTGCATGTTCAGTGGAGGTCACGTGAGCCTCTTACGCCAATGAAAGTTAAGGGCGCGTTTTTGTGCTGTTGTTGTGTTGTAGAATTGCATCACGTGCTGGGTCGGTCGTAGGTCAGATCACGCCCATCACTTGTATTTTCACCATAGACTGTAAAGATTTTCACCAAGAAGACTTGGTCGTGTGCTCTTTTCGTGTGATTTTTTTTATTACGCACTCCCTGTACTTCACTGTTGTTTCCGCTTGTATAATGTCATGTTTGTTTATGTTAATAAAGCGTGATTGTGTGGTCATTATATGACTCGATCACGACTCCACTCTCGGACTTAGTCGATCCGTGCCCAAGTAATTGGTTGTGATAGGGTCATATTCTGGGCCTGGTCGGACTAGTTGTGATTTGACGTGATAACGACCCAATCGGGCTCTCTCGAACAGGTCCGGGTCATAGACTGTAAAAAGAATGGACGTAGCGTCCGTGACGTCACCCATTGGTTTTGGGGAGTCGTTTTTGTGACTCAAATATGGCGGCCTGAACAGCGCCATGTTGGATTGGCCGGCCGAGAACCCGCCCACTGGCCTCGAAGCAGCTGTCCACGGAGCTGCTCGGACCTGTCACTCAACGTTTCCATGCCCTAATTGGCCAGAATTTTAACCTTATAACAGTAAAACGGTAGAGTTAAAAAAAAATTCACCCCCCTCAGAGTGTGTGCGGGGGTAGAAACTATCGATTGAGACGAAAAAACGTTCTGACACCAGGCTTTTAACATGTTTACTGAGGATGTAAAGTCTGCGATTTTAACATGGGGGTCTATGGGGAATGCTCCCTTCTGACACCAGCCCCCAGAGGAATCCGAGGGGATTGCAGTTTTTTGAACGCGGAAGTGAGCTTCACTTCTCAGACCGACAACTGCCCCCTTGGTCCGGGTCCGTCCGTGTTTGCTGGGATGCTATAAAGGATTTCTGTTGCTACTTTGTCATAACAAAGTGGCAAGTAAATTACTAAATTACTTGGTGCAGAATGTTAACAAAGTGTGAATAGGCCTACGCTGAGCTGATAAAGGCACAAATGATACAAATAATCTTCTTTAAATCCAGGAGTTAATAATTAAATGCTGAGTGAGATGAAAAAGTGTTGATTCTGGTATTTAAACAGCTCCATCATGTTCACAGTACAACAGTATCAACAAGTGTTTGTCATGGCTCATGTCCATATGGTGCCAGCAGGTGGCGCTATAGGGCCATATCGATTTGATTCCCTGGTGAATCATTAATATTGGTTCATATACAGTATCTCACAAAACTGAGTACACCCTGACATTTTTGTAAATATTCTATTATATATTTTCATGGGACAACACTGACACTTTGATACAATGTAAAGTAGTCAGTGTACAGCTTGTATAACAGTGTAAATTTGCTGTCCTGTCAAAGTAACTTGACACACAGCCATTAATGTCTGAACCGCTGGCAACAAAAGTGAGTACACCCCTGAGTGAAATGTCCAAATTGTGCCCAAAGTGTCATTTTTTGTGTGGCTACCATTATTTTCCAGCATTGCCTTAACTGTCTTGGGCATGGAGTAAAATGTCAAAACAAGGTCTTTAAATATGTCACCCTGGGCTGTGGGACATATAGGCATTTTGGACATTATATACAGTAGATGATGAGATAAGATAAGAGTTACTTTATTAATCTCCTAAGGGAAATCCATAGCGTTCATGAGTCAAAAAGATAACAAGTCAATCAGCACATTAGGCTATTCTATAACAACAATAATTGTAAGTTGCAGCTTTACGTTACATAAATCCCTTTAAATACACAAATACGGATGAGAAATTCTTCTCATCCCACTCCATCAACAAGTCACATAAGTTTATTATTTGTAGCCTACCTATAGTTGCTTTAACACTAGTTTTGAAAATGACAATGTGCAGCGAGCAGACATGAAGGCCTCGGAGCTGATCCTGGAACCAGTTTCTTCGCGATGGTTTTGAACTCAGCTGCTGCGCCTCAGTGTTACGTAATCTTCCTGTTCATGAGCTGGAAACGAGACAAAACGAAACTACCCAGCAGCCTGTTGTGTGTGTGTTTGCGCCATTTTCTTTACATTACCTGTTGCTCGGTGTCGGTGACACCGAGACTGTATAGGGAGCTCTGCGCTCTGGTTCTGGTTCTGGTTCTGGTCCCGCTGCTGCTGCTGCTGCTGCTGCTGCCACGGAGTTACTGCAGAGGTGAGCACAGACTGACCCAGCTGGGGTTTTCTTTTTCTTTTCTTTTTTGCTGATGGTGTGTTATCACGGTGACATTAAGGCTACACATCTGAGCTCACTGTCAAACACATCTGTGTGTCCGACGAGTCCATTCATATTAGATCCTCACAGCTATAAACTAATTATAAGTCTGTTAACTCTCATGATGAGACGTTCACGGGCCTTTACTCCAGCTTGTTCATGCGTTAGTTTGTTGTCTGGGCCTGATAACCAGTTGTGAATCCGTTAAAGGATTTATGTAAATTTATGTTAGTAAATTGGTTATTTATTGTGATTAATTGTGTTATAGGCTTGATGCACAGCTCCACTACTTCCTGAACTTAAACTATAGCTCCTTCATACGTTAATAACGTAGGCTAATAAAATTGCTGTGTCTGTTGGGTAAATTCCACATACACAAAGCCAGATTTCTCCAGGTTATGCCAAATGAAACTTTATTTTATGTGGAACTTAAAGGGATAGTTCAACATTTTGGCAAATTGGCCCATTGCCATAATCGCTATAGTCATAGCAGTAGGTTCGTTACCTTTATTTGTCGGTGTAAGCTATTTTTAGAACGGAGGAGCGGAGCGGCGAGCTGCTCAGAGCTACTCTATGGAGGCTAATGGAATTTCTTGGTTTCCCTCATCAAACTCATCAAATACAAAATCCCAAAACTCCAAAACGCTTTCGTGGACAAGTTGTGACCTGCACATTCACCACGCTATGAGATAATAATGGAACATTACGAAACGGAGCCGTTTTCGGGGTAAATACAGGGTAAATACAGAGTCTGCTTGCTGAAAAACTGTCCCTGAACGCAACGCGCATCAGCGGTTTTGCATGAATTTACCTCTAAAACAGCTCCGTCTCATAACGTTCCGTTGTTATCTCATAGCGTGGTGATTGTGCAGCTCACAACTTGTCCACGACAGCCTTTTGGAGTTGTTAGGTTGTGTATTTGTTGAGTTTGATGAGGAAAACCAAGAAATTCCCTTAGCCTCCATAGCATAGCCCTGAGCAGCTCGCTGCTCTGCTCCTCCGTTCTAAAAATAGCTTACACCAACAATTAAAGGTAACGAACCTACTGCTATGACTATAGCGATTATGGCAATGGGCCAATTTGCCAAAATGTTGAACTATCCCTTTAAATCTTTTTATGACTCTGTCTGTAAAATATGTAAAAACAAGAAAACTTTGAAGACATCCAGTCTTATGGAAAAGATTATGGTCCATATTACTAGATAAAATCTCTACTGTTTTTTTTTATATCAATTTTTTTTGCATATATTTATTTTCTGGCTCTTTATTGTTCATAATTATTCTTACGCACCGGGATACAATGTATTTTTATTCTATTTTTCTTAATTTACTTATTTTTGTCAAGCGCTGCCGCTGCTATATGTGTTACCTTTTATGTGTGTTACGCATTCTCTGTACTTTACTATTGTTTCATGTCAGTATGATGTCATGTTTGTATAATGTTTCAAATATGATACTAAAGTTTGATGGGGAAAAAAACTAGCTCCTTCATTTCCTGTCTTACATTATTGGACAAACAGATGAATGGTCAGACACACCTGGATTAATCAGTTTGTCCAATAATGTAAGACAGGAAATGAAGGAGCTAGTTTAAAGGGATAGTAGCATTTTTTAAAAAGTGGGATTGTATGATCTACAAATAACCCCTAAGTACTTTAATTGCAGTAGAAGACTCTCTGCACTCCTCCCGTTAGCAACGCCAGCCCATAGCCCTGCCCAGAGATTTACAACATACAGTGTGTGAACGGACCCAAAGAAACGGCCTATTTTCACGGCCTAAAAGAGGTTTTACCTGGAAAAAAAATACACAATTCCATTGTTTGCTATAATATAATTTTTTCCAGCCCCTCAAAGTGCAGGAAAAACGCAGTTTTTATTTGGACCTAACCAACTGCTGATCGGCGGGCGCTAACCCTGGGTGGAGGGATACATGAGTTAGTTGGGTCCAAACTGTGTTTTTCCTGCACTTTGAAGGGCTGGAAAAAATTACATTATAGCGAACAATGGAACTGCGTGTATTTTTTTTCAGGTAAAACCTCTTTTAGGCCGTGAAAATAGGCTGTTTCTTTGGGTCTGTTCACAACACTGTATAGCCGTTTTCCCACTAAAATTAGCGGGTCGACGCAGGTTTTTTAAACACGGGTCGACCCGCTAACAATCGGCATTTGGCCCCTTTCCCGTTGACCAAAATGAGCCGAGTCTGACCCCCCGCTGAGGGATCAGACAGAGCATAAACCAGTCGCCCCGCTCTCATCCGCGGTGCAAGAGACACACACAGTCATGCCACAGCCACCCGCCGTGGAGTGTCCGTCTGCCGCGGCCATGTGACGGACGTCCGCGACACAACACGACAGTTAAACACACTGTCGTTACTTTTTTTTCAATCGTTTTTGGTCAGTGTTCTCTGATGTTTTGATCCCAGTCTCGGATGAGAGCAGAGCGGAGCAGAGCTTTGTTTTGGTACGTGATAAGAGACGCGACCGGCGCGATGACGTAGCGTCACGTAACGCTCAGCGTCATCACGTAAATTAGCGGGTTGACGCGGGTCTGGCGTTCCCACTGCAAGCCGTTCGGAGCCGAGCCGATTAAAGGCGATTTTAACCCGCGTCGCTTGCCGAGCCGTTTGACGGCTCAGTGCGCCTTTCCCACTGCCACCAAAAGCCGATTGTTAGCGGGTTTAAACGGGTTTTTTGACCAGTGGGAAAGGGGTATAAGTTGTAAATCTCTGGGCAGGGCTATGGGCTGTCGTTGCTAACGGGAGGAGTGCAGAGAGTCTTCTACTGCAATTAAAGTACTTAGGGGCTATTTGTAGATCATACAACCCCACTTTTAAAAAATGCTACTATCCCTTTAAGTTCAAGAAGTGGTAGAGCTGTGCATAGAGCCTATAGTGACTTTCAGACAACACATTTAATATTTTAGCAAAAATGTGTGTTTCAGCTTCACAAATATGTGCAAGTATTCTCCTGTGATAGCAAAATGTCAAGGTCTGTCAATATATTAAGGTCTTCTCATCTCAAGTCAAAGAAGTGTATTGTTTGTATACTTGTTGACAATGACAACTTCCCATCCTCTGCCTGTGCAGTGAGCAGACATGAAGGCCTCAGAGCTGCTCCTGGAGACTCTGGACGACCTGCGAAAGGATGATTTTGAAACGTTTAAGTGGTACCTCTCCGATAACATCTTGGACGGCTGCAAACCAATTCCCCAGGCCCACCTGGAGGACGCAAAACGCCGTGACACTGCGAGAAAGATGACAGACAGCTACGGTGAAGAGTTGGCCGTGAGCGTCTCCATTGCGATCCTGCAGAAGATGAACATGAATAACGCTGCAGACATGTTGAAGAACAAATACGCAGGTGCAGTGGGCGATGAATCAAAGTTTTAAAAAAAAAAGATTATTTACATGCTTTGTTTATGTGTCTGTACTGATTCTCTGTCTCTGTATGTTTTCAGCTGCAGGAGGGAAAACAGCTGCCACCTCCACCTCCTCCTCTGCTTCAGCACCTTCTGCTGCACCAGCCTCAATATCTGCTGTGGATGGAGGTGTGGTCATCGCCCCGAATATCACCGGTAGCACCACTGGAGCGTTGAACATAACCATCCACCACAAACCTTGATCTGTTGTTGGTTGAAGCTGTTTTTACATCTCACAAAGCAAATCCAAGTCTGATGAGGATGGTGCTGAACTTTCTTTAATAAAGAACAACAAGACAAGCAGTGTGGCCTTTACTTATTTGATTTTTTTTCAATAGGTTAGCTACTGTACTGCTGTATTCATTGTACCCTTAATACTTTGGGGAGAATTGGGAGAAGATGGGTGAAAAAAAAAAGAAAAAGGGATGAAGTTTCTCAAGATCTCACAAAACTTTTCTCGAGATCCTGAGAAACTTTTGCTACATCACAGACCGTCTGTCTGTGATCATAGTGGGTTAATAAATAACAGATCTGGACATTTCTCACTCTAACTCTTATAGAGCCGTTATGTTTACAGTTAATACGCGATATCGTTTATTGTGACAGTAGCTGCGGTCTGATGTGAGATGGAGCTCACTCGGCCAGATGTTAGGTGAGCCTGTAGTTGACGCTGGCCATTGGCAACACTTTTGCTGATGCAACGCTGCATGACACACAACGTGCTATCATACCACAACCGCAGGTAGAGACAGCTCTGTGTGTGTGTCTGTCTACACAGTGGTTCCCAACCTTTTTTGGCTCGTAAGATTGTGTGTGGTGTTTTTAATCATAATTTAGAATCATAATTAGTTAACAAAATATTTTTTATCAGTAATTTTGTTTTTATCAATTACTAGACATTTCAGGCGACCCCATTTGAATTCCAGGCGACCCCACGTGGGGTCCCGACCCCAAGGTTGGAGAAACACTGAGTCAAAGTGAGAAATATATCAATTTGCGCTACATCACAGACAGATGTGTGTGTGTGTGTGTGTGTGTGTGTGTGTGTGTGTGTGTGTGTGTGTGTGTGTGTGTGTGCCCCCGATGCCCCGCCTCCTGCTGCTGCAGCAACCGGACTCACCAGAGCTGAGCTCCGTCTCACATCAGACAGCAGCTACTGTCACAATAAACGGTATGGCGTATGAACTGTGAACACATAATGTCCATAACTCTGTTATTTATTCATCTGCTTTGATCACAGGCAGACAGTCTGTGAAGTAGCAAAAGTTTCTCGGGATCTCGAGAAACCACCCAGCAGCCTGTTTGTTAATTTGTGTTAGGCTACATTATCTGTGTAGTGTTTTCAACAGACATCATTATTTTTTAACTTAAATGGTCTAGAGCTCAGAAATAGGCCTATGAATAAATTATAATTTTGTTGATTTTTGTGATTTAATAATGAAGGTGTTGCATCAGCAGATGATATGGATCACTGATCCCTGCTGAATTCAGTCGAAATGAGATCATATCGTGACGGACTGTGATATTAACAACAACAATTAACACACTCGTTGCCAGTGGAATTGATACAGGTCTCATATGGTATCACGATGAAACATTTGATTTAAAGTCCTGGTTGCTATTAAAATCTGTAGGCCTAGGCTAATTATAGTAATAAAACATTAAAAAAAACAACTAATGAACTCAATCTGTCGAACCAGTTTCTGCGCGGTGGTTTTGTTTTGAACTCAGCTGCTGTGCCCTTTACGTAATCTTCCTGTTGGAAACGAAACAAAACGAAACCACCCAGCAGCCTGTTTGTTAATGTGTTTGCGCCATTTTCTTTACATCACCTGTGGCTCGGTGTCGGTGACACGGTGAGTGTGTACGGAGCTCTGCGCTCTGGTTCTGGTTCTGGTTCTGGTTCTGCTGCTGCTGCTGCTGCTGCTGCTGCCACAGAGTCACTGCAGAGGTGAGCACAGACTGACACAGCTGGGGTTTTCTTTTTCTTTTCTTTTTTGCTGATGGTGTGTTATCACAGTGACATGAAGGCTACACATCTGAACTCACTGTCAAACACATCTGTGTGCCCGACGAGTCCATTCATATTAGATCCTCACAGCTATAAACTAATTATAAGTCTTTTAACTGTCATGATGAGACGTTCACGGGCCTTTACTCCAGTTTGTTTATGTTAGTTTGTTGTCTGGGCCTGATAACCAGTTGTGAATCCGTTAATGCTATAAAGGATTTCTGGTTAATTGGTTCTTTATTGTAATTAATTGTGTTATTTATGCTATCATTTACTGGTTGCCAGGTAGTGGAATATCCTCCTTTAGCATAAACCTTGACCCATTTTTTTTTTTTTTTTTAAGTTGTGCTGATTGATTAATAGTGACTTTAAGACAAGTTTAATATTTGGCAAAAATGTGTGTTTCAGCTTCACAAATTGATTAGCCTATGTGCAAGTATTCTCCGGTGATAGTAAAATGTCAAAACAAGGTCTTTCAATAGGCCTATAAGAAATTCTTCTAATCTCACTTCATCAACAAGTTAAGGAAGTGGATTGTTTGTATAGGCTACTTGTTGCCTCAACACTGAAGTCCAGTCCTGACAATGACAACTTCTCATCCTCTGCCTGTGCAGTGAGCAGACATGAAGGCCTCAGAGCTGCTCCTGGAGACTCTGGACGACCTGGGAAAGGATCATTTTGAAAAGTTTAAGTGGTTCCTCTCCAAGAACATCTTGGACGGCTGCAAACCAATTCCCCCGTCCTACCTGGAGGACGCATCCCGCCCCAACACTGTGAGCAGGATGACAGAGAGGTACGGTGAAGAGTCGGCCGTGAGCGTCTCCATTGCGATCCTGAAGAAGATGGGCATGAATAATGCTGCAGAGATATTAAAGAACAAATACACAGGTGAAGTGGACACAATGAATCAAAGTAAAAAAAACAACAACAGATTATTGACATGCTTTGTTTACATGTGTCTGTACTGATTCTCTGTCTCTGTATCTTTTCAGCTGCAGGGGGGAAAACAGCTGCCACCTCCTCCTCCTCCTCCTCCTCCTCCTCTGCTTCAGCACCTCCTGCTGCACCAGCCTCAATATCTGCTCTGGATGGAGCTGTGGTCATCGTCCTGAATGTCACCGGCGGTAGCACCACTGGATCGTTGAACATAACCATCAACTTAACTTGATCTGTTGATGGTTGAAGCTGTTTTTAGACACTTTTTATAGAGCAAAAGTCTGAAGATGAAGATAGTGCTGAACTTCCTTTAAAAAACAACAACAAAACGAGCAGTGTGGCCTATAGCCTACTTCTTTTTTTAACACTACACTGCTGAATATTCATTGTTTTCTTTGTGCTTACAGAGTTCACTACAAGGACTGTATACAAAGTTATAATTAAAAATCCAGTGCTGTGCAGAAGTGTGAATATGCTGAGCTGATAAAGGCACACATGATACAAATAATCTTCTTCAAACGCAGGAGTTATTAATTAGGAGATGTAAAAGTGTTGATTCTGGTATTTAAACAGCTCCATCATGTTCACAGTACAAAAGTATCAACAAGTGTTTTGTCATGACTCATGTCCATATGGTGCCAGTAGGTGGCGCTATAGGGCCATATCGATTTGATTCCCTGGTGAATTACAGTATTAATATTGGTTCATGTGTGAGCTTCTGCACCTGATGGGTTTTAGTTATCTCTTCCATAATGCTATTGTTCCTGTGTGCAATGAGACAGATGTGCAGAAAATAATCACATAAAACAAATCTAAAATTAAGCAAAGGGATGTAAAATTTTTATATCAAGTGTATTTCTTACAAAAATACCCTTTTAAAGTGAGAATATGTTACATTTGAAAGAAGTAATGTAGGCTAATTCACAACACACATCTGCTCAGTTCAGTTAACTCAGGGATTAGCTAGATGTTTTCTTGTTAGTCACAAATATGTAATGATTTTATCACTTGAAATAAATTGAAAATAACACAGAGAATCTTATTCTGAGACATACAATAGCGACTTGATGTTTTCTGCTTGAGAAAAAATAACACCTTAATATATATTGTATTATCAGTGAGGTCAATTATAGGCCCCAAAACAGCGGTTTATTCTGGGCTGAGGAAGACTTTGCCACAATCAGACACCAAAACAATTGATTTTATTGACACGTCTCTGCTTTTACTATAGTAATAACTGATAGCCTAGATTTATTAGGCTACACTGCTTTACAAATATGATGCCTCATCCAGAACAGGTGCAATATAATATATAAAAGTCTCTAAAGTTTTTGTCAATATCTTTCTCCCGTCGTCATATACAAAACCATACATTAATAAACAACAACTTAAGTTCCACGTGTCCAGGGAGTTTGATGTCTGCTGCTCACTCTGCTGGCAGATTTCATACGACGTGGAGAGTCCAGAGAGTCACATGAACGGTGGCAGTCGGAAGCCGCACAAACCACATGACCAAAATCTAGGTCAAGTAATTCAAGGTTTAGCCAACATGACAGAAGTTAAAAACTCCGTTGTTTAACCAACAGATAACACACACATTCACTAACTTTTTATGTGTAGAGCTTCTGTGATTAACTTCTCGCTTTCGTAATTTATTTTGTTTAACATAATTATCATCTATTTTACAAGCTTCTGCTGCGCGATATCGCCTGTTGCATTCCGTCACTGGCAACGGACGTGAGGTCGCAGCGTGTGACGTATTCGTCCTCACCTTGTTCAATGTTTTGTTCAGGAGTCCAGACCAGGAAGCGAAGTCTTTTACCACTAAGCTAGCTGCTGCTGACTGTTACCTTGCGCGATGAAAGCACAAAATAATCGGAAAACGTAACATCGGCGGTTATGATTTGACAACATTTGACAACAAATGAACTAAAAGAAATAAAATTAGCTCGCCTCGTAGACTGTGAAGACTCGTATCCAGCTCGCTCTTCATCCATCTGGTAGTAGGATTGTCGCTAGCTAACGTTAGCGCGTTAGTTACCGTTAGCAGCAGCAGGGGTTGTTAGCCGCTGCTACCGCCCGGTGATGGCACCTCCGGCACCGAGAGGATGTGTTGTTTTGGCTGCGTACTTACTACTAATGCTGCTGTCCGTGTGCACAGCGAGGATACACAAGCTCACACTGGAGGTAAGGCGACTATCTCAGCTCCCAAAGCCAGTTAGCACCGGTGCTGCTACTTAGCTTTGGAGCTAACGCAGAGTGGCAAGCTGTTGTTGAATAAAAACGAGTGGCATCACGCATTCAAGCTGGCATTTAAAGGGTTGAAATCCTGTAAATGATTGAACATTTGGTAGTTTTGAGCAGAGCTGAAGTGGCTTAAGAGATGTATGCCAAAAAGCAGCAAGAAAGATTGATGTGGGCTGATTCTATAGTTTTTATTAATAATTATTTCATAGACGTCTTTCTGTCACTCAAGGGCACCTTACAATACATAAAAAAGTGCAAAGTTAAGCACAAGACGTACATCAGATTAAAAACTGGTTAAAATTAGACAGTGCAATTAAAACAGAGGGAAAAGGTGATGTTAAACAAGTGGGGTTTGAGTTTTAGGATCTGACACCACATACAAAATACTAATACAATGGAATCAATGTTGTTATTGCTTTTTGACATATCAAAGACTCTAATCACTAGCAATGTCCCAACTTTTGTGTTTGTTTGTTTGTTCTTCCATTAATAACAACAGTTAAACTTTTGGCAGTTTTGAACAGAGCTGAAGTGGTTTCAGAAATGTATGCAAAAAAGTGCAAAGTGTACAAAATGTTATACAATAAAATGAAATCAATGTTGTTGTTACTGTTTGACCTTTTGAAAATGATTAAACTTTTGATAGTTTTGAGCAGAGCTGAAGCGGCTAATGAGGTTTATGTAAAAAGAAAATTAAAAAAAATTGATGTTTGATGATTTTATGGCAATTTCTGTGTATATATCTGGCACAAGGGTCCCCAAAGGTATTTCTCTGGAGGGGTCCCTGGTGGTTAATTATCTTTAGTGACAGACGGTGGTCCACACAGGGGCGTCCTGTTGTGACAGTGTAAAGTAAGGCTTGCTTTGAGGTGAAGTCATATTGAGGATGTTAGGAGGCTATTTGTGAAGTGAAGACGTTGCTACAGCTGCTCAACCTCTTCCCTTTTTTTCCCTCCTCTTCTGCCCTCACAGAATGAAACTCGTTTTGAAGTCGACCTCAACAATTTTGGTTTTTATGCCAACGGGACTCTGGATGTGAACCTGACCTCTCTGCGCTTCCACAGTGAACAGCCAGTCAACTACACCCTTTTCCCGGTAAACACGTGTTTGTTGTTCACGGGCCTTTGCTTGAATTGTCTGTGCAGGTGTTTGCAACAACAAAGGATGAATTACCTGAGTTGAAAATATCTAAATGCAACCCACTGCAGCTTACTTATGTGTTGCTTTTTATTTTTGAATTAAATAATAACATATTTCCACATGATAAGCATGAAATCACCCTAGTTTTCACTAAATATTAAGCAGCATAGGGGTGGACTGTGTCACAGACAGTGGTGCAGGGAAGAGAAAGAGAAAGAGTTCAAGTAAATATAAGCAAATTCGTGATGCAAATGTCCTGCAGTCAAGAAACAAAAAACCAGTCGCAGATGGAAGTGTAAACTGAGATGCCTTTACACCACTGTTTGCTTAGTAGTTAACAGCTCTGCCATAAATTCTGTATTTACAAAGTTGATAATGATGATGCTGTTGACACTGTCAGTCAAGTGCCCTTTAAATAAGCCGTATCACTTTATTACTTCCTCAGTGGTTTAATTTTTGTGTGTTAATGCGAGTGTGTGTTTGTCCATGTGTGTAAATGTCCTTTCTGTTTATTATTGTTATCATGTACAAGCACTTTGAGCTGCTTCTTTGTATTAGAAGTGCTCTACAAATACAGTTTTATTGATTTATTACTGAGGTTATAACTAAGGGTGGTGCTCCATTCATATACATTTTCCCAATTACTGTCCATTTACTTTAGAATAGACAAAATATCTTTTCAATTTAATGCAGCCAAGTGCATCACCAGCAGAATAACCTGTAATAAAACCAATAATTAATTCCCCTCTAAGCTTGTGGGATGAATTGATTCACCTGTAGTGTTTTGATTCTGACCTCTCCTTGGCCAGCATTGGTCGATTTCTAACACCTGGAGCTCTCATGTTTATGATATATGTAGTGTGGATGTTGGTTATGGACCTATTGACTGAATTTATGACGTTTCTCTTCAGGTTGGATTCAGCCTCTCCAGGTCACGTGTGACAGGAGTCTTGACCTACACAGTGAGTCCATCCATTCATAAATATCTCTGCTGGATTCATTCATAATCAACTACTGTAGTTGTCATGCTGCTACAGTATGCTTTGGAGGAAAACTTTGTCACATGTGCTTATTTTTTAACTTGTTTTATACATTTATATTTTACTTTCTTTTCTTGTGTGACTGTACTTTTTTTGTCTTGATGGGAGCGTATCTATGTTCCCCACTTACCCCAAAAAAAGGCAGGAAACATAGCAGTAGCATTAATATGTTGTTTTAACATCTCCAAACACACACAACGGAAGATAATACAGAGAAAACCCTAACCCCAACCCTAAAACAACATATTAAATGGATAGTTCAAGCTATTTTTAGAACAGTAGAGCAGAGCCGAGAGCTGCTCAGAGCTACGCTATGGAGGCTGATGGGATTTTTTGGTCTCCCTCATCAAACTCATCAAATACACCGTTAATCAAATAATCCGTTATTATCTCATAGCGTGGTGAATGTGCAGGTCACAACTTGTCCACCAGAGCGTTTTGGAGTTGTTGGATTGTGTATTTGATGAGTTTGATGAGGGAAACCAAGAAATCCCATGAGCCTCCGTAGCGTAGCTCTGAGCAGCTCGCGGCTCTGCTCCACTGTTCTAAAAATAGCTTGCACCGACAATTAAAGGTATCAAACCTACTCCTAAAACTATAGGGGTTATGGCAATGGGCCAATTTGCCAAAATGTTAATCTCTTTAATGCTACTGCTTTGTTTCCTGCCTTTTTTGGATGAGCGGGGAACATGGGGACGACCACGTCTTGATACTATATGTTGATATTTTATATGCAGCATTTTTGAACGACTCTGGGTCTGAAATGTGCTGTATAAATAAAGTTGCCATTGCCATCAGATAATCAGTCAATCAGATAATTGATCAGATAATCAATGCTGCCTCATAGAGGAAGTGTTGATGTGCACTGGTGTTGAAACGTGACCCTGAGTTGTATTTTATTTCTTGTCTGCAGGCGGAGGAGACAGAAGCGTGCCCGCTCAGCCTCAAAGACTCGACCAATAATGAGCCTCTCATTCTTTTCCTGATTGATATCAACAACCTCAGGTGTGTGTGTGTGTTTATGTATTAAAAGTTTACCACCACAACTTCATGTGAAAGTTGACTGCATGCTGCGTTTGGGGTTTGTTTTCGTAGCGTCACCATGAAAGCGATCAACGGCGGAGACAACGTCTTGATAGCGAAGCCAAAGGCCGAAGAAGCAAAAGGTCTGTGTGTGTTGTTGACGCTTCACACATCTTACAAAGCCATTCAGGGTTTTACTGTTACTATTTTGTCAACACATTTAATCACCAGAACAACAGACTTAATTTTTAACTGCCATTGATGTGTGTTCAGTAGCGCAGAGGAAAACCAGGGATGCTCCTGAAGACGCTAACCCAGATCCGGCAAAACCAGATCCAGCAAAACCAGCGTCAGTGGAAGAGAAGCCAGAAGCGAAGAACGAGGCTCCAGATAAGAAAGAACCAGAGCCGAAGACTCAAGATAAACAAGAACCAAAAGCTCCAGTAGAAGCTAAAACAGAGGAGGACAATAAATTCAATGTAAGACGTGTTTCTGTGTTTCTGTGTCACATTATTGTCCGTGTGCGTCGATCATGAAATCAGCTTCTTATCTCCTCCTCCTTTCAGCTGGAGAAGACCAAGAAAATGACTTTAGCTCTGGGGAAGATTAACGACTCCTACAACTTCAGTGTGAGTTCACCTTTCTTGAATATTTATATAAATATATAATGTGCAGAAATATTTGCTTTGTTTAACGGTCTCTACCTCCTCCCTCAGTTCCGCATGGTGGTGGGTTTACTGGCCCAGGGGATGTACAGCCTCAAGTTCCACTACTGTAAGAACAGGGTGCCTGCGGTCAAGCTGCCCTACTCCTTCACTGTAAGTCCAGTCTGTTTGCGCTCATCATGTGTGTGTGTGTGTGTGTGTGTGTGTGTGTGTGTGTGCGCGCGCTCAGTGGGGCTGTCACTTTTTATTCGATATTCAAATATTCTGCTATTCATATAATACTAATGTAAAAAAAAAGTTATGAAAAACAGTCATAGTAAAATATATATTCCAGATAATTTGTACAGTCCATAAAATAAAGAACAAAAGAACAAAAACACTAGTCCATCTCAGAGGAACTCAGTATTTTGTTTCTGAGTAATCTCTTTAATTTAGCTAAATTGCTACACGTTTTCAGCTCATTGCTGCAGTTATTCCACAGATTAACTCCTTTTGTTGTGACACAGTGACGATTTATGTTTGTCCTTACTGGTGGTTTTTTCAATATATAGATTCCTCTCAAGTTGTGCTTACTTTCTCTCAGTTGAAACAACCCTTGGATACTGCTAGGTAGGTAGGTTCGAACGTGGGGTGAAAAGTTCATATTCGAGTGGTAATGACCTGCTCGAAATGCAGGCTGCAGTGCCGAGAAGCGGAGCCAGTTTCCTTTCGGCTAATCACGCTTGGAAAACATTTTATTCATAGGTGCAAATACCTCAAGGTGAAAGCCCCACATCAACGGATAGAAGAATGAACTCAAAATATACAAAAAAATCCTTGTATTACATGACAAACAAAAATGCCCAGAGATTCTTTTCTTTATTAGACGTATTTACCCTCCTAGAAAAAGACCCTCACACTGTTATTCTCTTTTCTTTTCCTTTGTCTTGTAAGCTGGTTCAACATTTCAGGAAGTGAAACATGAAACAACCAGAGAATCCGGTCAATTTTCAAATCTAAAACAGTTTTCAAAATAAAACACCGCAATGTGGCGGCGTGAGGGGGGGTATTCTAATTTATCCGAGCTAATTACGGGTCATTCGTTATTCGATTGAACCTAATTTTTCGAAAATGTGACAGGCCTAGTGCTCAGGTGTGTGTATATTTGTCAAACTCAAGTGTGTGTGTGTGTGTGTGTGTGTGTGCAGGTGGAAGTGACAGAGAAGAACCCAGGTGGTTTCCTGTCTGCAGCAGAAATCCCTCTGTCTCGTCTTTACATCTTCATGGCGGGAGTTTTCTTCTTCGCCGCTCTGATCTGGGTGTACACGCTCATGAAGCACAGGTAGGTACCGACACAACACGACAACAACAACAACAACGCATGCGACTGCTCCGTATAAGGGAATTTCACAGCTTCCTCATGCCGAGTCATCCTGTGAACTTCTCACAGCAGCATCATGAAAACAGGACCTACTCGTTTACCACAAGCTTCTTGGCCTTTGAGCTAAATGCAAAGAGCAACCACACATCTGACTGGATGAACGAGGAAATTGAAAGTCAGAACAAAAACAAATGCTCCACAGATCTCTCTCTCTCTACTGCTCCTCTGATTGGCTGATCAGGTGGAACAAGTGGCTTCTGTTACAGTATGAAGCAGATGCAACACAAAAGGAGAGCGGGACAGTTCAGATGATGCCTGACAAACTGTATGGAGACACTTTTCTGTTTTAACGCTGCCTTTCACCTACAGTTCAGCACAGCTATAGAGTCCGTCCACACGAATACAGATTTAATGAATCTGCATAAGTATTTTATCGTTTCGTCTCGACGGAAACAGTGTTTTGAGGGGGTGAGTGGTAAAATCTGAAAATGCCACCCCAGCATTTTTATCTGGACGCCCAAAACTGATCTTTTTGAGAAACAATGATGTCATACCTCCCGCTGCTCTCACCTGTAACCTGAGCGACAACGCTGGACGATCCAGTCTATGGATGCAACGTAACAACAACAACAGCCGACTACTCTCGTTCCCTCAGACACTGCGGCTTCATCACGCCCGTTAGCTCATCATCGATCATCATATTCGCACTGACACGACTCCCAGTTAATATTTAATCAACTTATAATGTTTAGTTTGAACACAGCGGGGGAACTTTCCGTCGTCTTCTCTGTTTTTGGTGTTTATGTGTGGCAGCGCTACACAGGCCTCTGGTGTATCTACTACAGCGTTTTGAGTCGTTTTCAGTGGATCCGTGTGTACACAGATATTTCTTGAAACAACGCCGTGTTTATGGAAAAAAAAAATTCAAAACAAACAAAAAGATCGTTTTGGATGAAGCTCTGTTTTCGTGTGGACAAGGCCGTACTGTGTCGGCTGTTTGCGTCACTGGTGCTGCTACAGTGTGTTTGGTGACATTTGCATCATCTTCCAGTCTCTTAACAACACATTGGTTCAATTAGCAAACAAATAGCTGCTGTGAAGTCTTCACTCTTGTTTAGAGCAGCAGTGACCCAGTAAAATAAACTGCAAATGATCACACTAAAAATGAATGTTATAGAGAACATCTCTATGTGTTGAAATGCACTGTATGCACCAGGCTCATGGTTCATAATGGTCAGACTGAGGACTGTGGGAGTGTTGAGGGCTCAGTGTTATCTCCATCACCTCTAATAGCAGACACACTGCTCGGCAGATTGCTGTTATAATGGTTCAGTGTTTCACACAGAATTACTCTCTATTTGTGGTGACTTGATTACATGTTGTGACTGACCAGTGAACACACACACACACACACACACACACACACACACACACACATAAGAGGTGTGTGTGATGTTTAAAGTAAGGACTGAGTGAATCAGTAACCAAACAATGATGGCACAAATTATGGTGTTAGAGATCTGTTGTTACATATGAGACTGAAAACATGTTTTTGGGTTTATTATGATAATTTTAGCCCATAATGAGGTGGTAAACACTGTAATACACTCTGCTTTTCTGTAACAGGCACAGTTTAATTGTGTTTCCCTGTATGTGTCTGCAGGTACAGCGTGTTTAAGATCCACTGGCTGATGGCTGCTCTGGCCTTCACCAAGTCCACCTCCTTGGTTTTCCACAGTGTAAGTTCAACATCATCACATCCTCATGTAAATGTTTGTGGTTTGGCTTTTGTTGTTTCTCTCAATTATCCCCTCTGAGTGAAACCTCTCTCCTCGTGTCCCTCAGATCAACTACCACTTCATCAACATAGAGGGCCACACCATTGAAGGCTGGGCCGTCATGTATTACATCACTCACCTGTAAGTGCAGCTTCCTCCAGGAGATGATGAACTCTCCTTGTATGAGTTTTTTTGTTTGTGTGTGTATGTATTTTTATTGTTTTTATAACAAAGGAATAGATACATATTCACAACAGTTGGTGGTGCTACACAGAACAGTACAGGGTTTTGACATGTGACAAACAGGACATAAGACATAGGGGTAACACTTTATAATAAGTACACACTTTTAAGCATTAGTTAAGCATTAATAAACACTGAATTCTTCATTTATAAAGTATGAATATCATTAATATGTAGTTTATAAATACAGTTAGTACTTAACCCTATGAGTAAAACATTTTAAACTTTGTTTATAAACTACATACTAATGAGTAGTCATGTGTTATAAATGATGAATTCAGTATTTAATGCTTAACTAATGCTTAATAGTTTGTACTTATTATAAAGTGTTACGGACATAGGTAATGGCACAGCGACAGATTAGCACTTTGTCAGCTTCTAGACATTAAATCAAGAAAAGGTTGCCAGATTTAAAAAAAAAGATTTCCTCTTAGCAGTCATAATGCACCTGGTTTTCTCCAAGTGTAATACGTTTCCCAGCTCCCTCAGCCACATTTCGGACATAGTAGCCCTTTCCAGGATTGTAAGATCAGCTAACAATGTTGAGAGGGAAGTAGCCCTAACCTCACATCTACTTGAATACATGTTTGACCTGAGTGTGTGTGTGTGTGTGTGTGTGTGTGTGCGCTCTCCAGGCTGAAAGGCGCTCTGCTGTTCATCACTCTGGCCCTGATCGGCACCGGCTGGGCTTTCGTCAAATACATCCTGTCTGACAAGGAGAAGAAGATCTTCATGATCGTCATCCCCCTGCAGGTGTGTGTGTGTGTGTGTGTGTTTCAGATGCGTGATAGTTTTCACAGTCAGTGGTTTTCTGTTGGTGACCTGCGTCTCCCTCCTCCAGGTGCTGGCTAACGTCGCCTACATCATCATCGAGTCCACAGAGGAGGGATCCAGTGAATACTACCTGTGGAAGGAGATCCTCTTCCTGGTCGACCTCATCTGCTGCGGAGCCATCCTCTTCCCTGTTGTCTGGTCAGTGTGTGTGTGTGTGTGTGTGGTCTGTCTAACGGAGCACTTTGGGTTGTGTCTGGGACCAGAAAGCCCATTTTCGATGCATTTTGCAGGAAAGAATCGATAGAGCTTATTGGCAGCAGTAAGTGGTTGATTGCCAGGAGACAATAAATAATGCGAGGTTGCAGCCGTGATGATGTGAGAGGCACCGACAGCCAGTTACAGGCCAAGTCGATGGCGCAGGCAGACATTTTTACTAACTATTACAGCTGAGCAACATGCAAAAATTGATTGAAAATTGATTATTTTGGCAGATTGAAGGTTTTTCACAGAGCAAGAAACATAAAAATGATGCTGATGTGATTTTAGCTTGTACCAAACAAACATATCCCTTTACATCTGGAGAATATGTTTTGTATATGTATATGATGGTGATTTTGGTTCATGTGCAGCCAGACTTCTCATTCATTTATATGTGACATGAGCGGAGACACGTTCACCTCTGTCCTCTTCACAGTCTGACCTCAGCTTCTTCACTGAATATTGTTAGTTCCTGTTCTTGTTTTGTAGTTGCATGTTGAAATAAGTCAAACACATCCATTTCTGTTTCACTACTTTAAGTTTGTACTGAAAATGTTCAGGTATAAATTCCAACATTTGTTCATGATAAATGAAAAATGTTACATTGACCATGCATGCAAGTTTATTTAAAGGGATAGTTCAACATTTTGGCAAAGTGGCCTATTGCCATAATCCCTATAGTTTTAGGACTATGTGCAGGTCACAACTTGTCCACCAGAGCGTTTTGGAGTTGTTGGATTGTGTATTTGATGAGTTTGATGAGGGAAACCAAGAAACCCCATGAGCCTACGTAGCGTAGCTCTGAGCAGCTCGCGGCTCTGCTCCGCCGTTCTAAAAATAGCTTGCACCAACAATGAAAGGTACGAACCTACTGCTATGACTATAGGGATTATGGAATGGGCCAATTTGCCAAAATGTTGAACTATCCCTTTAACAATTGATAGATAACATAAATGTTCACAGTATGACTGCAACAAATGATCAATTGTATATTTTCATAAGAAGTTTAATAAGTGTCAGTCCAACCTTATCCCTATACGTAGAGTTAGTAGTAAGTTTGTTGTGATATGAAAAGACAGAGGCAGAAAAGTCTTCACAGCTGAGGAAATCAAACTGAAGTATTTGGCATTTTGAGTCTAAAAACTATTTGAATGATTATTCTATTATCAGAACAATCATTTTCTGACAGTAATCAATTAATTAATTGTTACAGTTGTTTTTCAAACACCAGTTAATTGTGTTTACAGGTCTATCCGTCACCTACAAGAAGCTTCAAGCACCGATGGCAAAGGTGAGAATCCTGATCTGTTGGAGCCATAAAACTTTTTTTATGTTGATGTTTTTTTATCTTTAATATTTGGTCCATTTGTCTTTCAGCTGCCATGAATTTGGAGAAGCTGAAGCTCTTCCGGCATTATTACGTGATGGTAAGAATGAGTTCAGCAGTTTTCCCGCCCCGCCCTCTGTCAGAGATCGGACCGTCACCGGATCACCAGTGAATTTAAACTTGGCCGACCAGACCGAGGGGTTGGCAGTTTGATCCCCTCAGACTGAAACTCAATGTTTAATACTGAAGTTTTTTTGGTGATGAATGATGCTTAAATGTGTTTATCACCAGTTATACTGAGTCACGGTGTTTGGCACGGACACACACCCCCTCCACCCCCCCATGCTTCTCATTCAGCAGAGTCACTGCTGCAGAGCCAGAACAAAGACTTCACAAACAACCGCACACTGTGTGACCGCTCTGATAATACACGTCATTGTACTAAAGTTTTACAAACCGTTAACAAGATGCTAAATGATTAAAAAATAATCCACATTAATTAATGAAATCTTCTTTTCTTTTCTTTTCTGTTTAGATTGTGTGTTATATCTACTTCACGAGGATCATAGCCATCCTGCTCAAGGTCACGACGCCTTTCCAGTGGCAGTGGTGCTATGAGGTAAGACGACAACAAGCGACAACAAAGTACAACAACAGTCTGACTTCACTAATTTGTTGAGCACTTGTTTTGTAAAAAAAGGTCAAAGACGTCCTATAGCTCACTCTGACTCAGCAGTGACTGAGCATGATTGTGCTGAGATGTTTTTATGTGTATGCAAACACAGAGCATTTTTATTGCTTTTAAAAGGGTTTGATAAGATCTTAGCATTACTGGAAAGAGAACACATTGCAGACTAAGGCTACACTCTTGTATTTCTTTCACATTGGGAAACCAATCGCTTAACAGAGATGTATTGTTGTTGTATGATTATGTTTCCTTTTCTTGGTTTTTTACAGAAAGTAAGAAAAAATAAAAGCAATTCCATCCACTAACACCATCCCTGACAACAATGACAGATTTAATAGCAAATAAAGAAAACAGAAACCTGCAACAACAAAAAAAACGAAACAAAAAAGACAAAAAAACAGCAACAGTGCATGAACCAGGGACAAAACAAGGTTGAAGATTCATGTTTTAAAAGTAGTTGGATGTTGTTGACAGTTGTTGTTGTTGTTGTTGAGCTACAGCTGCAGTATTCATCTCTTATTGGAGCTTTCAGATGAATAATCTGTCCTCCCTCTGTCACTGAGCACCGTCCTCTCTCTTTCTCTCTCTCTCTCTCCTGCGTCCTCAGTTCCTGGTGGAGGTGTCCACTCTGATCTTCTTTGTGATGACGGGCTACAAGTTCAGACCTGCGTCCAACAACCCCTACCTGCAGCTCCCCCAGGACGAGGAGGACGTCGAGATGGATGAAGTGTAAGCAGCACACGCACTTTTATCAACCCACAACGACTTCCATTTAGTAGCTTTCCTGTGGTAGTTTTCAAGTACAGTAGTGAGTTCCTCAAATAACCACTAGAGGTTGGCTCTTATTCAGTCACCTTAGTGAAAATGCTCAACTATACAGCAGAAATAAACTCATTTACAGCTTCATCACCCTTTGACTTTTTTTTAAGGCTTTAAAGGGATAGTTCAACATATTGGCAAATTGGCCCATTGCCTTAATCTCTGTAGTTTTAGGAGTAGGTTTGTTACCTTTAATTGTCGCTGCAAGCTATTTTTAACTCCAAAACGCTCTGGTGGACAAGTTGTGACCTGCACATTCACCACGCTATGAGATAATAATGGAACATTACCAGATAGAGTTGTTTTAGAGGTCCACCAGAGCGTTTTGGAGTTGTTGGATTGTGTATTTGATGAGTTTGATGAGGGAAACCAAGAAATCCCATTCGCCTCCGTAGCGTAGCTCTGAGCAGCTCGCGGCTCTGCTCCGCTCTAAAAACAGCTTGCACCGACAATTAAAGGTAACCTGCTATGACTATATATATATTATGGCAATGGGCCAATTTGCCAAAATGCCTTTAAGTTCGGCATAATTGAGGAAGTACCATTAACATGCATTAAAATCTCTGCCCATTTTTAGATTTTTCTATTCTGTTTTTTTGAAGTGATCAATCCCAGTTAGATATATTGCTGTTATACAGTAAGTGGCTTTATGGACATTTATCTGAGGTTAGGGTCGACACACGGAGACACAGACTGATAAAAGTAAAAACAAGCAGTAACAGTATTTCCTGTTCCTCCCTGTGTCCAGAGTGACTGAGTCCGGAGCGCTGGAGGGAATTTCCAAAGTGAAGAAGACGTCAAACGGACGCGAGCGCCAGAAAGAGTCCACCTTGTGAGCAGGAAGCCGGGAAATCTACGGGAGGGACCCGCTGAACATCCCCCAGGCCAGCTGGTACAGAGAGGAGGAGGAGGGGGGAGGGGGGTGCACATGGACCAAGGCTCCCCCACCCACCCACTCACCCGCCCGCCTGCCCACCCACCCACCCACCCACATTGACAGCTATCATTTTGAAACGCTTGTGGTTTCAAGGGTTTCAAAAAAAAAAAAAAAGGTCGCCCTCCCAGAAAGGAGGTGTGACCACAGTCTGGCTATGCAAAAAAGAAGAAGAAAAAACAAAAAAAAAACACACTAACTTTTGTCGGACCCTCTCCCATTTCCTAAAAAAAAAACACTCCGCCCAGAAACTGTGAAAGGTTTCAGGAGGAGACGAGTTCCTGCCGCGTGGACGGACGGAGACATGGACAGGAGCTCTAATGTTTATTTACAATTCCCTCTCTCTCTCTCTCTTTCTCTCCAAAGATAATTATAATTATCATTTTAAAGAAAGACTTGCCTCTTTCGGGTGTGTTTATATCGGCTATTTAAAACGGTACTTCTGCGAGACTATTAGTCGTACCTTCTTGTGTGTGTGTGTGTTGTGAGTACAAGTGTGTGTGTGTGTGTGAATGTGAATGTGAGACAACACAAGATTTGAACACAACTTTTTGCTTTTTTTCCCCCCCGCCGTTCGTTTGGAGATAAACTAGCCCGTACTCAGGTAAAAGGCTAATAATCATCATCAGTATGTATTAAAAATCTAGGCAACGGTCTTATTAACATGTTGTTTCTCTGTCCCCACTGTTCTGGGATCAGCGACGTCCCATCAGTTAATACACAACCACAACGTCACCACCACCACCACCAACACGACGCAGTACAGTATATGTTACCCTTTTCTTATATGTTTGATTTATATATTGAAATATACACGGACGAACGAGGGGTTGTGCATTTCAATATATCGACTTAACTGCATATTGAAATGTTATGTTTCAGTATTATTGTTTCTGTTGGGGAGGCGATGCTCCCTCCCTCCCCAGTCCGTTCATATGGACCGCTGCTGTAATTTAGCTTTAGTGGTTGAGGTTGACTCTCTGTGAATTCAGCCCAGATGGCGACGACGTGTGTGTGGACCTTCTTCTTAATGGATAAACAGGTTTTTGGATCAGTCTGTTAAAACAACCAGAGCAGTGGCCCCACTCGTATTCAATGATGGCCTTGTTTTTGTTTTCTTTTTTTCTTTTTTTCGGGCCATGCTGTGCCAGTCTGGGCAGAGAAGTGACCTATCTGATAATTTTTTTGAGTTCGACTGCTCTTTTTGGTTTTAACTTTTTTTTTCCTTTTTTCTTTTTTTGCTCTTGATGTGAAGCTTGTTTTATTAATTATTATTATTATTATTATTATTGATGACTTATACTGGTTTATGAAAGATCAGACAGGTGTGCAACCAAGTAGGTTAGATGGCCATTTGTGTAAATAATTTACAGAAGAAGACTGTTGATACAAAAGGAGGCACATAACACTTTCATAAGAACAGCATAGGAGCTTTATAGACAGTGTGTGTTTCCGACAGTGACGACGCAGGTTCAGTTCAGTTTCAATGAGATTTTTTTTTAGATTCCTTTAACGGACGGAGCGGAGGAAGAGTTAAATGTGAGGAAATGAGGAAAGACTACTGAGATTTAACCACAGACACTCGTATGTACACAGAAGACCGAGCTCTGCGGTGTTTACAGACTGTATGTGTCTCTGTGGCTCTGGCGTCCAGTCGGACCTCGGAAGACGAGAGTTAACGGTCAGGAAAACCGGTCAGGAGTGAAGAAGGTTTTGTGCTTGTTACAGAGGGGCTGTCTGTGTGAACTGTCACAATAAAGCTGGTGTTCTGGAAAGGTCTCAAATTAAGCTCTTGTGTGTATTTTGTCTTGAATTTATATCTACAAGAAATATTTCCATCTGTCTGGGTTTGTCTACTCACCGGCCAGCTTTCTGACACCGGACATGGATAATCTGTATAGTTAATGGATGGATGATGGATGATGGATGGAATAGTTCCACATTTTGCAAAATCCATTTATTCATTTTCATGCCGACGTAATCGATACCAATCTAATATCTGTCTGGTAAACTAATGAATCTACAGTGAGGAGGCGGCTTAACGGCCACTGGCACTACAGTCCAAACAGAACAAAATGAATGTTTAATTTCTAATGAGCCTCATCCATACAGAAGCTGAACTGTAAAATAATATGTCATAGTTTTGTAGGGGATTATGTGTTGGCGAGACTAAACTTGGAAAATGTAGGAAGTCCCTAAACCCAATCCAAGTAGCCTAGATCAATAGGCCTACACAAAATCATAATTTGCCATTTTTACACTAGTTGACTTATTGATCAGTCTGTTGAAACAAAATAAAAATTTTTGCTTTTCCATAATAATAGCCTACATTGAATATGGGTTTAGCATTTTAAAATGTTCAGATACTTGTGCTATTGCTACATAGCTAAAATTAGCATTAAAATCAGGTTAGAGAAAACTTAAAGCAGAAGTAAGCGATATATTTGTGTTAATATAAGTCTTAAATAGTTATATCTTCCGACAGCAATCACTTATATAGAGTGTTTGGACCGAAACACGGGTCTGTCAGTCCCTCTGCTCTGCTCTGAGCCGAGGAGAAAACTTTTCTCGTATCCTACAATTTTTATCCAATGAGGAGAGAGAACGGCATGCAGGGCTGGGTGTGCAGCCAAGGGATGCGCGTGAATGTGGCGACGTAGGGACGAGGACTGTTATGGTGCGTTCAAGGCAACTCGTAACTCGTGTTTTTCCGACCTGTGAAGTGGTACCAGTTCGATCTGGTACGAGTTCACGGGTCGGAAGTTACGAGTGGCCGTTATAGTGACTTTCACAGGTAAAACAGGTCGGAAAAACACGAGTGGGTTGCCTGGAACGCTACAAAGTCGTAAGTTGTGACTTGAAGCTGTAATTTACGGTTTCAAAAGCCTGCCTGGAACGCAGCATTAGCCAAAACGACCGGATCGCTTACTTCTGCTTTAACTTAAACTTAAAACTGCTAGGCTACTTTCTCTCTTGAGCTCTCTCCTTTGCTTTGAACTGATACCAGTGTTGACTATTTTTTCCATATTTAATAAGTTAGCATGCTAACCAGCTAGCCTCAGTCTGGCTGGATTGTCACTTTCCGATAGCGAGTCAGTAGGATCCAGCCTGCCCAGATGGTAGCCTATAAATGCAACAATGGCTGAAGCTCCAATCATTAAAGGGATAGTTCACCCTAGAATGATATTTCGCTCATTATCTACTCACCCTCATGTTGACTAAGGGCTGGAAGAAGTTTCAGATTCCTCCGTGGCTTCTCTGAGTTACAGGGGGTCTCGGCATAGCAGTGCATGTCCATATAATGGTTGCAAAGGGACACCGGAGCTCTTCGTAAAAAAACACACACAAAAAAACATCCAAATACCTCCATGATGCTCGTATGTAATGTCCGTCTTGTGCTGAAGCCCCAAATTGCGTAATTGTCCCGAAAAAAATTTAATAAGTCTATATTTTAAGCTTGTTTGTAGCGGAAGCTTCTCGAAGCTCCTCTTCCTGGTCTGTCCAAATCTCGCGTGATTTGCGCCGGCGTCAGTATGCGTCAGTGCGGTTACTGCGAATCACGCGAGATTTGGACGGACCAGGAAGAGGAGCTTCGAGAAGCTTCCGCTACAAACAAGCTTAAAATATAGACTTATTTAATTTTTTTCGGGACAATTACGCAATTTGGGGCTTCAGCACAAGACGGACATTACATACGAGCATCATGGAGGTATTTGGATGTTTTTTTGTGTGTGTTTTTTTACGAAGAGCTCCGGTGTCCCTTTGCAACCGTTATATGGACATGCACTGCTATGCCGAGACCCCCTGTAACTCAGAGAAGCCACGGAGGAATCTGAAACTTCTTCCAGCCCTTAGTCAACATGAGGGTGAGTAGATAATGAGCGAAATATCATTCTAGGGTGAACTATCCCTTTAAGTAAAACAGCTGCTAATGTTGGCTAATGGCAAAACCCACAAATTAAATAATATTTAAATGCAGCATATTTAGGCTAATGTTAAAATAAATGGTTGTTGAGTAGATAATGAGCTTTTTTTTTTTTTTTTGCTAGCAGCTTTGTTCCTCCAATTAGCCTCTAGGTTAATTTGGGTTAAATGGCTGATGAGCTGTAAATCCTTAATCGACATCCTTAATCCTTCACCCTATCCTTAACAGGTTTCAATGTATTTGAAGATGTCAATTATTTAATAATTTCTGTTAAAAGAAGCTGCAGAACTTCTTTGGTCCTTCATAAAACAACCTTCAAAATCTTAATAGCTTAATTTTTCTGTAGCCTATTGTTCAGATGCAAACATAGCCTATTATCCTAGATCATGATCATAATTTGCTCATATCTGGACAATAGTTATTAAATTCAAACGTACTCCCTTCGTCAGTGCAGTATGATGTCACTCGATGGCGGACCAGACTTCAGTGGTCTCGGTGCTGCAGCGCTGGAGGTGAACTCCCAGTAGCTACCAACACCATTATTATAGGCACATACGTAGCCTATCATCTATCCACCAGTGTTGCTCGCTCCAGTAGTTTGCAGCAGCAGCAGGCTCGCTCGTGCCAGCCTCAGCCTCAGCCCCTCCCTCCCCGTGAGCCGCACGCGGACGCCGGTCGGTCGGTGCTCACTGCAGACAGTCCGCAGTCAGTCAGTCCACCGGCAGTCCGCAGTCTCTCTCCATCACATCCTCCCCGCTCCTCCCTGGCAGGTGGAAAAGACACACAAGCGGGGCCGGGACAAGATAAGATATGTGAGTATATTGCTATATTATATTTTACATTTTATCTAGATATTTTGCAGGGTTTTTTTTTTTAATTGATGGTAATTTTTTTGGTCGACTTTTCTGCGGCGTCATGCACAGGTGAAGTTGATTCAGTGTTAATCGGTGATACGTGCATGGAAATTTAATCTTTTTTCCCTCAGCATGAATAAACAGGCTGCTGCTACACCGGTGCAGATATACAAATAGGTTTGAAACAGGACTGGTGGTGTTTGGCTGCATCATAGCAATTTATCCATTTTAATTAACCTTCGTCTCCTTCTCAGTAGTCTAAACCTTTAATCTGGATTTCTTTCTCTCTTTTTTTTTCTTCTTTTTTTCTCAATAAACCAGTCTAAAAGGTGTTGATGCTGATCAGGAGGTGTAATGAGCTATTGATTGCTTTTCCTCCATGACCTCGAAACGCCTTTGATTTTTGAGAAGACGGAGCCTGATGATGCAGCAGATCTCTCCCTCTCTCTCCCTCCGTCTCTCTCTCCTCTTTGCGGTGCATTGACAGCAGGGAAACGTGTCCCATTTCAAGGCTGCAGTGCAAACAGCAGATTGCAGCACAGAGCTGAGCTGAGAAAACCTTTAAAAATCTAAATTTACTCGCCAATTTTTCCCCTTTTTTATCGTTTTTTGTGCCTTAGCCTTATTGGCTCTTACACACAATGCAATAGGGAATGTATGAAGGCCTTTGTTTTGAAATAATAACATTGATCTTTCACTTTGCAGGAACTACTCCCTCATATCCATTCTGTTAGCTTGAATATTGTCTCATTTCTGATGCCAGTTTTTCTAATGTACCTACAATACAAGCAGAGTCTGTGATTTCTGTGTGTGTCCTTCCTCAGGGCTTTCATCTCAGCGTTTGCGATTTTGGCCCTAGTGGTTTCAGCTGAAGGGAGTGTTGGGTAAGATGATCATTTTTAATAGATAAATAGTATTAAAATGCCAAAAGTATGTGGATATCCTCCTAATATGTATTGTCTAAACATGTAAACAGAGTGCATTGGTCATTAATTCAGAGGACTGGTGGTCCAGTTGGAGACCTCTCCTGCGATCGTTGGTGTTAATCCGCTGCTCTAACTGGACAGGACGGCTTTTAACCAGATCTTGGAACCTGGTTGCAGGAATTTCTCTCCCCATTCATCCACAAGAGGATTAGTGAGAATGATCCAGCACTAATACAGTTACCAGATGTTACTTTCAGCAAACAAGGCATTACATTGTCATGTGCCCCCCTCTCTGTATTTAAAAAGGGAGTTGCGGTGCCCTCTGACCACTGGGCGGAGCCTCGGGCCCTCAGGAAACAGGGACCTCCGCTTGTTGTTCCAAGGTCAAAGCTGTAAACAGAGCCGCCCGTTGTTGCTGCTGCTGCTGAATAATCTCCAAGTGTCAGAGAAACCACATCAGTGCATCATCTTCAGGGAGCATCTTCAAGTTCAGTCGTTTTCTGTGGGCTTTATTCTGCTGCTGGCCGGCCCACCACCCTGGTCCAGACTTTAGTATCTACAGCTAAATAGATTTCTGTGAATCACCATTCGTAGTCCCCAGAGGCGTTATCCTACTGACTTTAATGGCAGATAGTAGCGCCACCAGCAGGTTGATATCCAGTGATTTATCTCAACATCCACTCGTTTGATTGGCACCAAATTTTGCATTGACATTCACAGTCCTCAGAGGATGTACCCTGAGATTGTCTCATGACCTTTTCTCTATTGTCAGATTGGCATTTTTGGAAAACTAGGTGACGAAACACCATAAAATTTGCTACAAGCATGAGTGTTCTGCTCAGCAATGAATTGCATCAGGCCATTTTTGACCAATTGATACTTTCAAGTTTGAAAAGCCTTCTGGCCTGGTTTATCCCACATAAAACACTCACAGTACAACCCACAAGGAAGGAAAAAAGTAAATAAAACAGCACGCAGACAAGGAATATAAACAAAGAGAGAGAGAGAGAAAAAAGCAATTTATAAAATTACCAGTGTTGCCTATACATCTTTCATTTACCGTGAGTCATTCACTCATTTGTAAGAATAAAACCGTAGAGTTTACATGGTAGAAAGTAGTTGAAAAAAGGGAATGAGAGTTAGTAGTAGCTATAAAGGATCGCCAAGTCTTGTGGAAACTCTCGTCAGAGCCCCGAAGAGTAAATCTGAGCTTTTCCAATGCAAGGTGTTGCGTAGTATCTCTCCTCCACATTGTGTAAGATGGTGGGTTTGCCTGTTTCCAGTTCAACTAAATCAGCCTAATTGATACTTTCATCGACCACAGCTTTTTATGATCATTAGCATGCAAGGTTTGCTAAACGATATACCGGATAAACATTAGTTAGCATTATCATCATTGTGGTTATTTTCTTCAAAGCACTGCTGTGCCAGTACAAAGTTGTGTGCCTAGTTTATCAGTTATATTTTCTATTATGCATAAAAAGTCAAAATCCAGTTCGTCTCTAAATGTTTGGGCGGGTCTTCTGCAAATTTTGCTCCACAAAACCATCCTAAAAGCTTCACCAAGGGTCGTCCACAGACTTTTTGGCCACATGTTATTGAATAATAAAAACTCTGACTCCGGCATCACTCTGTTACAGACCAAGCACCAACAACAGCTTCTGCACCGAGTCAAAGGAGTGTCTGGAGTACGAGCTCGTCTGCAAAACAGATGAGTACGAGGTGAGTGAACCCAAAGTACATTACAGTCTACACACACATGACCTGCTATATAATATATAATAATTATATATAGGCTATAATATATGTAATTGGTTAAAAGTTTTTGTGTTTTAATCTGTGCTTTTAATCTATGCTAATTGTCTGTGTCTTTTATCATTATTGTTGTACAGCACTTTGGTCAACGCTGTTGTTTTTAAAAGTGCTTTATAAATAAATTTGTATTGTATTGTATATACTGTCCCTCTCACACACTCTTCTCTTCTCTTTGCGGTCTGGATGCGTTCAGGTGCGACACTACAGCCCCACTCGCTGGGTGTCAACAGATGCCGAGGCCTATTTCATGGGCGTGGGAGCAGCCATGGCGTTCAGGAGGCTGTTCCAGTACATCACCGGCGCCAACGACAGAGGTGAGGACAGATGTCCGCCTCAGTAGAATGTGTTTGTTTTATTACTGTATGTGTGTGTTATTCTGTGTGTGTGTGTGTGTCGACAGGCGTCCAGATGGAGATGACCGCCCCCGTCCTGGTGAAGATCCCAGAGGAAACCAAGATGTGGGAGCCGGCGATCTACACGCTGAACTTCCCTCTGCCGGCAGCCTACCAGGACAAACCTCCTGCACCCACCAACGACAAGGTGAGAGTGGGAAAGATGATCTGTGTGTGTGTGTGTGTTAGAGCTGTGGGTGGTTGCCCTTGCTTATCATGGAAAGTCAAGTGCTATTATCTTCCTGTTATCTGTGTGTAATTTGATGAGTGGTTTCTGCTTTTAGATCAATGATGGACGGACAGGATTTAGTGCACTCAGCAGGACAGAATTAGACACTGCTGCATCATGAAGGTGTCAGAGCTTCCGCCCCGTGTCTGTCCGATGATTTCATTTTCATAATCTATAGTTTATAAACAGCATTTATGCATCTGAGCTGGAAAAGAAACGTCCTTCTTCTCTAATGACGCTAAGTGAGGACATGTATTTGCTCTGAGTTTCCTCCTGTTTGCTGATGTCATGTCTGTGTCCCTGCTGCAGCTGTATTTCACCGAGATGCCGGAGATGGACGTGTACGTGAGGAGCTACGGAGGCTGGATGCTGTCGGTGACCTCCAGGCTTCACGCCCACCTGCTGACCAAAGAGCTGGAGAGAGTCCGCGCTTCCTACAACCACAGCTACCACTACGGAGTCGGCTATGACAGGTAGGACCTAAGAACACTGTCTCATGTTCAGTTCTTCATGATTATGTTTTAAATTTATTTTATTCATATGCACAATGATAAAAACAAGAATTATATTTAACAATACAAAGGCAAATAATTGTGCAGGAGAGGAAAAGAAGCCCACAGGGCTTATATAAAAACCCTTCCCCTCAATATAAAATCACTAAAACAGATCAACCAATAGAAAAAGAAAAGAGAGGAAAAAAAGGGAAAGAGACAAAGAAAAGACACAATAAACAAACAAACAAACAGAGAGAGAAAAATATCCATAAAATAACAAATTAATTTCAATTATACTAGACATTGATATTATTTTGCCTGGATGTTGTCCTCCAGATTGTCTTATGTGTGATACTTGGGGGCCAGGTTCACGTAGGTGTTGCCTCATTGACATAGAGGACCATGACTCAACATGCAACCAAATCTAGGTGCACAAACCACCAAAAAACTCTCATTTTGAGGTGGCACAGCATCACCATGGTAACTGACTCACTTAAAAATCCTGCATCTTTGTCAACAACTCAACCATCAAAAATCTGCTTTTTGATGCGAAGTCCAGATCAGTGTGCAGGTTAAAAATGAATAACAGTTTTATATGATTAAAGAAAAACAAACAAACACATCATTAAAGGGATAGTTCAACATTTTGGCAAATTAGCCCATTGCCATAATCCCTATAGTCATAGCAGTAGTTTCGTTACCGTTAATTGTCGGTGCAAGATGTTTTTAGAACGGCGGAGCAGAGCCGCGAGCTGCTCAGAGCTACGCTACGGAGGCTCATGGGATTTCTTGGTTTCCCTCATCAAACTCATGACCTGCACATTCACCACGCTATGAGATAATAACAGAACGTTACGAGACGGAGTTGGAACATGCATCAGCACTTTTGCATGAATTTGCCTCTAAAACAACTCGTTCTCGTAACGTTCTGTTATTATCTCATAGCGTGGTGAATGTGCAGGTCACAACTTGTCCACCAGAGCGTTTTGGAGTTGTTGGATTGTGTATTTGACGAGTTTGATGAGGGAAACCAAGAAATCCCATGAGCCTCCGTAGCGTAGCTCTGAGCAGCTCACGGCTCTGCCATGCTGTTCTAAAAACAGCTTGCACTGACAATTAAAGGCAACGAACCTACTGCTATGACTATAGGGATTATGGCAATGGGCCAATTTGCCAAAATGTTGAACTATCCCTTTAACTTCTGTTGTCTTCATCTTTCTGACCCTTTCTCTGTGTGTGTGTGTGTGTGTGTGTGTGTGTGTGTGTATGCAGTCCCTTGAAGCTGCTGAACAGACACAACGAGGTGTGGTATGTGGCCGAGGGAGAGCCGGTGTGCTCCGACCCACGGGAGCCGACGCCCGCGCACACGCCCAGGCCGAGTCTGACCGCCTCGCCCACAGACTCTCCGTCCGAGCCCCTCCCACACACGCTGTCCGACTCGCCCGCACTCACCCCCGCCAACCTGTCCTTGAACACAACATCCATGAACACAACATCCTCCAACTCCTCCTCCAACTCCACCTCCTCCACCTCCTCCACCTCCTCCTCTTCAGAGATGCCACCGTCCGACACGCCCGCTGCTCTCCCCACGTCCGACGCTCCTCCTCCTCCTTCTTCCAGCCCTTCTTCTTCTTCTTCTTCGTCGTCCCACGTCCCCTCCGAGGCGGCGGTCAGCCTCCCCCCGACCTCCGCCCAGATCCTGCTGGATCTCACGACCAACTCCTCCGACCCCGTCTCCTCCGCGAGCCCGTCTCTGGAACCCCAGTCGGACGCCGCCGTCGTCATCCCCTGGAACAGCACGGCCCACGTCGCCGTGGACACACAAGCCGACAGTAACCCCGTGGTGGAGCCAGAGGACGACGACGATGCTCACTAACGAGCCTCCATCTTTTCTTTGAGCAGCTTTATTAACATGGAAAACAGTTGGGAGGCGATGTGAGTGATGGACGGACACGCTGGTCTCTTCTTCCTTATCTCTCTCTATTCCTGTTGTGTGTTACACCGACTCCTCCTTTATTATGGCACTTAGTGTTTCACTCTATGTTCTGTCACAGCTTCGCACCTGCAGCTTCCTGTTATCTGCAAACACACGCCTGTACACTTTGTCATTCTGCGGTTATACCCATACAGCTGCATTTAGAGTTAAATAAGATCTGTGTATTAGTTAGAAAGTTAGCATTCAACGTTACTGTGTTAAATCTAAAAGGCAGAGAAAGAAGAGTTTCATACAAAGTGACTTAATAGGACTTCAGTGATAAATCAAATGCTGGGACTAACCACAGTCGGCCATTATATCAGAGGGAACTTTACTGTGTTCTGTCCACTCTTGTAAATGGACTTTGATGAGATTATTAATTATTATTATTGTTAATAAGCTTTTACTCTCGTTTAGCTTGTCGTCAGTTACTTTAATGATGTGTGGCCACATGTTAGTAAATCATAATAAACTCAGTGCGACCATTCATTGGCATCTTTGGGGCCCAACTTATACATGAGGACACGAGGAGCTCTGTTCAATATACATTAGGAATAAAACTTAAATTATTATTATAATAATTCTTTACCTTTGATCAGACCTCTCTTTTATGTCATTTTTCGGGTTATTAAGAAATTTGGTCAAGACTTGGTGATAGCTACATTTTTGGGTTTTAAGAATTCAAAGAATACATTCATTAAAAATAATTTAACTATTTAACTATTGCCTGAATAGCTTGTTAGATTCCCCTTCCAAAAATACAGAATGTTTTTTGCATCTTCAAATCAAAGTTTAGCCCACACAAATCAAATCTACACCTTAACGGCCCAAAGATCCCAGAGAATCACAGCTGATCAAACGGATGCAATAAGAGTTATATCAGTTAATCAATTCTCTAATGCGTCTCTAAGCTACATACTGTATGTTCTGAGGAAGGTGCAATAAAAACCCATAACAAACACTTAACTGGACTCGTTGTGTTATTGGTGGCTTTAGTCTTGACTCATTTCAACAACACTGCGGTAGAAAGCAGCTCACCTTCACCTGCTCTGTAACCACACCTGTGCACCACAATTACCTTGTTGTACGTGATGCTTCTCAGTTTCTCTTGTAGTTCCTGTTTGGAGGATCAGCATATTTGTATAATCAGGGTTTTGTATGACAGTGATGTACTTTGAGCTTCTTCTGCTGCCTCCAAGTGGTCAAATATGTGTAACTGCATCTACAATATTTAGTTTTCTACAAAGCAATGAAAACAGTCACTGTGAAATTCTTTGAACTTAAAAAATGCACATGGCCACCTTTCACAGATCTAACCCAGATTCTTCAACAGTGGCTGCTAAATGTGCAGAAAGAGGCTCTCTCTCTCATATATTTTCTCAGGAATGTCAGACAGACGAGTCCCAACCTGCTCTGAAGGAGGAGAGACAAATGAAGCAGACAGGTAGGATGAAGTGAACAATATAACCAAGAGACAGACGAGGGAAAAATGCAAAGAAACAAGTGAAACAGTTTAATCAGTGGAGTTTAATCCAGTCTGTTATTTCATACATGAATGCTGGTCTGAAAAACACCAATTTTTAATTGTGTGCACTCCAGGGATCAGGTTCAATAGTATTTTATCGAATCCAAATCCATTATCGAATCATTTAAGGTAGTTTTGTGTGGTTGAGAATCGAGACGTTTTGGTTAAAAACGCACATGAACTTATTTGTTTTTCTTCACTAAACCTAAACCAACCAAATTATAGATTTCTCTACAGATAAGAAACATGAAACATTACCACACGGCGGATTTGTTGTCGAGTGCAGTGTAGCAGCAGCTCTAAGCACTCAATCATCCTCAACTGATGCCAAAAGGTCCCATTTTATTTTTAACGGACGGTAGATAAATATCTAAGCAGGGAGTCGTCACTCTCCCCTTTATCATATTGTACCATCCTCTAAATACTGCATTTAAAAGCTGTGTTTTGGCGACTTGAAAATATTTACGTTAAGGCGGTCCACCATGTTCAGTCATGCAGTTTGACGCTGAGTTAGACGTTTTCCACAGTTGCAGCAGAGTTTGCAAATGTAAGATCTGACATGGTTTTCAATGGCTGTAGAGTTTAAAGGAGCTATTAGTACGTTTTGTTATGGCTACGTAGCCAGCGTTAGCATCAACAGCTGTTTACCAACCAGTCTAGAAGAAACGTTTGGAAGTATCCATAGCTAACCAGAGCCGGTCTCATCACTGTCCGATAGCAACACAGTGTAGCCTCCGATACAACACAGGCCCTATTATAACTACTGTACACTCTGATAAACACAAAGATGGCTGCAGTTGCCGTCAAGGGACAGTCTACATTGTCATCTCCTGTCAAGAAACCACTTTTGGCGTTAGAGAAAACTTACAAATAGCCCCTTTAACAAATCTGGGTAGTTTATCAACTTTGAATCAGAACCCGTCTGAAACCGAGAGTGCAACAATCCAGGTAAATGTAAGTTTGGCATGACACGGCATCCTTAATATGCTCTTAGTTCAGTGTACAAAACTCGTTATAACTGGCATCTGCTGCTCATACGTACTGTATACCCATTATCAACATAGTTTCATCAAACCACAAGTTCTCACTGCGATATTATTTTTGAAATAAGCTTATACCACATACAGTAAATAACCATTCATGCTGTGGTAGTCATTGCTGAAAACCACTGACACATTTACAGATCTTTGACTCCAAAAAACAAAGTCCACCTCTGCCCATCGGCATCTTATGGTTATGGCTATCTTAGTTTTGCAAAACAAATGTGCTTCGATCCAACCGCTGAAAAGTTGAGGGTAGAATTAAACTTGAGGGTCGTACAAAATAAAAGTCCTGCAAGTCACTTAGACACGAGAAGGCATTTTTTCTCCATTGTTTGGCTTAATGTAAAAAACTGGTTTTCTACAGAACCAGAGAGGGACCGGACAGCAATCGTACTGGTTTTTTAAGTAAACAACTTAATAAAGTTTCCTTTTCCTCTAAAAGAAAAAACAAGTCATTTTTAGAGTTTGTACTTCAAACAATGAAAGTATAAATGATGAGACTTTTTAAAAGTAATTCTTCCTTGTACAGTTAACTTAACACTTTAAAAAACCTTTCTCTGTACAGTCTGGATGAGCGTGTCTCTGTTTTCCGTGTAGTTGTGCTGTTGATGTTTTCATGCACATAAAGGGGGAGGGAAAATTATTTTTAACATTTTGTACTTCTAGTAAAACCCAAGAGCAAGACAGCTAAGGTGTTTGTACACACACACACAACAAGTCTAAAGGCTTATCAGTGTGCGTATAAATAACTGTTTTCCACAGTTGACTACAGTTTCACTATAATTACAGAGTGATTATAGTGTTTTCTTTAATCGTGTGTCACTGTGATGTTGTGTTATGTTCCTCACTTCGAAATAACCGCCTTCTTAGTGATACTTGCTCTCCTGCTTCCTCCTCCTCCTGCTACTCCTCCTCCTTGCCAAAGATGGCCGGGGATGGTGAAGGCATCCACGCTCATGCCCATGGTTTTGGAGGGGATGGCACTAAACTGCTTCCTGTCTGAACTGTATTTGTAGATGGACTCCACCTGGGTGGAGGTAATTGTCCGGGGACCCATGCCAGCCAATCGTATCAGCTCCTGGGTGTCGGGATTCATGGTGTAAACTCCTCTGAACTGGCAGCTGGAGTCTCGGAAGAGGATGAGGAAGTGGTTGGCAGGAGACTTCTCCATTTCCTGAGGTTGGTAGAAGATGGAGAGAGGAGAGAGATGCAACAGATCGTATCGGTGTTCTAGTTTTAATCATCAGCTTCAAACATGCAAATAACCCAGTTTGGTGTCTAAAAATAGTTAGAGTAATATAATTCATGTTTTAATTAGTAGAGTGCTGCAGGAATGAGTCCTGAAATCTGTCAAGGGTTTTTGGACAGAGAACTGAATAAGACCCATGGTTAAGATCAAAAGATTTTCACATTTCATTCTATGACATTATAATGTCATTAAATATATGTCATGATCTTTTTAAGCTTTTATGTCTCTACAAAAACTTTAGTTATGAACAAATGACAAAAGGAGACATCAGAGATGCTCAAGGATATTAAACACCATCAACAATCTACTCATGAGTCCGACTTTACAGCCTTGTTGTGTTGATACTCGCACTATTACTGATTAATCAAATAAGCTGGTTCATGGCCTAAGATTTGCTTATTTCTTCTGGTGATAATATTCATGCTTGAAATATCATAAAAGTGCCATTTGTGAAGATTATCGTACTGTAACATGTAAATATGTTTTTTAATCACTGACATTGTTCTCTAGTCTACAATGATCCAAAAGCAAATGGAAAAATCCCTCTGGCTTTTTGGTGAGAGAAACAGGCTGATGCAAACTTCAGGGTTGGCCTACAAAAATTTTACCATCCCTCCAGCACTCTATTAATATTTTAGTGTTAATACAGAACACAAAGACGACGCAGAAAATGAATCCGCTACCTCAACTATCTTGTTTTTTTGTGTCTCGTTGACCTTTCCAGCGAGGCAGCAGCGTGAGAGAGCGTTGTGAATGATGAATTTGTTGGACTTGAAGCTTGGTTCTTTGAAGAGCTTTGGACCTAAAATTACAAACACAGACATGTTTTGAATTATAAGCAGCTTGGCAGAACATAAGAGTACTCAACGCCTGAGATGTACTGTGGTGTTGCTGCACTGTACCTGTGTACTCTGGGGCAGGTGAGGTTCCATTGGAGCCACTCTCCCAGTCCTTGTCTCCGTTCAGATTGGCCAATCGACTTGTCGCACATCCTAATGGTGATTCAGGGCGAATGCTGGAGAAAGGCCAAACAATGGGCACATTATAACCTTCTATCTGTGCTATACCAGAGAACAAACCAATTCATACCTGGGTAATCAATAAGAAAGTAGTGAGTTACAAGAATATCTCAACCCAACATTGTGAGGATTAGTAGTGATTAGTGCAACAATGCAAACGGTGTTAAAATAAAGACTTTAGAAAACTTAAGAGTAACTCTCTGACTCTCTCGGACATAAGGTAGGATTTCAACAGCCCTTGCACAAGTGCAGTTCTTTGGTTTTAAGCGCAAGTAGCCTAATGGTGCACAAAGTATGACCAAGATCTAGCCAGAACAAGCAATACGAGCTAATTAGCATATCAACTAGCATGATTCAGGTTCTGGAAGCTAGCATACTTAAGTTTAAGCTGTAATATTTAGCTTACTGTGTTGATAGCAAAGAGTTAAGGTATGCTAACATTGGCATACTTATTTATCATGGAACGTTTTTGCTTTTAGCATGTTAGCATTCATCTCAACAGTAATTGTCCTTTACTGATGGAGGTATGCAGTCATGGAGTTTGCTATAGACCAAGGGGAAACTTCCACCTGTCAATCACACAGTAATCTAGATACACCATTGAGTTTCTGTACCAAATTTCATCATGGCAATCCCTCCAACAGCTGGAAATTTTTTCCCTATTTTCATTATACCATTGTAGGTTTAACCTCTGTTAATGAGAGGTATATAAATGCTGTATTCTGTACCTGTGAGTCTTTTTAGTGGAGTCACCACCACGGTTTCCTGGCTCATCTGTTGCTGCCAAGTTGAGGGAGGAGTGAGAGTAGACTTTGGTCAACTTAGAGGCTGGAGAAACATCAAGACACAAAAACAGTTTAGTCAAATGAATCATCTACAAACAGCTAATTTGATATCCAGTAAATTGTTATCTTTTGACTTTACCGGTTGTTCCCTTGGCTGGACTCAGAGACAGCTTTGTTTCCTCCCTGGTCATGCTGCGAGGTCGAGAGCGGGCTTTCTTGGCTGAGGTTCGCCCCTGACTGGGCGCTTTCTGCCGCAGCACTTTGTCCAGATCTTCCATGATCTTGAGTTGGTGCCGTCGTGCGTACTCCGCCCGCGTGAAATCCCCCCGGCGGGCTGGAGTAGCAGGAGGTGTGGGTGATGGGGAGGTTGTGCCGGCGGGAGGCGTATTGCAGGGTGACGCTACCCTTTTGTCTGAAGATGCAAGTCTGAGACGAGGAGAAAAAAAGATAACTTTGACAAACGAAACAAGTGTAAACTTGGATTCAAGATGCTGAGATGCATGTAGGTATGTTTTACCTGTTATCCCTTTCTTGCTCATGCCACTGTCTCCTCCTCTTCATCTCCTCTGCTCTCTTCTGCTGCCTCTCCATCAGGGCAGCTCTACGTTGGGCCATCTCTCCCTCACTATGTACATCCTCCTACAACCAAACAATCATATATGTCGTCATGAATGTACATGCAAAACAAAGTCCTATGTCCCTTGTTCAAGCACTCACCTTAAAGAAGAAGCCTATTCCTCCTTTGGTTTCCAGCTCGCTCTGTTCTCCACTTGCTTCCAAAGTTTCAGTCTGTCCTGTTTCTTCTTTGGGTTCGGGTTGTTGTTCCGGCAAATCTTGAGCCTCCATAGCCAGATTCAGCTGCTCTAAAGGATCGAAGGGTTCTGCGGCAAGTTGTCGTGCAGGTTCTGCAGCAGATTCTGTGTGATCACTCATAGAGTCGGAGGAAAACTCCTGCCCTTCGTCGGTTGGTTCATCACTGCCTCCTTCTGGCCCTCCAAGAGATGATAGTGACACCTCAATGAGGCTGCAGCGTTTGTCCACACCTGCGCCTCTTCCTGCCTCACCTACGGCGCTGTACGCAGCAGAAAGGGACAAAGTCTCGCTTTCAAATGAGCACTCTGAAGGAGCACCGGAGCTGTTACCGCCGGCACCCCGGGGACGATCGAGTCTTGGCTGAGACAAGATCGGCAGCCCTCCAACAGACTCTGAGTCCTCCTGCTCCAGCTCCAGGCTGAACTGGGTGGGTGTCTCACTAGAGCCGGTTTCTGAGGTGCTCTCCTCAGGCTGCGGCTGCTGAGGCTGAAGCTGAGGAGACTCTTGAGGCGTCCGGGGACCACCGATACGGAAGGAGGAGGACGTCTGAACCTGACACTTGCTGGGCGACACACGGCGCAAGTGGGGAAGGGTGTCCACAGTCTGGGTTGGTGTCAAAACCCGATTGAGTGGAGGGAACTTGAGTTCGGAAGGCCGATGGGGGCGCTGATTTTGGGGTCGTGGGTGGTGTTTGGGGCTGCGAGGTGTGGAGGAGGAGTGAATCTTAGTGCGGGGAGCCGGGCAAGAGGAGGAGATAACAGTTTTCGGGGAAGTTGACAAGGAATGAGTGTGAGCGTGTCGTAAAGGAGAGGAGGCAGAGGGGAGGTTGGGATTGGTAGGGATCATCCAAGCTTTCCCGTTACTCCTGGTAGGAGTCTTTGTCGGGGTTCTCGGAGGAGTCTTTGTCGGGGTGCGGGGAGGGGTTCTGGGTGGTGTTTTGATGTTGCCCCTGGGTGTTGACTTTGGAGTGGCTCTGGGTGTATTTCTGGGTCTTTGGTTGCTCATGAGCTGCTGTTGCTGATCTGTAAGTTTCTGCATGTCCTTCTGGAGTGACTGAAGAGCATCACTCAGTTTTTGCACCACTTCATTATATTCCACAATGACTCCTTCACCTGGTTTCTCTTTCTCTTTCTCCTTCTCCTGCTCCTTCTCTGCCCCTTTCTTAGTTTCAATGGAGAAGGTGACCTGCTTCTCCAGTCGAGGAGGATTGGAGACAGATTGCTTCTCTTTCTCCTTATCTTCTTCTTTTTCCTTTCCCTCCTTTTCTTTCTTTTCCTTCTCCTCCTCCTGTTTCAGTTGCTCCTCCATGCGGGTCAGACGCTCCTCCAGGGTGAGATTATCCTCTCCCTCTCCCTCTCCCTCCCCTCCTCCCTCTCCTTGTTCTCTTTTAAGTTGAAGGAAAGCAGTTTTTCCAAGTCTCTGTCTATGTTTGGCAAAGATGGCTTCAATGCGTCTTTTTTGGGCTTCAATGCTCTTGCGTTTTTCCTCCAGACGAGCCCCCAACTCCCAGGCCTCTGACCCCGGTTCAGGGCCCCTTGGACCTGGGCTGTCCTGGCGGCTTGGTGCCCCTGCTGGGGTTGAGGGGGTGTTTGGGGTTCCTGGGGTTGTCGGGGTCGCGGCGGAGGCTGCCTCCTCTCCGGGGGTGGCGGGATGCCTTCGTCTGTTGTTGTCTCGTCGCTCAGCAAAGCTTGTCATTCTCGGACTATTGCTGGTGCTATGGTTTCCTTGACGATTGTTACCGGGTCGAATATTACCAGGGGCGTTTCTTGGTGCATCGTCTGACAGTTCAGAGGAGTCAACGCTGCCGTCTCGCAGGACAGAGTCATCGTCACGTGACATATCAGAGCTCCGGCCTGACCTCTCCCTCCTCTCTCCCCTTCCTTGCCTTTCTGTATCTCCCCCTTCTCCTCCAACCGGCCGGTAGAGGACTCCGGAGCGACAGGGAGCAGAGCTACTGAGCTGAGGATTATCCTCCTCGGGGGAGTGCAGGAAGAAACCTGCAGGGGCTCCCTCGGGACGTAACCTGGGCTCGGGCCTTCCTCCCAGCACTCCTCTTCCACTTTTCTCCGGCGTCCTTCCCTTCTTCCGATCTTTGCTATTGGGAGTATGAACCACCTGTAGAGCCTCCTCGATCGTCGGAAGCTCTCCTAGCGGTGCTGCGTGTGCATAAGGGCCCCAGGAAGACCGCTGCGATGGGGCCGAGGCGCTGACCATGTTGCTTAGGTCCTCGGGAGGGCTGTACGGGACGCGAGACATCCCCGCTGAGGTCACCGGTGAGGTCATTGCAGGGATGCCGGTGGTTAGGCTGTCAGTGCTGACAGAGCGAAAGACAGAATCTATTGGGTTTCCCATGACAATGTCAACATCACTGTCCAGCCCAAATGGGATGCTGAAAGTCACTGCGGACAGAGGACGACTGCAGAGAGGTGGGTGATGATGGAGGGATGGACCAATGGATGGGTGGTGCCACACAGTACGAAAAAGCAGGGACCACAGAAGCCAAAGAAAGAAAGAAGATTAAAAATTAAGATAAAATATGAATGCAACACAACATTTACTATAAAAATCACACAAAGCCTGTTAATGGAGGTACCTGATTTGTTTCTTTGTCCAACTTTTGTTTTCTGCAAAGACGGATAAAAAGAAACAAATGAGTCTATAAAACTTTACTCATTTAAAAGAAACACAATCCTGGGCACAGGATTTCTTACCTGGTGACACCGGAGAAGAGATGGGCACAAAGGGTTGTTTGAAGATAAAGGAGGGAGAACCACTGAAACAGGACAAAACAGCAAAATGCTGCTCATTCACTACTTATTAATCAAAACCAACTAAAACATTTCATAACTTTCTGTTACAGCTTTGACACTTAGATCAAAACATGAACCATCTACATCAGATGTTTCTATTTTTTCCAACTTTAATTTAATGGCTTGTTTTTGCCTCAAAAAGTGGTGGGTCCAGGTGGGCGGGGCTTGGTGCATGGCCTTGGAGTTACTGCTTTGTGACATCACTAAGTAACAGAAGTCCTGACAGCTCATTTTAAGGCTCAGTTTCTGAGTACAGGCTGTGAGCATTTCTCTGTGGACTGAGACTTTGATACTTTCATGGTGTAATATAAAACCTAGACCTGCTTTATAATAAAAACAAATACACAGACATCTAGTACTTTACATAACATGTGACCTTTAAATACCTTATGTACAAATTTGTCACAGAAAATTGGCATTTGTTTTGATTTAGATAAAAAAAAGAGTGTTCAAGAACAAAAAAAAAGTCTTTAACAGCTGATTTTTTATTTGTGAGTGGTTTTCACATGACGTTTCTAATACCTGTTGCTGTTCCCAGTGACAGGGCTTGTACAGTCCAGTAACCCCGAGATGTCTGAAAAACACAGAGGCAGTTTATTAATCCAACAGCGTAACAGTGTATCAATATTACAGGAATGAACCAGAAACAAACTGCATATCACAGACCTGTGAGGTCGATGGGCTGTATGGGCTGCACAAAGTCAGGCTTCTTCACCTCAAACCAGTCCAGCAGTTCTGCTATGAAGCTCATGATGTTCAGCTGAGGGGGGAGAGGAACAAAAGCACATCAGGTAACCAAGAAGAAGACAGACTCAAACATGAGGTTAGATTTCAGAGGAATCAGCAAATCGGCTTAGAGGAACAGCAACAACTCCCATCTGATAATTCAGCAAATGTAAATAGATATTAGACTGTCAACACAGTCAGCAGTTGTGTGCATGTCTGTAACTCCCTGTTCACACTTGTAATGCTCCAGATTGTTGTCATATCTATGATCCTACATTTAAATCTTAATCTATTTAAATTTAAAACAATCTTCGAGCAGTTGTTTAGTGTCTTATATGAACACACTGGATGAGGTACAATGATACTGCTATTCTTCTTTTTTAAAAACGTCAATTCAAATCGTGAAATTTTCCTATTTCAGTCTAGAAATACAGGAATAAAATGGGTGTCTGGTGGACATTGGGTTGTAATATTAGGTTATATTAGATTATAAAGTAAAGCCCTTTGAGACAAACTGTTTGTAAAAACAGGCTATACAAATAAAATTGCCTTGGTTGTAAAACGAAGACAAGACGAGAACTACTTTCCAGACACGGCTGCTGGGCGGAAATGTCTGAAATGTAGTTCCAGCTTTGCATTTGCCTCGAGAACAACTCCGTCTCGTAATGTTACATTATTATCTCATAGCGTGGTGAATGTGCAGGTCACAACTTGTCCACAAGAGTGTTCTGGAGTTGTTGGATTGTGTATTTGATGAGTTTTGAGTTTTTCACCTCCATTGTGTTTGCTGAGCAGCTCACGTCTCTGCCCCGCCGATCTCAAAACAACATGCACTGATAATTAAAGGTAATGAACCTACTCCTATGAAAAAAAATGTTCAAAATGTTGAACTATCCCTTTAAGTGTGTTGAAACTGTAGGGGTGAAGATGCTTACATGGAGAATGGGTGGAGCGTAGAGCAGGTCCTCCACAGCCAGGGGGCAGCAGCTCTGTAAACTGCTCTCACAAAGCTCTTTGATCAGCTGCAGGTTGTAGAGACTGTCGGCCACTGACATGGTGTCCTTCAGACACACATCTGGAGCAGAAGAAACAGGAGCACATCGACTTGAATATACAGTGTGTTTCATAACAGGTGCTTTTAAATCATATTTTATTAATTAATTCCTAATTATAAACAAACACTCTACCAGTAAAATCTAACATAGCCTATTCAAGATATAAGAAGATATAAGATTCAAGGATAGGCATAATTTAAGCAGCTGTCCGCTAAATATGAATATTTCAACATCTGATGTGAATGCATTGCATATGCATGTGTGTTAGTGTCTGAGTTTATGTGCACACCCTCTAGAGGCAGCAAGCTGGGGCAGTAGTAGTGCAACACAGCAGCAATAGCACAGCCATTAGAGAGATCTTTGACCGCAGACACCAGAGGGAAGGTAGGAGTCATCTTAGACTGCACTTTGTCCTTCCTATAGCGAATCTAGAGAGGTAAGAAAGAGGGAGTAGGGGGGAGGAAGATGAGAAAGAGACAAGAGGATAAAAAAAGGAAGAGTTGTGCAAACGGGTAGGAAACAGAAACAGCAAATGGGCAAAGTGAGGGAAAAGGAGGAGAGATCATAAAGCAGAGACAATTACAGGTGTGAAAATAAAGGTTTGTACATTTAGGTTACATTTAAGAGAGTTAGAACAACGATAAAGGAAATGTTAAAAAAGGAAAAGAAAAGCCGGGGGGTGTGTCTGTCTCTCTCAGACAACAAATAAAACCATCGACTAAAACTGTGCAGCCAGCCAAGACTCCAGGGGAAATTGCAAGGAGAAGAAAACCCAAAGAAACAAAGCGCAAGACCAGTGATGCCTCAACTGAGAAACATCTGTGTACACACACACACACACACACACACACACATACACACACACACACACCAACCAGGAGGTGCAGTGCAAACGATTAAAATAAAAAACAATAAGAAGAAACTACTATGTCAGTGATTCAAAGTGAAAATGAGGGCGTTTCTCCTCCGGTGTCCATGCAGCAAAAAACAGGCACTGACGACACGGTGAGGGAAAAACTACACAATCAGAGTGTTTTTGTTTTTTGTTTTGGATAATTTTACAGCTCAGATGCTCGATTGCTCTTTTAAAAGTGAACATGATATTTAAAAAAAAAACGGTGCATGTCTGAGTGCACTGGCTGTAATATGATGCTGTGCAGCCTTGTTGTAGGAGTACAGAGGTCAAAAGGTCGACGCCCCTACAACATGGCTCTGTGACACACACTTCACAGAAAACGTTGTGAGACATAAGTAAAGATGGAAAAAAGTTGTGTTAAAGGGACAGTTCAACATTTTGGCAAATTGGATTGCCATAATCCCTATAGTCATACCAGTAGGTTTGTTTCCTTTAATTGTCGGTGCAAGCTATTTTTAGAACGGCGGAGCAGAGCCACGAGCTGCTCAGAGCTACGCTACGGAGGCTAATGGGATTTCTTGGTTTCCCCTTATCAAACTCATCAAATACACAATCCAACAACTCCAAAACGCTCTGGTGGACAAGTTGTGACCTGCACATTCACCACGCTATGAGATAATAACAGAACGTTACGGGACAGAGTTGTTTTCGAGGTAAATTCATGCAAAACCGCTGATGCGCATTCCTGTCAGAGGCAGTTTTTCATCAAGCAGTCTCTGCATTTAACAACTCCGTCTTGTAATGTTCTGTTATTATCTCACAGCGTGGTGAATGTGCAGGTCACAACTTGTCCACCAGAGCGTTTTGGAGTTGTTGGATTGTGTATTTGATGAGTTTGATGAGGGAAACCAAGAAATCCCATTAGCCTCCGTAGCGTAGCTCTGAGCAGCTCACGGCTCTGCTCTGCCGTTCTAAAAACAGCTTGCACCGACAATTAAAGGTAACGAAACTACTGCTATGACTATAGGGATTATGGCAATGGGCCAATTTGCCAAAATGTTGAACTATCCCTTTAAAGGTTAATGAGCTTCATTTGATCCATCCAACCACGGGGTTGGAGTGGTGATTAGTTTGCAGTCATTGGTCAGCGGCGGAGGGGTGTCGCAGTGCGTTGCTACGGGAGACGTGGAGGGTGAGGGCGAGATAAGAGCGAGGTGTTATACGTTACCACTGGCGGCTTATTCCCCGACTCCTTCAAACAAAAAGCGATAGCATGCTGGATGGGGGCGGGGGGGAGGGGGGAGGGGGGGATGGCAGAGAGAGGGAAACAAGCATAAATGACAAGGGGGCCGGTCACCATGGGAACCGCCACACCACAAAGTCACATGGTACTGCTCAGAGAGAGAGGAGCGACAGGGGAGGAGGAAGAGGGGGAGGAGGAGGAGGAGAGGAAGGGGGAAAAGGAGAAGGAGAGGAAGGGGGAAAACGAAAGGGGTGGGGGGAGCATACATAGTTTAAAGGAATAGTTCATGCTGATGAGTTAGTTTTTTGTTCCTCAAAATGCATCTGGAGAACTGGGAGGGGGGTTCATACTCCAACAAAATCTTTATATCAGAGTCAAAAAGGTCCATTAAACTACACAAAAACCTTGTAATATTCCTCCACACTGCTCGTCCACTGCAATCCAAGTGTCCTGAAGGGATATAGTCCAGAGTTTACTCGAAAAGATGTCATTTAGGACATTTTTACAGCCTGAACAGTCCTATTAGACTCTCATATAAGGATTTTGTTGGACTACGAACCGGCCTCCCGGGTCTCCAGATGCACTTTGAGGAATAAAAAACTACTCCAGAGTATTCATCAGCATGAGAGTGAGTCAATAATGACTGAATTTCATTTTTTGGTGAACTATTCCTTTAATATCACCTCCCTCTCTCCCTCCCCAACATCTCCTCGTCCTCCTCCTCCTCCCTCTGGGCAGTTTGAGATGAAAACTGATGACTGAATGTAACAAAGTCAGAAACACCCTCAAGGTCCAAAACATCATCAGTTCATAACAACAATAATCATCATAATAATAACAATAATAATAATAATAATAATAATAACAGTAATAATGATTTCATTTCAGAGGCATCGGATCTGATTAGTCAGTTGAAAAGGTCACTCACACACACACACAGACACACACACAGACACACACAAAGACACGTCTCATTACGGGACAGATAAGAGAGGATGTGTGGCGTTTCCAGCAGGCACAGTAACGTCAGCCATAGCAGATGGACAGACTCAGAGAGAGAGAGGGAGAGAGAGAGAGAGAGGGGAAAAGGAGTGTACACTTACTGGGACTAGTTTCCAGTACCAACGGGTGGATTGACACTGCAAGAGAGCGACGACGACGACGACACACAGACAAAAACCAGAGGGAGAAAACAGAGAAGCAGAGCGAGGTCGATGTTAGAGGCTTCAGCAACGACAGACGGTTCAGTGATGATCAATAATGAAGGGACGGAGCTCTGAATGAATGAACTGACAGAGTTGAGTTTGACATCAATGTTAAAGGGATAGTTCAACATTTTGGCAAATTGACCCATTGCCATAATCCCTATAGTTTTAGGAGTATAGGTTTGTTACCTTTAATTGTCGGTGCAAGCTATTTTTAGAACGGCGGAGCAGAGCTGTGAGCTGCTCAGAGCTACGCTACGGAGGCTAATGGGATTTCTTGGTTTCCCTCATCAAACTCATCAAATACACAATCCAACAACGCCAAAAGAGTTGTTTTCGAGGTAAATTCATGCAAAACCGCTGATGCGCATTCCCGTTGGGAGCAGTTTTTCAGCAAGCAGTCTCAGCATTTACCTCTAAAACAACTCTGTCTGGAAACGTCCCGTTATTATCTCATAGCGTGGTGAATGTGCAGGTCACAACTTGTCCACCAGAGCGTTTTGGAGTTGTTGGATTGTGTATTTGATGAGTTTGATTAGGGAAACCAAGAAATCCCATGAGCCTCCGTAGCGTAGCTCTGAGCAGCTTGCGGCTCTGCTCCGCCATTCTAAAAATAGCTTGCAACAAACCTACTGCTATGACTATAGGGATTATGGGAATGGGCCAAAATGTTGAACTATCCCTTTAACAGGTCGTCCAGACAGTGGTGGAGTGTTTTTTTTTTTTTTTTTTAATCTGATGCACAAAACTTGGACTTTTCTAGTCTCTAGCACCACTCAAAGCACTTTACGCTGTCAGTCATACATTCATACAGCACCAGTAGCTATAAATAGATTATATTGTGTTTGATCGGTGATACATCAGGAGCAATTGTGGGTTCAGTATCTTGACACTTGACACACAGGCGGACTGGAGGAGCTGGGGATCGAACCACCGACCATCTGGTTCTGGTTAGTGAACAACCTGCTCTACCTCCCAAAAGAGTCAGTTCATTTCACTCCTGACTCAGTTACAGCGTGTTAAAGGTCAGAAGACTGTGTTTTAATTGAATGTGAAAGTTGTTTGCTGGAGCATCTGTGGTCAGTGTGTGTGTGTGTGTGTGTGTGTTTTACCGAGTCCTGAACAGGCTGCATGTCCGTACACGTCGGTGGCTTGACGGCGGGCTCTTCTTCTTCTGTGCTTTCTCTCAACTTCTGGTTCAGCTGTAGGCACAAGGTCACGACTGTTAAAGCAGATATCAGGGGCACGGCCGTTTCGGCTAATGCTGTGTTCAAGGCAGGCTTTTGAAACCGTAAGTTACAGCTTCAAGTCACAACTACGACTTGGTAGCGTTCCAGGTAACCCGTAGCTCGTGTTTTTACCGTCCTGTTGTCTGTGAAAGTTCCCTATAACGGCCACTCGTAACTTCCGACCCGTGAACTCGTACCAGATCGAACTGGTATGACTTCACAGGAAGGAAAAACACAAAGTACGAGTTTCCTTGAACGCACCACGAGTTAGCAGCCCCCGCCCTTGTCAGGCATCAATTGGTCCTCGTGCTACGTCACCACATTCACGCGCATCCCTTGGCTGCACATACAGCCCTTCATGCCGTTCTCTCCCCTCATTGGATAACACTTGTATCCCACAAGGAAAATTTTCTCCTCGGGTTACAGCAGAGCAGAGTGACGGAGAGACTCGTGTTTAGGCTGAAATACTTCATGTAAGTGATTGCTGACGGAAAATAGGACTATTTAGGACTTATATTAACAAAAACATTCCACTGATATCTGCTTTAAGAGTTGGACGAGTTTGTTGTTTTTCGTTTTAATATGTCATTTAAATACAAAAAAGGCTTCATCCTCATGATTTGCTTCATTTAAATGAAGACTAACAACCATCTTTTACAATATCCTACTTCATTGTTGAATCTGATACAACTCAATGAATGAAAACAGCATCAGAGGACAAAGAACAAACAGGATAAGCTGCAATAATATTAAAATTAAATACAGAAAATTAAAAATGTAATTAACTTAATACTATATGGGGAAAAAACTCACTCTGTGCGTTATAGTGATCATAAAAACGTCACATGATCAGCTTTTATTATCTCTTTGATCATAAACAACCATAAACTAAACCAAGCTGCGCAATAAAGTCAATAACACTGGACAAGCCGCGTGTGTAATTGGTTTATTCATTTATCTTTATTGCTACTTTTTAAAGGCCCAGTAAACACAACAATTAGCTGCTGTCGCTTGCATAATATTTTGCATAATAATGAAACAATTAACAACATTATTTTATGATTTAAATATAAAAAATGTGAATCCAGTACTTATATAGATGAGTTTGGAGGGAAACAAACAACGTGTCCTCACCCTGTTGACCCAGAAGAGCAGAGCGTTCTCCCACGGCGACCCGACGCCCATCTGCTCCGCCTCCGCTGCCATCTTCACCTGACCCACCGTCTCTCTAGCCGCCAGTGACATCAGAGCGTCCATCAGGGCGAGGTGGGACTTCTGCACCGAGTCAGGGACGAAGAAGAGCTTGTTAGTGCGTGAAACTGAAGAAATGTATTTTTATGGTAATTCTTTTTTTAAATATTTTTTTGGCGTTTTTGCCTTTATTTGATAGCACACAGTATAGATAGACAGAAAGGGGGAGGCAGAGAGAGGGGGAATGACATGCAGGAAAGCTCTGCCCGACGCGGGATTCGAACCGGGGACGCCTGCGTTGAGGACTGTAGCCTCTACTGTACATGGGGCGGCCGCCTTAACCACTGCGCCACGCACCGCCCCATTTTTATGGTAATTCTATATATTTCTATAGTTTACAGGTTGTGCATTGAGCAGAGGTCGACCATGGGGCAGAGGTCATGTGACAGCATACAAACCTACAACAAAGTTCATGCATTTTTATTTGTAAATAAATTATTATTTTGCCATCAAAAGTCCTTTCTCAGTGTTGTTTTTTTTGTTGTTTTATAGAAGGAAAACACTGTTCAGATGTTTGAGGTGTCACTAAAGCAAAAAATATTAACGTCAAAGTCACTGTTCTGTTTGATCTGTTTCTTTCCACAAAAAGCTTGTTTTCTCAGGGCAAAAACTGGTGTTTTTGGCGAAACCAGCCTATGTTCTACTGCCGTTTACTAAAGAATGGAAAAAGGTAGAAACAAACTTTTTTTCCGAATGAAAGAAGAGAGTCTACTCTTTCTCTTGGTAGTTTTGGTGTTTACATAGACATAGAACACAATATTCTGTGGGTCTTGAAAGATCGGTCAAAATGCTCTAAAACGGCTGGCGGTATGGGGCTCTCTGCTCTGCTCTGAAAATGGCTGGCAGCCAATGAGTTAAACATAAAAATGGACGGATTACTGAATAGGATGAATGTGTGAAAGTCAAAGAGCTCATTTAAAAAACACTAATGTTTCATCTTCCTTCTCTTCCAGTCTGCTACACACAGTTGGAGCGGTGGGGGTCTCTAACTTGTGCTCGTTTTCTGAGAGGTTTTAACATTGAGCCTGATATAAGCTCTTTAAACATCACTAATGCTGTGTTTATTTTCTTTACAACCTCATTTCTCTCGTTCCCTCCTTCCATCATCTCAACTTAACTCTTTCCTTCCTTATCTCCTAATTCCCTTGCCTTAGTCATTTCCTCTCTCTTCATTCCCTCTCCTTCCTCATGTCAGTCCAACTTTCCTTCAACTAGGAGTCAAAATGAATGAAAGTCTAATTAAATGCAGCAGAAATTGAGGTTTAACTTTGTTTTTCGACTCAGATAGGACTTTTATTTTGAAACTTTTATTTTGAAAACTAAATTGAAACATTGTTGTGCTGTTACCTCGACTTTGACAATAACTTAAAGTAAATTTTCCTCCACTGCAGATTGAAATCTGAAGACCTGAACACACACACACCGTCTTGATGGGGACGTTGGTGAGATCCTCCTCGGTGACGTCTACATCCTGGACCTTTGGAGTGAATCCTTTCTTGATGAGGAACTGCAGCAGGGCCGAGTTGTCGGCCGGCGGTGATGCCTGCGACGCCGGCGCAGAGACGGCGGCGTGTCCCTGAGCGAGCAGCGCCTGAGCTCGGCAGTAGATCTCCGGGGAGAGAAGCAGCTTGGAGACGGCCGGCTTGAGGTGCTCCTGCTCATACTGGTCCTTGTAGAGCGGCTCCCGCAGCTCCACTGGGACATTTTCTAAAGAGAGAGAGAGAGAGGGGAGAGGAGACGACTGTGAGTTTGCTTCATAAAGTTTGGTAACACTTTATAATAAGTACACACTATTGAGCATTAGTTAAGCATTAATAAATACTGTATTCTTCATTTAGAAATACAGTTAGTGCTTATCAATGATGAGTAAAACATGTTTAACTGTGTTTATAAACTACATACTAATTAGTATTCATGTGTTATAAATGAAGAATTCAGTATTTATTAACCCTTAACTAATGCTTAATGGTGTGTACTTATTGTGTTACCTAAAGTTTCATGCCGATATTCATGGTTCCCAGAGGACGGATCCTGAGGATTTTCCTGACTCCCCTGTGGCGAGACCATGAGGTTGAATTTTCTGAATTGCATTGAAATGCCCAGATAACTTTTGGTTGAATATTTATTTCAACATTTATTTCACATGTACGTGATCCCCAGAGGATAACTCCTATTTGGCTTTTTCTTTACCGACATCCACAGGTCCAACATTTCCACTAGTTTGTTAAAAACAGCTGTTAAGTGGACATGCAGGTTCCTGAATGATCGTCTGACTCACTCTTCTGCAAACATCTGGTTCTCCTTCATAATTTTACCAGTGTTTTGACTACTTTGGTGCAAATATTCAAGTTCATTAATGATGATGTTTGTTAAATAAGGAGTTTCGATGACTATATGGCAGCTTTAGTTTATGACCAAATACCTGAAAAACTCATCAGTTTGGCCCAAAGAGCTCAATGCAAGAGACAAATATGCATAAAAGAAATTGCATCAGTTTCACAAAATACACAACACTCACAACACAATGCAAGTGTTTCCAGGGACACAAGAAAAGTGACAGCTTTTGTTTCATTACATGTTCATGGACTTTAAAAGTTATCAAGACAACTAGTGAGTGGTGTTTGAGAATAAAGTGAGTTTGTTCGGTTTATTTTAACGTCAATATCACATGATTCAGATTTTATTGCAAATACTGTTAGCGTATAGCATTAGTCTTTAGCTAGGTTCATCACCTGGAAACTCATCCATTGTGTTGTGTTGCATGTGTTGTCAAGTTGATTAAGTTATTTTCTGAATGTGTAGCATGTGTTTTTTTCAGTTGCATTGTGTTGACCTCTCAGGGCCACCGTAGCTTCAGCCTTTAGTGCTCTAAAGCGAAACGTCAGCACTAATGTAAGAGGCTAAACTAAGATAATTGGTCATAAGTTATTAGTTGAACATCTGCAACCTGCTTAGCATCAGCATGTTGGCATCACTCTGCATGCACGGCTGAAGTGTCTCACTGTTGTTGACATTTAGAGGTGGAGAAACATTCGTGCCTGCAGCAGAGCTCTGAATTAATATTTCAGTGGATGAACGGTCCACTCAGACTCAGTCATTATCTATGAGGAGTTTTCTGAGTGTGTGAGTGAGTGCATTCATTCATGTGAAGGACAATCTCTAAGCTGCATGTGAGGAAGCAGAACAATGAAGCAGTTGATGGTGCAGATATGAGTTCTTTCTTTTTTGTTACTGCAGATACACTGCAATAAAATGTGGGGAAATGAGTCATCGTCCCTGCTGCATCAGTAGCTCCTACTTTAACTCCGGTGCAATGAGAAATGCTTCGTCAAGTCTCATTGTCCCATGTGGGGAAAAGGTTACAGAGGCCACAGAGGCTGCTGCAGAGAGACAGAGAGAGAGACTGCTGCTCCAATACACTGCAAAAACTCAAAATCTATTATATTTATAATATTTGTCTTATTTCTTGTCAAAATGTCTAATTACTAGTCAAAACTAATCTCTTTTCCACTTAAACTCATCACCTAAAAATTGTTTCAAACACATTTTTATTTGAACAAGGTGAGGCAGCATTTCTATGCAGACACTATCTGGAACAAACTCCCAGAAACCTGCAGGTCTGCCAGAACCCTCAGTGTCTTTAAATCAACATTAAAGACTTTCATGTTTGCTGATGCCTTTCATTAACTGCACTGTAACATTATTCTGTTATTTTATATCTTCTTTTTTTTCTTTTCTTTTTTTTTTTTTTACTATGTTTTAGTTGTTCTGTCTCCCTTTCTGTTTTACTTCTTTTTATACCTGTTTTAATTCTTTCTCTTGTCTGTTTTCAAATAATGTTTGCTTTTTATGTTCTCATTTTGCTAATATGTAAAGCACCTTGAGTTGTCCTGTTGTGGAAAGGTGCTATACAAATAAACTTGCCTTTTCCTTTGAAATAAGTAGAAAAATCTGCCAGTGTAAGCAAGTTTTTTGAGCTTGTAATAAGGAAGAAAAACTTGCTCCACCATCAGATTTTTCTACTTAATTCAAATGAAAATATGCTCGAAAGAAGTAAAAAGTGTCTAAAAACAATTAAGCTACTTTTTATGTGATGAGTCTTATTTTAAGTATAATGAGATTTGTTTTGACCAGGAATTACATTTTGATTAGAAATAAGACGAATATTCTTGTTTTTTTTTTTGCAGTGTACTTGCAGTGTTGTTTGCTCTATTGAGTAAGAACTGAATAAGTGGTGGATAAAAAGTGAAGAAGTGGAAATGAGCCTGCAGGAGGGGGTAATGTCATCATCTGCATGAACAGCTCAGCTCAGCGAGGTTAGTGGGAGTGTGTGTCAAGAAGAAAGTCTTATGATGTGCAAAAGGGTCCGACCGCGACGAGTGGGTCAGTTCACACACACACACACACACACTCAGGACACACAGGACACACTATGAACACACACACACACTCTTTCCTGACTGACCCATATTCCAGCTCTGCAGCTTGTGTGCTCTGCAGGATGAGTCGGGATAATCCTGGAGATTCTTCAAGGGAATATCAGAGTCTACATCTCCACAATTTACCCGTTCAGTCAATCTTCTTCTCCTCTAAGCCTCTACCGTTTCTTTTTTCCACTCCTCTACTCCTTCATCTGTCCATACTCATCTAACTACCAACTATCGTAATGAGGCCTAACAACTCCACTTCATCGTCTCTGTGTGTAACCTACTACTGGGAGGCTTTTTGTATCAAACTGTGACTCATCAACCATCTGAGAAGAGAGGAGAGGAGAGGAGGGGAGAGGAGAGGAGAGAAGTGAGGAGAGGAGGGGAAGTGAGGGGAGAGAAGAGAAGAGTTCAGAAGAGAGGAGAGGAGAGGAGGGGAGGGGAGGAGAGAAGAGGAGGAAAGGAGAGGAGAGGAGAGGAGAGGAGAGGAGAGGAGAGGAGAGGAGAGGAGAGGAGAGGAGAGGAGAGGAGAGGAGAGGAGTGGAGGAGAGGAGAGGAGGGGAGGGGAGAGGAAAGGAGAGGGTAGAAGAGAAGAGAGGAGAGAAAGAGAAGAAAAAGAGAAGAGGAGGCAGAGAAAGAGAAGAGAACAAGAAGAAAAGAGAAAGACAGCAACAAGAAGACAAAGAGAAGAATAGTGGAGAAGAAGAGGCGAAGAAGAATGGAATAGGAGAGAAAAAGAGGAGAGGAGAGAAGAGAGAAGGGGAGGAGAGAAGAGAAGAGAGGAGAGAAAAGGAGAGGAGGGGAGGAGAGTTCAGAAGAGAAGAGAGGAGAGAAGAGAGGAGAGGAGGGGAGGGGAGGGGAGAGGAAAGGAGAGGGTAGAAGAGAAGAGAAGAGAGGAGAGAAAGAGAAGAAAAAGAGAAGAGGAAGAGGCAGAGAAAGAGAAGAGAACAAGAAGAAAAGAGAAAGACAGCAACAAGAAGACAAAGAGAAGAATAGTGGAGAAGAAGAGGCGAAGAAGAATGGAATAGGATAGAAAAAGAGGAGAGGAGACAAAGAAGAGAACAAGAAAAGAGAGGAAGAGTAGAGGAGAGGAGAAGAGGAAGAGAGGAGAAAAGAAGAGGAGGAGGCAGAGAAAGAGAAGAGAACAAGAAGACAAAGAGAAAGAAAACCACAAGGAGACAAAGAGGAGAATAGTGAAGAAGAAGAGGCGAAGAAGAATGGAATAGGAGAGAAAAAGAGGAGAGGAGACAAAGAAGAGAACAAGAAAAGAGAGGAAGAGTAGAGGAGAGGAGGAGAGAAGAGGGGAGGGGAGGGGAGGAGAGGAGAGGAGAGGAAAGAAGAGGAGGAGGCAGAGAAAGAGAAGAGAACAAGAAGACAAAGAGAAGAATATTGGAGAAGAAGAGGCGAGAGAAAAAGTGAAAAAAGACGAGACGAGACGAAGAAGAGAACAAGAAAAGAGAGGAAGAGTAGAGGAGAAGAAGAGCTGAGAGAAGAGAAGAAGCAAAGAAAAGACAAAAAAGGAGAGGAAGAGTAGATATCTGTGTCACTACATAAACAACAGTGTGAACACACTCTCCACTGCAGTGCAACACACAGTTTTTGGGGTTAAACCGTTGCCTTTCACACGCTGCAGCACTGGGAGGAAATAGGACTGCTGTCGCTATGGGAACGGTGGAAATGGAAAGCGGCCATTCTGTCCCGATGGCAACAACGGAGAGACAGAGAGAGAGAGAGACACTGGGCTGCTGAGTGGGACCCAGTTGAACCATTTAAACCCAGTTAACACGACAACGTAATGAGATCTGTGTTAGAAACAGAAACACAACGACAACAACGGTCGACTCATCGATCACATGAACACAAACATGTCACTGACTCACTCTCACACACACACACAGACTCACACACTCAGGCTGCAGCTCATGTTCACTGCTTATTGATTTATCAGCTGATCAGTTCCCCATTAGACCGACTGATTCATCGTCTCATCAATAAAGCTGCTGCGTCTACGTGTCCCGTGTTTCATCATGTGGTCGTCAGGACACAAACCACAGATATTGATTGTTTGACGTCTCTGATTCAAAAATAACTGAAGCGATTATCGGTTTATTGATATTGCAGCGCCTCACGTCTCCCCGGTCACTAGGGGGCAGCAGAAACAAGATGTAAACATATCACATATAACATATCATTGCACTATTATCACCTTTAAGTCGATATTGTTAGCAAAAAGTCGTTCATTTTATACATACAGTGCACATGAGGCAACAACACTATAGCATTTATTTAGGGGATTGTTCAACATTTTGGGAAATTGGCCCATTGCCATAATCCCTATAGTCATAGCAGTAGGTTCATTACCTTTAATTGTCGGTGCAAGCTATTTTTAGAACGGCGGAGCAGAGCTACGCTACGGAGGCTAATGGGATTTCTTGGTTTCCCTCATCAAACTCATCAAATACACAATCCAATCCCAATCCATAATAACAGAACGTTATGAGACAGAGTTGTGACCTGCACATTCACCACGCTATGATGAAAAACTGTCCCTGAAGGCAAGAGACAGCAGTTTTTTTTTGAGGAAAACAACTCAGCTCGTAACGTTCTGAAAAACTGCCTCCGACGGTCGAACTTGCACATCAGCGTTTTGGAGTTGTTGCATGAATTTGATGAGTTTGATGAGGAAACAACTCTGTCTCGTAACATCCTGATATTATCTCTGTTCTAAAAATAGCTTGCATCGACAATTAAAGGTAACAAACCTACTGCTATGACTATAGGGATTATGGCAATGGGCCAATTTGCCAAAATGTTGAACTATCCCTTTAAGAATAATGTGAACCAATATTAAAATACTGATTGTAGCCACTTTAAAGAGAAATTAGATTAAATATATTTTGTCTCTGGGTTTTGGTCCGTGCCCAGATTGTGAGATATCGGCCCATGTCTGACTCTGTCCTAATATAATAGAGGTTGACAGGATTTTATTGTGGTGCTAAATGCCTTGAAATGTCTAGTCTGTCTTTAATAGAACAAAGTCCCTGTCAGTCTGGACATTTCCCAGACATCACTTTGATATGATGCCTCTGTAAATACTTTATAGCTGAGAATAGAAACTCTTGAAAACATCGACCGTCATCTTTTTCAAGTTATATCTTTATATTTTGTATTTATCAGTGTCATTTTGTCAGTTAGCTACTTCTGTTTTCTGATCCTGTTACTTATTATTCTCCACATTTGACCTACTTAATTACAAACTCTTGTTTATATTCTGATTTTCTCCATGTTTTGTTTTGTTTGGTACAGTATAAAGGTGAGTTTTAGTAATTTCACAAACAGCTTCAGGGTCTATTTCGTTTCTTTGCTTTATAAAAATAACAGCATGAAACCAAGAGGACGAGACCCTGATTAAGTTATTGGGATGAAGGACATCCGTTGGCCACGTCACATATAATCAATCTGAATCTGTGTGTGTGTGTGTGCATGTGTGTGGGTGTGAATCCCATGTGTGGCTTTATTAGTGCTATTTTCTTCCGGGCTTCTTCCATCTAAACTGGACGAGACGCCCACTGGGCCTGTTGAACATCTGACAGACAAACTACAGTGAAGTGAAGCCGTCCTCCTCCCTCTCTCCCGCTGAGACGTCTCCAGCTCATCTCCCTCTCTCCTCCTGTCTGTCCGTCCCACTGACTCCAAGAGACATAAATGTAACGTGAAATTCTGTCTGAGGCCATTACTACAGCAGACGCACAAACGCACACACGCACACACAGATACACACAGATTATTACATAATGGACAACTGTGTAAATTTACTATTGTAGTTTTCAACAGCCAACAGTGACATCACTGAACACACACACAACCACACACACGGAGCTGATGTGATGTTTTGATCATCAATGAGTCATTTAGGATTTTTTTTTTTAAACATTCAAATATTTTGTGGTCCGATACAGAAATGTCCGAAGTATCAGCAGTGATTTTCCACATGTCTCTTATAATGAGATTCACATTGGATATATGAAGATATTATGACACAAAAGGGGAAAAAATCTATAGTAAAATGTATGTGTACATATATTAGGTCTTGTTAACACAACTTTATATCTTTTCCTGCATCTAAGGCTACGACGAGTGTGCCACATCCTTTCTCCTACATGTGTAGGCCTACATATATTAAAAATATTTCTGTGATGAATGTTTACCTGCACATCCATATAAGATAATATATATATATTTAACTTATAGCTACTGTCTATGTAAATCTATTATAACACAGGCAATTATTTCTTTTTCCAATTTTGAACATGTCTATGTTTCCATACAAGGAAAGTGGCCTCAGACTTTTACATACAATATATGATATAATATAACATACTGTATACTGAGAGGCTTTAGGATGGACATTTATGTAAATGTCTACAACTCATACATATGCAAATATATATATCTGTCAATATCAATATATGAAATTGCTCTTATTTCCAAAAGCTTTCATATTAAATCTGGCTTTCATCTTTTTATTTTTTATATTTGGAAATCCAGTAGCCTTTCTGTACACGTCTGCAGTAGATTTCTGTATGGGCTCTTATAATCTCTAAGAGGATTTACTATTTTTTCGGTTTTATATTGTTAGAAATGGAATAAAATTGGGTTTTGAGCTGCTGTCTGGACAAAGTGAGCGACGAGATGACTTCACCTTGACCTGCATGAACTTATGACATGATTGTCACCATTTTCTTTCTTTCTTTCTTTCTTTCTTTCTTTCTTTCTTTCTTTCTTTCTTTCTTTCTTTCATACCCTGATCGATAATGATAATAATCATTGATTGCAGCCCCAGGCAGTAACACCATCACACTATGATGTCATCCCATACACACCACATAACCACCACAGACTGTTAATAAAGAGACAGAGGTGAGTCTCATGTCAACAACAGCACGACATCATATAAAAGCTTCATTAATTAATCATCGTTGTTATCAATACTAATAATCTCAGTCTCAGATTAAATAAAATGCCTCTGAACTGCAGGTGGCTCCGTCCTGTCCATCACTGCTCTGAGATAACAGAGAAAACCTGCTCCTGCACCTTTGTCCTGTCACGTGATAAGAAATTATCTCTGATCTTGATCATGGATTTGAAGAATTTGCACCAAAAACCCTCTCCATTGTCTTCCAGCAGGACCCACTATGTCACCTTCACTCCACTGCCACGCGCTCCTATACAGCACCAACGTGCGTGCGTAACACTGACACAAATATTATGCGGGCCTGACCCATTTACAGGCGGCCCACGCAGAAACAGCCCACGTCGCTGTTTGCAGTTGTTTTTAACTGTGAAGATAACGGTGACGAGTTTATATCTGGGGTTACATCTCAGCCTGGTGAACCCCACTCTCACACGCACACGCACACGCACGGGCCTGATGTGGCGGCTCTGACAAAAGGCTTTGTGTGCACTGCAGCGATGACAGCCTCCGGTTCCTTCATGCATCACGCAGCGCGCAGGAGATTCCTCCTGACAAGCCTCATATTCATGTCAATAAGTGGCTGCAGGCGGTGAACACGGTCCTGTAACCTGCACAGGGAGGGATGCGCGCTGCTGAGCCGAGCACCGGGGCAGCGGCTCGGTGAGGATGAGGATGGATGGATGGATGCTGGAAGCTGGAGGTTTCCCTCCTGGATGACAAATACATAAATAAAAAAAGAAAGAAAGGGGGGAGAAACGTCCAACTCCGAGCTCCATATATAGCCGGATGAATTATTAAGCGCCCCACCCAAAGCTGCTGCTGCGCGCCTCAGTGCTGTGGACAGACAGACAGAGAGAGACCCGGGGTCTGTTAGTAGCTACTACCTGCAGAGCCGTACGACTTCGACAGCAGCCACCGGACGCTGGCGCAGATCTTGGCCCGGGTGAAGTCGTACTGGTCCAGCGGTTTGATCTCCGGCACCGAGAAGGTCTTCTTCATCGCGCTGGGAGAGTCCACCATGGCCGCGCTGAGCCGCACGGACGACACGGAGGAGGAGGAGGAGGAGGAGGAGGAGGAGGAGGAGGAGGCAGCAGCAGCAGCGGTGGCACCGCACCGGGAAAATGTGAGGAGGAGGGATGGAGGAGGAGGAGGAGGAGGAGGGAAGGAGGGGGACAGATAGAGGAGGAGGAGGAGGAGGAGGGGGGCAGATGGAGGAGGACCCTGTGATGCAGCCGCAGACTGGAACAAATCAACGATGACAAGACACAAAAAGTTCAACATTAGCGGTGCGTTGGCAAGAAATCGGTCAAAAAACGATCCTACATGTGAATTAAAAAAAATCTGTGACAGGCAGAATAACCCACCTCAGCCGGCTCCACGCCCCCGTGCACGTCACACCGTGGACCAATCGGGATGATGCTGCTCATCAAACCCTCCGTGTTTTGGATCCAAAGCAGCTGCAGAAGCTTTGACAGGTCCGATGAGACTGCGTCACGTTAAATGCTAATGAAGAACAATAATAACCACCACCATCAAACACAATGAGACGCTCGCAGATTCAGACTGTGACTGGGAAATAGATCAGTAGGAGTCAGTCAGTGTCCGTCTCCCTCCACGTGGCGGTGCCCGCGAGCAAGGCACCGGCTTCACCCCCGTCAGCTGACTCAGTGAACCGGTCACAGGGAGAAACAGAGGAAAGAGAAAAGTCTGAGCAAGTGAAATGTCTGGTTTAATAATGTCACTCATTTATTACTTTAAAACAGGGGACTTCAACGTTTTTCAGGCCACGGACCCCCAAACTGATGGAGAGATGGAGCAGAGACCTACTATATTAAAACATTGTGTATTATAATAATCTGGGGCCAGTGCCACGTATAAATGTAGCTGTGCATTCAATACTAAGCTATTCAAATAATACGCAAGTTCATATTTGCTTGTTTTTATTTTACACATGTACAGGTAGGAGTGAGTAGGGGGCCGTGCCACTGCCATTAAACACACCTTGTTAACCGATACCAATGCGACTATCAACAATGTCTGTCAATTGCATGATAATCATGGATAGGCTACAAGATATTCAAATTTATGTTTTTATTTTAAACATAAATGTGGAACCGAAAAAATTTAAGAAAATTGTCCAAACTACCACAAATTTTCCCCACCACCCACATAGTACCTCCGCGGACCCCCTGTTGAAGACTTCTGCTTTAAAGGGGACATATTATGGAAATATCACTTTTTGAAGGCTCTTTAACACATATTTGGGTGTTTGTCTTGTCTTCCAGCCGCCAAAATGTGAGAATTGACAAAAAAAATCTGTAATTTTCAGGCTCCCGAGGTTGAAATCCATGTGGTTTTACAAGCTGTTCTCTCAGTTGTCTGACAATGATGTCATTAGTTTTACAATTTGCTTAATACCACCCCTACCTGTGAGTGCTGGGACCGGTAGAAGGGGCGGGGCAAGAAGTGGCTCATTTGCATTTAAAGGGACAGGCACTGAAACCAGCCGTTCTGAACAGGGCTGTTTTGAGAGGATGAAAAGAGCTGTGGTGTTTGATCCTTGGGGTATTTTGACCAAAGCAAATCACGGACATGTCTTTAAGGCACCTGGGAACTTTTTTAATTTGTGGAAAAGGAGCATGATATGTCTCCTTTAAAACAGTGACATGAAGCCAAAACAAAAAACAACAACAAAGGCAGAAGAGCCCAGACAACAGGAACATATAAACCCAGAAGAACCTGAGGAACACAAGAAACCAAAGACTTTGTCGTAGCTACAAATAGCCACTACAGACTTGAAGACTTGAAGTTGAGACCAGAAGGATTTTCAGCTCACAAGGAAGAGGAAGTCTTTGTTATCACAGCTAAGTTCCTGGAAAAAAGGAAGTTGTCAGTTTGGCGTATTTAAGATACAGTGGTGTGAACAGGACAGTCCACACTTACTTGGACAGATTGTCAAACTGTGACTTGTGGTGAGATGCTGCCATTTACATTTTTAGTTCTGTAAATGTGCCAGGGTGCAAAGAAAGAAGAAACAAAAAATGTCAAACAACAGAGTGACAAAGAAACAGATAACGGCTTATTTTAGTATGTGAGACCCGTCATGGTAGAGAAACGTTCAGGTTTGATATCAAACACAAAGAAAAAAAAACATCAACAGGACCAAGTGAGGAGTCTACTTCCATGGCTTGATGATAATTAAAAGCCAGATTATCAGCTGCAATTACTAAAAAACATTTTTAAATTTTCCTCGACATTTGATGTCCGAAGGATAAACTTGAAGTTTTCTGAACATTTTATTAGATCTCTGATCAAATTAGCAGCTAATGTTACTGAAAATATTACATTTAAACTATGCAACATGGAGCTTTCCAATTGTTTCATTTTGTCTATTGTGATCAAATTAGCAGCAAAGTTTTACCTTTTTATTACAGTTAATGGTCAACGTTATTTCATTTCATTTCAAGTTAGAAATTAATTTTAATATAACATTATATACAACATCAACACAGCTCTAGAAGCTTTAATGTAAGATTTGATTTTTCTATCTGAACCTTTCATTAAATGTTTTTAGCAGCTAATGCTAAAACATAGAAGTTGTGTACCATTCCCTACATGGATTCCTTCTTTTTTGTACCATGCAGGTTTTGCTATTGATGAATTTGCAGTGTGCTGGGCCCTCTGGGCCACCGTACTTAAACCTCCTTTGACACAGCCGCAGCCACCAAGAAATGTTTCAATCAGCCCAAAATCATGAACCACAGAATCAATCTAAGCTTTTACTGTGAAAAACCTCTATTGAACTTCCTGTGTGTTAAACAGACACATACTAAATAAATCTCCAGTGTCCATGATGCAGAATATAAAACCCTGTTGGGGCTTCGAGGAGGAACCGTCAACCACTGAGAATGTGACAGAACCAGTTTTGTCTCTTCCTGTTTGTGTCCAACTGCAGGTGAAGAGACTCACAGAGACGGAGGAAGATAAATTGTGATTTGATGATCGTTGTTGTTGGCGGCGACAGTTGACTCCAATCTGATCAGCTCAATCAGACCCATCACATGATGTCACAGGTAAAAAACAAGCTCATCCCTTTTAGACTGGAGCTCAGTGAAGAGCGAACCAACGCCTGCTGAGAGGAAACAAGGTGTGTATGTTCACTTGTCTTTATGTAGGCTACCTGTGTGTGTGATACAATATTCAAAAAACTACAACAATCATTACATATGTTTTTAGATATCTTATATATTGAATCTATCTCCATCACTGTGTATTGCACCTATTAGCATGAAATGTGATATACACTACTCACAAAAAGTTATGATGTTTGGGTTTTGGATTAAATTTCAGAATGCACCTAAAATGCATTATAACCTTTACAGGTGAATTTAATTTAACCTTTTCTGAACGTTGTTACAGTAGCTTTTGTTTGAGATGAAGACATTACCATTGCATGCTTCTACTTAAAAGGCTTTCATGATAGAATATCACTGTAGCATGAACTGTTTCTAGGGATATTATGGTCAAATATCCCTAACTTTTTGTGAGTATTGTATGAATATTATGCAAACACTAAGCCGTGAGCTGACCACATGATTGAGGACATGAAAGTTCTTGTTGGTTATACAGTAATTTCTAATTTTGTGGTAAAATATTTTCACGTTTCCCAATAGTGCCGTCAGTAAAATGTTAGTTTGTTTGTTTTTTTTTGGTTTCTGTTGAATGTTTACGTATTGATCTGTATCCAACAGAAAAATGAAACTCAAGGTGCAATGTTCAAATTTAAATTCCACTGAATTAACTTGAGAGAAAAAACATGAACTTGACCTCAAGGCGTCCATTTCTTTAAACATAATAAATGCATTAGGCTACTTCATGTTTGGGAATGTGAAAAACAATGAATATACGTAGGTTTCTGAATGTTGGACTGGACCGTGTGACCTGCTGGAAACTATTTTACCGTCCAAACTGGATTCCAGACCAATCTGTCAATCGAGGCGTTTCATGTTGTCATTCCTCCTGCAGGTCGGCCGGCTGACGGACGATGGGCGGCTCCTCCTCTAAGAAAACCTTTCTCTGGCAAAAGAAGAAGAAGTCACCTGTGAAGAAAGCCTGGAGTCAACTGAAGGGGGCGCTGCCTCATAAGAAACGCAGCAGCAGGAGCAGGAGGAGGAAGAAGAGCGTTTTCTCCCTGGACAAACTGAACCTGGATAACCTGGGGAAGGAGAAACCGAACTCCCAGCAGAGGTTCTCGCTGCCAACGGACAAGAAAGAGAAAGAGCCGATATCACTGAAGAGATTCTCCCTGGGTAACAACAACGTGAGGAAGGAGTCGATTCAGATCACAAAGAGGGAGCGGGACGGAGGAGGGCTGGGGAAAATAATAGGTGATCAGATAAGAAGAGCTTCACATGCAAAAACAGGCCAACGTTCCTCCCTCAGTGAATCTGGAGGGAACAAAGGAAGAAAATGAAGCAAACTGGTTCCAAAGTGAAAGTCAATGAGCTCCAGAGATCCAAAACAAGTGGGACGAATCAGACTGAAAAAAGACTGAATAAGGTTGAAAGACATAAAAAAGAAGAGAGAAGGAGAAATTGTTGCATTGTGAGTTTTTAATGTCACATTCAGTGTCAGTGTCAGATGATCATGGACGAGACTGAAACACCTTGATGTCAGTTTTACACAGATGTAACATTAATTAGCTGCAGTACGTTTACCAGAAAAGCTTCATCACGACACTCTTCACAAAAAAAATTTCTTGGTTTGATGCTGATGAAACATGACGAGCTTCACTTCCCTTTATGGTTGCTATGGAGTTGCCTCTCTTTAAGTGCACTAAAATACTGTACATTAATATATATACTACCACAATGATGTGATCATAAATAATAAAAAGGTTTGTCTCACAAACAATTTATGGAAAAAAAAAAAAGGCAAATGATAATTTCTCTCCGGCATATGGACGAGTCGACTCACATGACGCAAACAGCAGCACAGTGTTAGCAGCACAGCGGCAAAAAAATATTACAATTCAACAATAAAACCTGGAGGAAGGAGCTGTTTATAGCATATAACCTTTATAAAAACAACCACACTGGATACCACTCCTAACCAAATAATAAAATTAAATTATCTATCTAAATTTAGCGTAAAAACTGATAATAATCTGTATTTAAGATGTTACAAGTTTAGACCTGAAGAGAGGGTTTGGATACAACTTAACCCTTTACTGGACCGTTTCTTAAAACTGGGTTATGAATCCTAATGAAGGAAAATGGTAATACACTACTTAACGATTCACTGGATCATAATAATCCATTAATATTTAAAGCTTTTGTTGCTCGGATGTGACAAATGAATGTGGTCGGTGTTTAAATTCTGCAATATATTAATATTTGTCACATTGATGATGATTTACCAACATGTGAACCAAGTTTGTTCATAGAAGGAAAGTAGCAAACGATCCATCAGGTCTTCAGTTTAATCATTCTAACAATAAAGTCAGATAATTAAAAAAAAAAATAAAAAACCACCTTCGTGCCATTATTGCTAAAAAATAGTTCAATAATGTGGCAGGAAGTTAAAAAAAATCAAAGTAATAATAATTAAACTAGACTTATAAACCGGTAAGCTAACTGAAGGTAACCAGGTGGCCATGACAACGACGGCGGCGGCTGAAGAGGCGTAAAAAGGTGATTGGACGATATCGTTGAGGAAAAAAGCAGCAACAGTAAATATGGTTTTGGCTGAACTTGCTTTGTTCAAACTTTCTTTCTTTCTATCTATCTTTTTTTAATTCCTGCATTAATTAAGGCGCTCGTTAAAACACTGAGCAAATTTCGTGTTTTTCCACAACCTGGCAACCCAAATGCTGTTCTCGACTGCGACCAACAAAGCACTTAAAAACAAACAATGTGAGATGTGGAAGCTTGTCTCCTCCATGAGGTTCAGAGGAGTTTGTGCACATGAATCCTGGTTAAAGTTCCAGTTCCACATTTCCAGTGAGTCTGGTTGCCAGTTCATTAGGGACGACTTGATTTTACAAGAGGCGTTGGAGGCTGAAACTCATTTACTGCATCTATCCGACAGGTGTTTCTATTCTTCTGTCAAACATCCCTCTGTGTGTGATGCAGCACCACGACCTGCAACATCCATAACCTTTGTGTACCTTATAAATTGACTCCTGTGTGCACACATATACACTTTAAATCACCTGTGTCACATTGTTTCTGTTCTGCCGGTCACTCCACACACTTTCAGTCATGTTGTCGACATGTTCCAGTTGTTCAGTGGCCTCTTCTTCTACCACCGTCTGTTTTTTTTTGGGAGGAGGGAAGCTGACAGGTTGTTTATGTCCAAACAGGAAATGTCAGTATCCCTCACCTCCCCCATGATGTGCAAACAGCCCAGTTTACCTCCATGTAGCCTGCTGAGGGCAAACAAGCCACTTGGTTCCATTTGAACAAGACGATGTATATCTACGTGCAGCATCCGTCACGTTGCCCAGCAGCTCCAGCTGATGCCAGATGTTGGTCGACTCATCTTGAACGTAGCTTTATCACCGGCGCAGAGGTATAAAATCAACAGTTTGTGATCCTGTCACAACAGTCTGCCTGCTGAGGAGAAACAGGCCTCGGGGCTCGTTTACACACACTCCAGACCGTGTGCACGCACATCCTCCTCCTCTCTCTTTCTCTCTCTCTCTCTCTCTCTGCAGCTGCTGAAAAGTTGTTGTTGTATTTTTTTTTATCGTTGCTTAAAGTTAACTCCAGTTTTCTGAAGAGGCAGGTTTTTCGTCCGAGCCGTCGCCGTTGAGTAGCGTCCCGTTGCTCTTCTGTACCATGGCAGTGCGAGACTTAAAGTTCTACAGACAAGAGGTGGAGAGACAGAGGAGGAGGAGGAGGAGGAGGGGAAGAGGAACAGGGTTGAAACCAGGTAAAAAAAAAAGGTGCAGGAAGTGGAGAAGAAAAAAGAGAGAGATTGGGTTAGTTATGGGTAGATGATGCAAAAAAAAAACAAAGAAAAAAAAAAGAGCTAAAACCAGCTGAGATATGAAAAACAGATTTAACCCCCGACAGCGTTTGACACAAATCCAGATGTTAAGCTTCACCAGGTTTGTTATGACAGAGCAGCCAGAGGAGCAGACGAAGCGGGACAGACGGCGACGACCACACGAATCACATGACGGAGGAGGCGGATTTATGCATTTATTCATGTTAGGTTGAACAAAGTGTGTGTACAAAAATAAACCAGGAATAATAAGAAAAACGTTTCTGAACTGCCAAAACAATACAAAGTCAAAAATAAGTATCAGAAAAAAGAATAATAATAATAATAAAAAAAGTTGGAATATAATATAGTGTTTTATCCCTTTTTGAAATGGCCTTCACTTCCCTCTACAGAGCATTACAGTTAATAATTAACAGTTTTCTCATCCTCCTTTTGATCATGAGTCACTGCATATTTTACTTTCAACACACAGTGAGTGAGTTTCTGTGAATGATTGAACACACACAGACACACACACAGACACACAAGCACACACACACACACACACACACACACACACACACACACACGGAACAACACAATCATGACAGCAATAAACAGGCTGTGTGTGTGTGCATGTGCATGTGTGTGTGTATGAGAGAGACAGAATGACAGAGTCCATGCCTCCAACATGCCAGAGTAACAAGTCAGAGGAAATGTGGCGAGGCGCGATGACCCACTCTAACCGCCAGCGCACATCTGGACCGGTTTAAAACTGTACAACACGAACACACACGTGCACACATCGGCAGACAACATGAAAACGATGGTGTGTGTGAGTCAACAACGGGATGATTTCAGCTGACGACGATGTTAAGGCCTCGTTTTATTAGATGTGACTGATCCTTCATGTCCAGCTCAACGTCTGCCTCATGGAAACTTGGACATCCGGCCTGCCGGCCTGCATGAATGTACATGTGTGCAGTGCACGGGATTTTAAAACATGTTTCATGGAGAAACATTATCATCGTGGCACAAAGAGACTTCACACGTATCATCAAGAGACCACAGACCGCGGTGGGGGTATAAGGTGGTGGTGGTGGTTCATCTTGTACTTACTGTTCCTGGCAAAGACAGTAAGTGACTCTAGTTTGGTGTCAAAATAGATGAACGATGATAGATAATGTCTCAACAAAACATAACGGCATGTGTGAAGAAAACGCTCAATCACGGAAGTCTTGACTATTTCATGCTGAATAATAAATGAGGAAATACACTCAACTAACTGTTGGTCAGCTATAGAGTTAATGTAGATCAGTTCTGTTGCTTCAATGTCTAAATGTTGATGATAGACACTCAAAATGACACATTTGACTGAAGACTGATGAGTCTGCAGCTGCGTGAGACTAACTACACACTATATGGTTCAAGGCTTGTCACAAAAAACGATAATACATCCAAATAAGTGTTTTAGTCCAGTACAATTACTTCACTGCTTGACTTTGAGGCTGCCTCTGATTGAATATCTGCAATAATAATCAATGAGAGCGAGCGAGCGGACCAGCAGGAGGAGGCGTCTGAACTTTTTACAGCTCACAGACATGGCAGCTCACTGAGATGTTGTACAGAAACACGAGAGCAGCAGCTGCTCATGCAAAACAGACCATAAAAAGGGTCAATAAGGAAAAGCTGTGGCCGTTGGATGTTACTGAGTTTCTGCCAGGTGTATATATGTGGGTGTGATCTCTGGCCCAGTGTGAACTCAGAGGACTGTGAAGGTTACAACTGCTTCAAACTGACCAGGTGTTTGTGGTTTTTGATGGTGTGACCCATCGCAGGCCTCATGTCTGTTCTGATCGTTATCATGCAGAAGTTTAGTTTGATATAAAGTGAGCGTTTCACACTAAGAGATTGAAATAGACATGAAACTCACCATTAAACCGAACGGAGCAAAGTGTGAGGGGCATTTACCACAGATCAGCTAGTTTCTAACAAGTCAACCACAGGCTCATTGTGTTGAACTGCTACATCTATTCTCTGCCCCAGCGGTTCACATGCATGTGGCTTTTCAGAGAATGGATGAATGTGCAACGCCTTCCAGAAAGTGTTGGTAGAGTAGATGGTAAAGGAAAAAAAAAGAAAAAAAAAAGCAATAGCTGCAGGTTTCAGGTGTGAGGTTTTACATTCAACATGGCGTCACTGTTGTTGGCACAGAACAAGCAGAAGCGTGTTAACGTCGTACATCGACTCAAGCAGAAAATCAAAACATTTTAACTGAAGTGACTCATACAGGTTTGCAGCGTTTGACATCCACTTATAATAATTAGTGTTAGAACTATTAAAAAAAACAAAAACTTTTGCATTTTCTCAGCTGGTTCGTTCATGAAAAAAAAAGGACAATTTTATCACTGCAACTTCACACTTGTATCAACCCCTGCTGGCTCTTCTTCACTGCAGAACACGAGCCACAATCTCTCCTTCTTTCCCGATGAATAATGACAATGTATGTTTTTACAGAACATTATGACGTCACAGTAAAGCTGACCTTTGACCTTTTTGGATATAAAACGCCCTCACTTCATGGTTTTATCTTGAGTTACGGCCCTAAAAGTCTCTTTTCTGATATCTTATTTGACCTTTGAGCTGAAGACATGGTGCGTCCGGCTCCTCTGGCTTTTACAGACACAGAGGGACAATGACGAACTCGACGCAGCTTGAGAAAAATTCATTAACTATTGATTATGCTGTTTTTTCTACACTGAAACTGGATTTCTCTGGGGCCACACAGCACTGACACGTCATCGTCTTTTGACCCCGAGGGCGGAGGTCTGTGCTGTTGGGTGCTGAGCAGGTGTGCACGGTGGTTTAGCTTTAGCTTTTTCCCTATAAAAAAAAAAAAAAAAACCCCAGCGTGTGGTGGCGGCTGCTGAATGACGGTGAGAATGACGGTGAGAATGACGCACGGCTGCGGCCTGGCAGAGACACAGTGATGTGAAACTCTGTAGCTGCCACTGCGAGTGCCCTCTCTCACCCTGTCACGCTTCCTCTGATACACTGTCAATGTACAAAAGATATGAACTAATAAAGCTGCTGTAACTGAACTAAACTTTAAAAAAAAGAGAGAAGTTTTGTCGTTTTATATCTACATGTATTTACTGCACTGTGACTGGAGGCATGTAGTGGTCGTACTATGTGTAGAATAGCTCATCTCTGTCATTCATCTACAGTCAGTTTGCTCTCTAGGGGTTTATTATTATTATACTGCTAAGAGTCCTTAGTGTGAGTTGCTCTCTTTGTGATTGCTGTCTTCGACTCCGTTGCTCTCGGACAGTACCTCGTGCTCCAGCGTGTTAAAGTGAGCTGTGGAGCTGCCCTCGTGTTTGCTGCCCCTCCGCCGGAACAGGCAGCACAGGATCTCCTTGAAGGTCCTCCTCATGTCTTTGTCCCTGAAGGAGTAGATGATGGGGTTGACGAACGAGTTGCACTCGGCCAGCACCAGGCAGTACTTCTCGTACTTCAGCACGTGGCAGGCTTCGCAGCCGAGGCCGTCGAGCAGCAGCACGACGAGGCCGGGCGTCCAGCAGACCACGAAGCAGCCTGCAGGAGAGGAGAGGAGGAGAGAGGAGGAGAGGAGAGGAGAGAGGAGAGGAGGGGAGAGGAGAGGAGAGGAGAGGAGGGGAGAGGAGAGGAGAGGAGAGGAGAGGAGAGGAGAGGAGAGGAGAGGAGAGGAGAGGAGAGGAGAGGAGAGGAGAGGAGAGGAGAGGAGAGGAGAGGAGAGGAGAGGAGAGGAGAGGAGAGGAGGTAGAGAGGAAGAGGAGAGAGGAGGAGAGGAGAGGAGAGGAGAGGAGAGAGGAGAGGGGAGGAGAGGAGAGAGGAGAGGGGAGGAGAGGAGAGGAGAGGAAAGGAAAGGAGGTAGAAAGGAAAGGAAAGGAGGTAGAGAGGATTGAGGAGAGGAAAGGAGAGGAGAGGAGAGGAGAGGAGAGGAGAGGAGAGGAGAGGAGAGGAGAGGAGAGGAGAGGAGAGGAGAGGAGAGGAAGAAGGAGGCAAGGAGATGGAGAGGAGAGGAGACAAGGGGAAAGGAGGAGAGGAGAGAAGACGAGGGGAAAGGAGACAAGGGGGGAGGAAGAGAGGAGAGGATTGAGGAGAGGAGAGGAAAGGAAAGGAAAGGAAAGGAAAGGAAAGGAAAGGAAAGGAAAAGAGGTAGAGAGGATTGAGGAGAAGAGAGGAGACAAGGGGAGAGGAGAGAGGGAGGTGAGGAGAGGAAGAAGGAGGAGAGGAGAGGAGACAAGGGGAGGGGAGAGGAGAGAGGGAGGTGAAGGGTGCAGGAGGTCATTAGAGGAGTTGCAATAACACTTCAAAACTTCAAATCAACACGAACAATCAGAGATAAAGAAGGAGTACTTCTTCAGAGGAGGAGAGAGACTGAACAGACGGAGCTGTAAAGAATGTGAAGAAGTACGAGTAGGGGGCAGCGAAGGGGAGCGAGGGAATGTACTGTAAATTCCTCTGTAGACAATACACACACACACACTGACACACACACACACACACGGACACACACAGACACACACACACAGATGCATAACATGTCAGCATGTGGACTGGGTTTAGTCTGTATGATCACGTTTCATTATCATAACACTCGATGGACGAGGCAGCTGAGGAATTCATTATGTACACATGAAACACACACGCTGCTAATAAATAAATGCACACATACACAAAAAGTGAAAAAAAAAGAAAAAAAAAACGACACACAAGCCTCTACACGATCGCACAATGTTGCAGCGCATTCATTCACCCGCCCATCCATGACCGCAGTCACAGTTTGTTAAGCCTCACAACCGTCACAGCTCTGAACGTCTCAAGGTCAAAAAGCTGCAGTCGGTCCTCACAAGCACAGAAACCCACAAACACACAGACACACACACATACTCGTTCTGCGGTCGGTGTTGGTGTCGTACGGGCAGCAGGAGGAGGAGGAGGAGGAGAGGAGCTGTTTTTTGTCACAGTAACTGAACTATGCGGCTCCCTGTCAGGGCACGCTCAGGGTTTCCTCACCCTCCTCACATGCCAGAGGTGCTGGATCGCGGCTGCTGAGTGACGGGAGAAAGACGCCTAATATTTCTTCAAAAAAAAAAAAAAAAATTAAAAAAAGAAAAGAAAAAAACCTGGAGGAATTTAATCGAAAGTTCATAACGCAAGGGCAGGAGCAGCAGCAGCAGAGCAAAAGGAGGCTGGGTAAAAATTTAAAAAAAAAACATAACATGAGGGCAGAGCAGGGAGGAGAGCAGCAGGGTCAGTTCAGCTTTAAAAACAAGGAGGGAAAGGAGTGGATGTGTGTTGAGGGGAGTTTGGTTTAGTTAACAAGTACAGACAAGCTGAGAGAGAGAGAGAGAGAGAAGAGAGGTGGAGCAGCGCTGGATGTTTGTCTTTTCATTCTGCAGAGATTCAAAAGCTCACAGAATAACGTCTGGACGACTGAACGGCCCCGAAAAACAAAGAGTTACAATCGTCATAATCAGTTCCAGTTCGATTCTGATCTCTGTGTTTCATCTTTGCTTTTCTTGCAGGTTTGACTTAGAGGTCGGTATTTCCATGCAAAACTGAGACAACTGTCAGTTACTGAAGATGTTTTTCTTTTATATTCCTCAGTTCTAGAGAAATACGTAAGTTTAATTAAAAACTTAAAGGGATAGTTCAACATTTTGGCAAATTGGCCCATTCCCTATAGTCATAGCAGTAGGTTTGTTACCTTTAATTGTCAGTGCAAGCTGTTTTAAGTACGGCAGAGCAGAGCTGCGAGCTGCTCAGAGCTACGCTAGGTGCCCACTGCCCACCCACACCTCTCATCTAACCTTAAGTTTGTTTCTGTTTTCTGAGTGCTTGAATAAAAATATAAAGTAAAAACAACTCAGAAACGAGGATCAGAGCCTCCTGTCTTCTGATTGGCTGACACAGACCTGTTGTTACTCGATCTCCAGAGAGGAAACGAAAGAGGGGATGTAAAACTACACTGAGATGGTTTTGGGCTCTTAAAAACCACAGATATATCTTCTTCTGCATCAACACTTTAAACAAAAACACAGGAAAAAGAATAAAATCTGGAGTTTTTATGAACTCACTCAGCAGCTGTTTGCTAAAATAACAAATCCATGTAAAATAATCTGCTTCACCTCCATAAGGGACAGAATCAGTAGAAGTGATATTACAGAGTCTGTCGCACCACAGACTGCTGCAGAAAAAGTTGGAAAATATTAAGTTACTTTTATTTTCATACCATTATTAAAGGGATAGTTCAACATTTTGGCAAACTGGCCCATTGCCATAATCCCTATAGTCTTAGCAGTAGATTCGTTACCTTTAATTGTCGGTGCAAGCTATTTTTAGAACGGCGGAGCAGAGCCGCGAGCTGCTCAGAGCTACACTACGGAGGCTAATGGGATTTCTTGGTTTCCCTCATCAAACTCATCAAATACACAATCCAACAACTCCAAAACGCTCTGGTGGACAAGTTGTGACCTGCACATTCACCACACTATGAGACAATAACAGAACGTTACCAGACGGAGTTGATTTAGAGGTAAATTCATGCAAAACCGCTGATGTGCGTTCCCGCCGGAGGCAGTTTTTCATCAAGCAGTCTCTGCATTTACCTCTAAAACAACTCGGTTTTAGAGGTAAAACTATCCCATGAAACAAACTGAACAAAGAGCTGTTAGTCCACATTAAGGAGGCGCTCATGCTGATGACACCACTTCAGAGGAGCAGCACTGATGACTCAACACCCAACGGTTAGACGAATTAAGAGTCTTCATGTTGACCACTCCTTGTGTGTGTGCGTGTGTGAGCGTGCGTGCGTCCTCACCCAGGATCATGGAGACGGTCTTCATCAGGTTCAGAACCGTCTCTTTGTATCTCATCTGCGACGTGTGCTGCGACATCTGCTTGCTCTTGTGCCGGACGTAGATGAATATCCGGGTGTAGACGGCCACCATGACGGAGAAGGTGAGCAGGTTGAGCAGCGCCCAGAACACCAGGTAGCTGCGGCTGTACATGGGCGCCATGGTGGAGCAGTTGGGCAGGTCGCACAGGCAGTGCCAGCCCATGGTGGGGACCAGGCCCATGATGATGGCCACCAGCCAGATGAAGACGATGATGACGAAGACCCGCCGCGTGCTCATCTTGCTGTGCAGCTGCATGTTGAAGATGGTCTGGTGGCGCTCCACCGCCACGGCCAGGAGGTTGAGGACGGACGCCGTCAGACTGGTGTCGATCAGGCCCTGACGCACAAACCACTGGTGCTTGGACAGCTTGATGGTCCAGGGACCGGTATGAAACATCATGTGGAGGTAGGAGACACCTGGGAGGAGGAGGAGAGACAGGGTTTTATTACAGAGTCGGTCTTTAAAGGAGACATATTATAGAAATATCACATTTTGGAGGCTCTTTGACATGTATTTGGGTGTTTGTCTTGCCTTCCGGCCCCCAAAATGTGAGAATTGACCAAAAAAAATCTGTAATTTGCAGCCTCCCTAGGTTGAAATCCATGTGGTTTTACCAGCTGTTCCTGGGGCGAGCAGTGGCTCATTTGCATTTAAAGGGACAGGCACTGAAACCAGCCGTTCTGAACAGGGCTGTTTTGATTGGATGAAAAGAGCTGTGATGTTTGATCCTTGGAGTATTTTGACCGAAGCATGTCAGAGACATGTCTTAAAGACACCTGGGAACTATTTTAATTTGTGGAAAAGAGGCATAATATGTCTCCTTTAAACTCTGAAACCTGCACTAACTCAAGCTGAAGAAGGAGGTAAACAGTTTTCACTAAGATGGACAGACTGTCCAACTGCACTTAACCCTCCACTCATGGTTTGTATTAGTTCCACTATTAGGAAACATCAGGTTTTTAAAGGTCCTGTATCAGTGTGAGCCCACAGCTGCGGCTGCACTAACACTCACTGATTCCTTGTGACAACTGGCTTTGAAAGTATTCAGGAAAATCTCAGTGACGGCGGGGGCGGCAGGCGGCAGGCGGCAGGTCCGGAGCATTTAACCCCTCTGAATCAAAAGGTGTAATTCCTGAATCATGAGAGAAGCAGGTCTCTGCCCTTTGAGGTCAACGCACGCCGGCGGCACACAACGACGAGTCAAAACACCCGTCAGCGCTGTTTTATAAACCCACACATATCAGCAGCATCTCCGCTGACCTCACGGCAGATTTCTACCTGCGTCGTCGTGACAAAGAGAAGCAGCTGTGCATGACTGCAGGTTTCAACTGATGCAGCAGCTGACGTCAAAGACATCAAAGTAACCTGACTTCTCTGGAACAACGGCTTGAAATTATTATTTGGAAATCATTAAAACAGCATTTTAATATGATGAAACACTGCAGGCCAAAAGTCTGAAAGCAAGAACAAATATGGACCAAAAAGAAGATGATAGTTTCATTGGTATACTTTGCAACAAAATAGTCATAATTATAAAGAGTTACTTATCATTTTTTACTATAATTACCAGATATTTGACTTTGCTTTCTTCTAACTAACCTCCTCTGGCTTTAACAACAGCACAGTATATACGAGGCATTCGTTCCACAAGTTTTTTAAGGAAATGTGCCTGGAAAAGTTCATCAATAAGAGATTGCTGATTCATGGGACGCACGCGATTGATCCGATTAGTCTCCAGACACAAGCTCAATTGGAGATTTGGCCCTTGCAGTAACGCTCTTTCTACTAGAAGAAACTGGAAGTTATAATTTCATTACAACCTCCAGTTTCTTCTAGTTTTTTTCAGGATGTAATGAACTTCTCTGTTGGACACCATTTCTCTTTCAGTGTCTCCTTCTTTCAAACAAATCTATACACTTGTTTCTTTACCCGGATGTTTCTCTCTAGTCATTTCTGTGGTAGTTTGTCAGACATACAAACACAGTTGAGATTTATCAGGATTGTTGTATTATTATTATATATGCAAAACTCTCAAGAAGCCAAAGAGCTAAAGTAAATAATGCAAACTGTGATTTGTTTTTTGTTATTGTTATTTGTTGTTGTTGTTTGTTGTATTGTTACTTTTACACTTCAGTTGTGACTCTTGCAAAATCTTCTCAACCCTCTTTAACATTTATTGAGCAACAGTCTGGTAACATCAATGCATACCTAAAAGGTGAACTGAGGAAAATGGTGAATATCAATGGAAGCAAAGTCTGATCGTGCAGTAAAAATACATCCCCAAAATCCAAACCTTTGACCTGTAGTGAAGCTCAGAGCAGAGATACGTGAGTGTTGTCACTCTGAGGTCTCATAAGGAGACAGCCTGATTATTTCACAGGTTGTAAAAGTTTTATAACAAACAGTATAAAGGTCCAGAGTGCAGACAGGAGGTCAGTGACACATTTTTTAATTGTTAGAAGCTGTAACTACATTATCAAAGTTTAGTCCTAAAAGCAAGGCCTTTTGCTGCACGGCACGCCATCCCCACTCTATCTCTCTGACTTTCTGCATCTCTTACTCTAAGATTTAAGAATAAATGACCAGAAACATCCTAAAAGCTCTGCAGGTAGACCTCAGACCCAGTGCTGTGCTTTCTGACTGAGCTGCAGCAACATGAAAACCAGATGTGATGCAGTTTATACAGAAGTAGTGAGTTACAATAATAATGCCGGAGCTCATGAAGTCAACGGACGGACGGATACCTGAGAAGAGGTCGGCCAAGGCCAGGTTGCCCAACAGGTAGTAGATGGGAAAGTGAAATCGTCGGTTTTTCAAGATGGCCCCGATGACCAGGAGGTTGGAGAAGATGACGATGAAGCAGACCCCCATGCCCAGCGTGACGATCACGTAGTCGCGGTTGCGCCAGTGAGCGCTTATGTTTTTGCCGCTTTCCTCGTAGAAAAACTTGACAGAGCGGTTGTAGTAGCATCCCACTGTGTCGTCCGTCAGCGTATCCATGACGAGACGAGTGTGGTGGACGCCGGGGGCGATCAGAGAAGAGACGAGGAGGAGGAGGAGGAGGAGGAGGAAGCTGCAGTCAGGAAACAGAGAGGAAGGACGAGGGCGTCATTCAGACTCGCCCTGTCTGCTGGGCTGGAGATCGGCATGCCATCAGCTGGACAGGTGAAGGGGGGGAGACACCACGGGACACTGGAGTCTTCAGCCTGAGAGACAGAGAGAGAGAGAGATTTTCTATTAGTTTTATTGAACCAAAGCATCAGACATGACCTCAATACAAAATCAATAATGAATCAAACTCATTAAATCACAATCACACAGAACTACACTTATGCAGATTATTATTTTAAGTAGGTAAACTGATGATATTTGAATCTATAATATGAATCTTTAAAGGGATAGTTCAACATTTTGGCAAATTGGCCCATTGCCATAATCCCTATAGTCATAGCAGTAGGTTCGTTACCTTTAATTAGCGGTGCAAGCTATTTTACGGAGGCTAATGGGAAGGCCTAACCCTTATGAAAACTACTTGATTACTTGCAAATTATATACATACATACATACATATACATAAATAAAAGATTACAGTGATAAACTAAACACATATGGAGTTTTAAGTTTGTGTTTCCAGTCAGGAGACAAACCTCTTCGACCCAGAGAACATTAATTGTCTAATAATAGTTCACAGTCATATAAATAAACTGCCACCAATGGAAAGTGAGGTGCGTTGAGCTGGAACTGGAATTCAAAGTATTTAAATTAGATGTCACCTTCACACAAAGACGTCAAACATACAAGTACAAGGAAGAAACACCGACGGGCACTTCACTGTTGTTGTGGTTAATGTCACAGCGGGGGGGGGGGGAGAAAAGAAAAGTTAAAAATAAATGTTTTTCTGGAGCCCATCCCATAATAATAACCTGTTAGAATGTGATTTGCCTGAAACCATAAGTGAAACTACCTGAGCGTGTCAGCGACCAAGTTAATGAACATCAGCTGATGTGGCCTGCAGCTGTTCGTCATGGCAACCGCTTAATATTCATCGAAACTCGTTAATCAGAACAACCAAAACCCTTCGCAAAACACCCTCATCTGCATGGGAGACACGGCGCCGTGCTGCGATGGGCTTGACCCCGACACCGACCCGAAGGTCCGGCGGCTCGCACATCTGGAGTTGCAGAAATGACATCATCGCTGACATCACGGGCCCCAGGAAACTGTGCAGAACATTTTTCCAAGTCCCAGTTTTCTCATCACAACAATAAATGACACAACATCAAAACGCTGATCACAGCTGATAGAAATTATCATCACTAATCAATAAAACTATTATTTTAATTTAACGGTTGTATATTAAAAACCACAGTGTGACGGCGGAGGAAGAAATAAAACACAACACAGAGCTGAATGTGAATCCACATAAACTTGAAAATCTTGATGAGCAGCCACGTCTGTGATCATCGTGTTACCGCCGAGCTTAACGACAAACACCGACAGGACCGACAAGTCACAACAGGGACGAGGAGCGAGCCAGGGGTTTATGGCGGCGTTATTAAAACCAACCAGAGCTCAGCACGTCACCTCAACACACACAGACACACACACAGAAATGTGAAGGACGACGACAACAACGGGCTTCAATCCTCTGTTTACGGTAAACTTGTGCACAGTGTTTTGAGTCAACAACGGCCGCTCACACATTCTGTATTTCCCTGTGAGACAACGACTACGACACACACACACACTAACGCACACACACAACCATCCACTCCCTGCTAAACTCTCTCAACAATGGAAACAGCAGAGCGGCTCCCTACAGCAGAGACACACCTCACAATTACACAATCCAGCTATGTAACTCAATCTCAATCCAAACACGCACAACACACACACACACACACACACACACACACACACACACACACACACACACAGGGAGGGAACCTCAGTGACCCACTGTCTTACCGAGGGTGTGTGTGTGTGAAGAGAAACTCCAAATCAAAAACAGAAAGATTTGCAGAGAGGGAGAAACTTAAGAGGCTGGAGGACGAAGTGATGGATGAGAAACATTCGCAGGAAAAGACTTTGATTAAAGCAACAACGACGGAACAAAGGGAAAGAAACTCATATTATTTTATTAGAGGCGACACATTGATCGAGTGAGTCATGTCCCAGAAACACTTTTACTCAGTTTCAACTGATCTACATTAGCTTTCCACAAATCAAGTGGAGACACTGAGGGGGGGAAGTGAAAGAGAAAAAAGCCACAAAAGTCAAAACGAGAGGAAATCTTATGTGAAAGGAAATATGATAATGATGAAGTAGGTGTTTGTGGATTTAAATGTGTGGGCACAGGTTTTCCACCTGTTGATGTTACAGATTAACTGAGAAAGAGTGAGAGTGAGAGATGACAAGAGTCTGTGACGAGGTTTTCTGAGTAAAACTCAGCCGTGACGTCTTCTCACAGGGTCACAGTGACTTCTCTGACCTTCCTGTGTGTGTGTGTGTGTGTGTGTGTGTGTGTGTGTGTGTGTGTGTGTGTGTTCGTGCACCATTATCTTTGCTGATCTGCAGTAGAATCATTCTTTGTCTTTACACTTTCACTGCTGCAGTTTATTACAGATCACACAGTAGCATCAGTCTTTGCATCGATATGACACTTTGAATTTCCTGCAGGTGGAGGATTTCCTGCTCCTCACACAGCGAACAACAGACTCCAGAGAAGCAAGACAAGCTTACGTCCTTAAAGGGACAGTTCAACATTTTGGCAAATTGGCCCATTGCCATAATCCCTATAGTCAGTAGGTTCGCTACCTTTAATTGTCGGTGCAAGCTATTTTTAGAACGGCGGAGCAGAGCCGCGAGCTGCTCAGAGCTACGCTACGGAGGCTAATGGGATTTCTTGGTTTCCCTCATCAAACTCATCAAATACACAATCCAACAACTCCAAAACGCTCTGGTGGACAAGTTGTGACCTGCACATTCACCACGCTATGAGATAATAACAGAACGTTACCAGACAGAGTTGTTTTTTTGTTTTTGTTTTTTTAGGGATTATGGCAATGGGCCAATTTGCCAAAATGTTGAACTAACCCTTAACAAGGAGCAGTTTCCCGCCTTTGCAAATGTTCAGTGATTCTGGCACCGATTTGCATGTGTGAGAGACACGTCATCATCCTGCTGAGCTCAGTGTGCTGTGACTGAAACCACCACAGGACACGAAGCCCCGGGCTCAACAGTCTAGTAAACACACAGACACACACACACGCACACCTGCACCTGCATTAAGTCCGACGGATCGGAGCCTCTGCAACAGGATGGTTGTCAGGCTGTATTATGGGTAATGTAGGCAGCAAGTTTCAACAAGGAAGAGGAGGAATGCAAAGAAGAAAATGAAAACTAAACTGTCTTTCCTCCTGTCTTGCTTCTTCACCTGCATCCATAATAACCTACTGAGTCTGTGATGATGTGTCGCATCGCGTTGAACCCGTCAGTGTCACTTTAATCACCTCGGCGGCTGCACTTTATTATGTCTGTGTGAGGTCTGTGGTCTGAGCTCGGTTTGATTTAATCTCAGTTTGACCGACGTCTGCTCATATTTGTTATTGTGTAAACTTAAAACTACATCGCTCCTGATTTATACAGAAGCAGCGTTACACGACCTATTTGATTCGTCTTGTTGGAACAATATTGATCATTGAGGAACTTTGGCTTCTTTAACTGGATAGTTATCAGCATTGTTTGCATCTAAAAACATGAAAAACAAACTAAAGAAATGTCTTTTTAAGATATGCAAAGAAAAAACCAGGAGGAGGTTTGTTTGGTCTTCAATACTGATAAAAAAAAGCCGCCATGCGTAACAGATAACACAGCTATAACACAACCTAATCACCTGTTACAGTGAATTTTGCAAACAAGGAAATCAAGTCCAGTGAATCTGGTTAATCTCTGAGTCAAAGATCACAAACAACCTTCTACCTGCCAGAGTTTAAAGATCAAGACTCAGATACAGAAACATGTCGGCCACTATTAAAACACAATGGATATCAGGTTGGTGACTCACTTAATGTCTGATCCGAACATATCTAATACACATCTGGATACGTTGGAAATGTTAAACGAGGCTGACCTGAGCTCTGAGGTCACTAGAGCTCCTTTTCTCACAGGTTGTTGAACATTTAAAACTGTTTCAGTGTGTGTTCATGGACATGTAGATCAGTGGGAGTTAACCAACATGTGACCACAACTTAGAGGTGATAATAAAATGTTGATTGGTCCTGTATCCTTTTTTAAATTAGAGAGAATCAATAAATAAACCATCCAGGGTCATTTAACCAAAATAACACTTCATCACTTTCTGGTGCAGAGTTAGAAAACAAGGTGCAAACTTTTATCTGTCCATGAAATATGAAGCTATTAGCTTAGCTTAGCATCAAAACTGGAAAAACAACTCACAACATTATGTGTCTGCACAATTTAATCTGCACAAAAACGTAAGTGTTAACAGGATTTACACTCCGGGAAGTGACTGATTCATACTTATAACAACACAGAAATCACATTAAAAGAGACAGTTATAAGTCTCTTTGCTTGATTCACGTCACCGTTCACCTCTTTTCTCTCTTTTAACACTCAGTTTTATGTCAACATCACAAATTAACCCAATGTCTAATTGTTTTATGTGCATTAAGGCTTTTAATCTTTATCACAATAGGGAGGAAAAGGCCTGTTGAGCTTCATAATTTACAGTTTCAGAGTCAGTCAGAGCTGGATGTGCTGCTGGCTCATCGGTAAATTAGGTTTCTAAGTTGTTTGGGTTTACTTTGAGGTCTTTTATGTAGATGGTAAAACAGTTTGGCAGCTTTGTAAAGATTAAAGTCTGAACTCTACAACAACAACAACAACACCAGTCAGGACTCACCTGCTGCTTCATAAGCAACAGAGACACTGAAGCAGCAGCAGCAGCAGCAGCAGCAGCAGCAGCAGCAGCAGATGTGCAACCACAGCCTCCACCACATCCATCATCTACATAACACAACAATCATAATAACGCCACCGTGAGGAGCTTGAAACGAAGCCGTCACGCAGAGAAGACAATCGGAAGCAGCGATTAACGACGGAGCGATGTGACCCAGTTGTTTGACACCACAGAGAGGAAAACATATAGATTCAAACCAGGGAGAGAAGAGATCCTGCTTCTAAACATCTGAGCAACATCTGGCTCCGCTCACTACTCCAGTGGCTCGGGGTTTTTGCATGACTGTGCGTTTCAGTGCATCATGCGCACATGTTTGTGTGTTCCTGTGTGTCCCTGTATGTGTGTGTGTGTGTGTGTGTGTGTGAATGGACCGGGCTGAATCAGTAAACACCAGTTTGAATGCAAACCGGTCATTACCAGAGCAGCCACACCCGACTCTCTTCTCTTCTCTTCTCTTTTTCTTTCTTTCTTTCCCTCTGAAGGACGAGCTGCAGCACTTCAACACACACACACAGAGTCTACAAAACACACACTGCAGCTCAGGCGGCGGCGGTGGGAAACAGTCGATAGTGTTTGTGATCTCTCATTCCAGGTAAAAAGGGCAAATTCTGCTCATGCTCACCCCCCCCCCACCACCACCACCACCCCTCCCTCCCTCTCTGGGTGGATTGGTTTCAATTAACCGCGTTTCCTTCCAGCTGTGAAATTTGGCCAAAAAAAACCCCAACTGGAGCCGACGACTGTGTGTCATCTGCATAATGACCCCCCCCACACACACACACACACCACCACCCGCATTCGACATGTAATCACTGAGACGTACGCACTAGACACTTCTCTCTGATTGGATTAAAAAGAAAAACCAACGTCTTGAACGATCAACTGGAGCTTTTTGTTTTCTCTCTCTCTGCTGCACTGAGACAAAAACCCACAAAATACACATTTCCTGCAGAGGCTGTTTTTCTTTTTTGTTGTTTTGTTTTTTTAGCCAAAGAGAATCTGATGAATACACAATATGAAGTTTGTTGCTATGCATCAGAAATACTGTAATTAGAGACAGTTTTAAATGAATTACCTCATACCAGAGCCAGTGGAGACATTGTCACGGACAAAAAGAAGAAAAAAAGCTAAATATAATCTGAAGGAGGAAGAAACTGCTGCCTAAGAGTCGTGTGTTTAAACCTAAAGCGTCTTATTATTAAAACAATGTGGGAAACTCCGTCGCTAAGGAAACTAATCTCTAGACTGACCTGTGTTATTGTATCTGTCATTTATTCACCTGATGGTTTCAGGGGGGTTTACGTCAACATATCCCTGCAGACTTATCTTTGCACATTTGCATCTTTCTGACTTAACTACTCATCTACCCACTTCATGACGACCTGCATCTGACTGACAGTAACTCAGCTGAGTCCTCAGTTTGTGTAGTGTTGGTTTTCTGATTAAAAAAATAAGAAAAAAGTCAAACATCCTCCAGTCCAGCGCTCTGATTTACTGCTCATCATATCTTCAGGCATATCTGTTTGGACTAAACACGCGTTTTCCCCTCAGGGCGACAGGAACTCACTGAGAGTTTGATTCGAGCCTAAACATGCATCATTTATTAAATCGTGTGGTTCAGTTCAAGCGTGTCGGTAAAATACCAACAAAAAACTAAAGGAATAAGGAAAATGAGCATGTTTTTTGTAAGCGCTGGTGTAAACACAAACAAACCAGAGTCATCGATATTAAAAACAGGTGTTATTAGTGGTTCAAAATGAAGATATCAATGGTTTAATCGATACTCAGCCTTAGTGGTGACTTTAAATCAGATTTGAGAGATGGATCAAAAGGAGAAAAGGATGCATTAATTCATTTATTGCCACAGAATCACTGATTATAGCTCCTGAAATCTATAAGAACATGCAGCTTTTCTCTCCTTAACACAGAAAAATGACACTACAGACTTAAGTTGTGCAGTTTACTCTATAAACTGTGTCTGAAGCTGATATTTGATCATATACACGAGTTACAACAGGATGAGAAAATGATACTTTATAATTTAGTGCAGTTTGACACTCAGTCGGTGCCACAGGGGCTGAGTCAACACTGCGTGACAGTGTCAACAGAGCTTAAACAAACCAAACTAATCTTCACAATGACGGAATTTATTGCAGGGCTGCGTTCAAGTACAGGTAGGTAACAAATACCTACACTAGTGTGTTGACGACACAAGCTTGTTTTGTCCTATACATTTGCATATATCTGGATGGATGCTCCCTGTATAGGACTAACTTAGGCAAAAACAGGACACATAAAACTGACTTGTTGAATCTAGTGGAGGATGAAGGATGGGTGAAGACAGGAGGAGGTCAACAGCGACTGACATGGGATCATTTCCGAGAAGAGCTGGAGATGTTGGGGCTGTAATAATAATCAGGTCCAGATCCCTGACACAGACACAGACACAGATGCCTCTGCAGCAGCCTGACGGTGCTGCGACCTGAGCCTCCCCGCTGGAGAAGAAACAATAGACTCCAGCAGCTCAAAAATGAATAAAGAAAAAAAACTCAAAACCCTCCAGCTCCAGCTCCGGCTCTGGATTCAAACTTAAATTCCTTCCACAAAAACACAAACTGAGAGAGAAAAAAAAAAGCACGAACATGAACTCACCTTTCCTTGTGAACTGTGCGTGAACTCGTTTATCCAGAATATCCAGCTCGCGTCGTCGTCGACTTCTCCCAACAATGTGCTGCTGCTGCTCTCCTCGTACCTGCGCTCTCTCACTCCCAACGCAACAAAGGAAGTGGGAACCAATTACAAATAAAAAAAAATCTAATGTTTTCTTTCTGTGGGTCTATTCCTGCTTCTTTTTCTCTCTTCTCCTTTTTCTCTCCGTCCGGTGAACTGTGTGAGTGTCTCTGCGGGGAGACTCCTTCTTCACCTGTGTGGGGCTCCCTCCCTCGCCTTTCTTCCGGTAGTTTGAGCGGTTGTTACCTGTGCGCAGTGATTTGCACCGTGTGTGAGGTGTGTGTAAGGTGTGAAGGCAGGCAGGGTGCGGCTCTATGCTGTGCTCCTCCGCCACTCTCAGTCAGTCAGTCAGTTTCAGTCACAAAGGAGGAGCGGCTCTCTCTCGGTCGGACTCGGAGCTGCTCGGTGCTGCCTCTGCCTCTGCTGCTGCTGCCAACCTGCGAGTCCCTACCCCACCTCCTCCTCCTCCTCCTCCTCCGACAGAGAAAGAAGGAGGCGGGGCGACCAATCACGGCGGAGCTGAGGAGTGATTGACAGGATGTTGTAGCCTAGTCCCCGACAGGTTTGCGTGATTTTGATTGTAGTAGTGAGGGACGGGTGAATCAAGGTTAGCCGGAGGTCATGTCTTCCTGTGTGTGGGAGGTCAGAGGAGTGTTGTGACAGAAAATAGACTAAAATGACCTTAGATTGACTTTCCACTGAAAGAAGTTTAGGAGACATGACTCACATCAGCAACAAACTGGAGCTATAGACAGTATAGCTATTATTGCATTGCATGCTGAATTAATATTAAATTGAAGATGTAATGAAACTCATATGAGGGCTGTTGAATGGACTCATCAAACCACTCTGTGAAAAGACAAAATAGAAGTGATCAAACACATTTCTATTTGCCCATGTTGTCAAGTGAAAGTGACCTAGTTTTTGACAGGAAGTCAATGAAAGTGACCACAAATTTCCACACTTTCCCAAAAGATCATGAAGAAGAAATTGCAAAGACACTAAAAACAAGAAAAAAGAAAGAAGAAACCCATACAAAGGTGCAGAAAACGACCCACAATAAGATGCAAAAATGACCACAAAGAAACAGACATCAACCCTAAAGAGAGAGAAATAAAAAAAAAACAATGACAAAAAGACATGAAACAACCACAAAGAGACAGAAAACAACCACAAAGTGGCACAAATCAAGCACAGACACTCAAAGCTCCCACAAAGAAATGCAAACAACAAAAAAGAGATGTGAAATTACAAAGTTGTCTCTTTGAGTCGGTCTCTCTTTCCCTCTTTTTAGGAGGTGTGAGGAGCCTTTCATTCTGTTTGTATCTGGGGGCCTGTTGTCACTGATCTGGGAACTGTTTCTTTTTGTTTCCAGAAACCGTATTAATGATTATATACTATAGGATTACATACAATAAGTTGGACAGAACCACAACGCCCTGATACAGATGTTGTTACCTCAGATCCTGTAGAAACACTCACACCTGGTTGTTGGTTCTGCTGCACAAATTTACAGCAAATAAAACATGTTTCACCCCAAAACGTCTTCGTGCCGACATCATGATCACAACCAGATCGGTTCAGTACAACAATGACAGTGACAACCACAGAAGCAACAATGGGCTGTCAGGCTCATCTTTTATTCACGAGCTGAGGACACGAGGCCGACGACTGAGAGAAGGAGGGAGACGGAGGGAGAGACGGAGGGAGAGAAGGAGGGAGAGACTGAAACAAGGACACGTCAGACACAAAACCAGGATGCTTCTCTTTGTTTTCCCTCCGTTGTTCAGGAGAGGACGGCGTTGGATGAACCTGTAGTTTGGGATGAGACGTTGCAAGAAAGGACTGTCTTATAAAGAAAAGAGTGAAGAAGGGAGGAGGAGGAGGAGGAGGGGGAGGGGTAGGGGGAGGGGGGGGTAAGGGAGGATAAGGAGGAAATAACATGAGATGATGTGAAGGAGGCAGTGTGAGGAAAAAGTGCACACGCTTTCCTGTTTACATGAAGCGGCGAGCGTGCAGACGTTAGCGTGTGAGAGATGTGACAGCCATGTTTGTTCAACATGTACAATCTGCTTTCCTTATTAGGTCGCAGTGTCTCTTTGTGTGTGTGTGTGTGTGTGTGTGTGTGTGTGTGTGTGTGCGCTCCATGTGAGTCCTTCCAGCGCTCATACTTTCCAGTTTTGTCTTATCAGAGAGTCGCTCCATTCTCTTATTTCCTCTACTGACTCGTCACAGACAGCTGGGGCCTGGAGGCGTTGCCACGGCGACGGGGATGCTGATTGCCCCTCCATGCCTCCCACACCTGTTTTTTGGGGTTTTAACATTGTACATGACCAAATACATATCTCTCTCTCTCTCTCTCTCTCTCTCTCTCTCACACACACACACACACACACACACATGTCACGGCTTTAACAGCGACCAGACGGGGGGTGAGCAGCAGGCCAGGGCGGCGGACTATTACATTTAAGGTCTGAAATGTGATATTATTGCAGCAATAATGATATTTTATCCAGTTTCCTCTGTGCAACATGTGCTTCAGGGTTCGTCTTACACCTCGAGCAATAGGATCCGTTTCAGAGTAGATTGGGAACATATGCAACACACACACACACACACACACAAAGAAAATAACCCTGCAGGGTTTTTTATAGGCAGCAGCTGAGGTTTGACTTTATGTCTTTGAGACCGATGATATTAAGACCCAGTCACACCTGCTTTTTTAAACTGTGCAATGAACCAGTATCAGAGACGCGATCAGTAGATTTGCATGTGGATGTTTTCGGGTAAAAGCTGCGTCACGTCACCACCAGTTCATCACGGCTGAGCAAACTGGTTTTGTCAAAGAGAAATTAAAGCTGAGAGTCAGTGAAGGGAAATAATGAAGCTGTTTACTTATTAAAACCTGTTTTAACCTTACCCAGAGTAAATACTCCACATTTATTCTATATGTGAGCATTGATATACACAGTTTAAGCTGCTTTTAGGTCATGGACATGTGGAAGGTTGATCGTGTTATATGATTGAATCTTTTAATTTCATTTTTAATTTAATGCTTCCCCTTTAAAGGTCCCCTGTTTTATAAGGTGAGATTTCTACATGTCTACACTTCTTTTTTATTACGTATATTTGTTGGAAACCCTGATTAGTCACCTTTGTAAGGATCATGCATTCGTGGAATGAGCAACACAGCTAAACGTGTGGGGAACCCCCCCCACCAAAAAAATGTGCCAAAATCCCTTTCTAAAATACAAGATCAATTGGTAAAGGAGAGAAATGATTGACTGAAATAATGTTTCCAAACTTTTTATGAGGAGTTTAGATCAGGTTTAGGTTAAATATGAATACTGTGAAAGTATCAAAACCTCACTCGATTGAGAAATGAACGCTATAAACTGCATTTAGAAACTGAGACTCATAATGAGCTGTCATGTAACCTTGTGATGTCACAACACAGCCAAGCCAAGCCCCGCCCACCTGGACCTCACATCACCCAACTTTTTGCAGGATTTAGTTTCTCTCTGTGTGTTCTACCATAAATCTGCTACGGTTTTCTGTTTGATCACAACCTCCTCTCTTCTGATTGGCTCACAGAGTTCCAGAGAGAAGATGAAAAACACCACTGAGATGTTTTTTCGGTTCTTAAGATGATAAATATGTCTTGAACGACTAATGTGTGGTTTTAATCTGTGTGACATATTCTGATAAAAAAATGTTTAATTCTAATGATCAAGGTGGTCGAGTTTCTTCCTAAAGAGAGATGCAATGATTCACTCAGAGGTCTCTCCGTTCATTCCTATCCCATACCTACACTAACATCCTCTTTCTGTACTAGGCTGTCGCTGTGCGCTCCACTTACACAAGTTTCATGTTCTCTCTTTTTCAGTTGGTTCCCACCCTTCATGACGACGCAGTAATCAAGTCTGTGCAAAATTCTCCGGAGTTTGAATTTGAATCAGACGTTGCAAAACTTTGAAAATGTGCAACACGACTGGAGCCGGATGCTGTCAGTGTTTAAATAATTAAAGAGACCCAGAGGAGTTTGCTTTTGGTTATAAAAGAGTTTCATATTAATGTGGATGAATCTACGCTACCCACACTTGTTAATGGGTCCATATTCGATAAATATATTGTTTTGGCTTTATAGTTACTTTGATATTAGCCTATTATTTAGTGGTCGACTCGCCCAGCATTTCCTAGTTTCAGTTTCCCGGACGCTGCCTGGTGGATCATAGGAATAACGCCGGGTTGGGTTGAAACTCGGCTATTACAATCGAGTGTTGCTCTTGGCTGAGATGGAGGCCGATGACGTTTTTGGAGGCTGCTTTCGTCACGAACCGCCACTGTTAGCCCTGCCCCCTCAGCACCGGCCAATGTTGGAGAGTGACTGGGCGTGTCTTAACTGCTCCTGGAGCCCCGCCCATAGTCAAGGCATTTTTTGAATTTCCAGCTTAGATGCATATCAGCCAAGGGGAGCATACGTCAGTCCGACTGCCCAAAAGTCCGACGGCTCATTTCTCCGACTACCCATTCTACAGTGTTAAGGTTAGGTTTAGGGTAAGGTTAAGGGTTAGGGCTACTTAAGTCGGAGAAATGGGAGGTCGGACTAATGGACGCAAAAATAAAGAAATGTATGGTTGGAGAAATGGGTAGTCGGACAGACGTCATGCGCCCATCAGCCAAAACTGAGGGGTTTAATTACTGTAAAGACTTCTCATCGAGGCTCTCAGTGAGAAAAAACATCCCACAGGAGCTAGATGTGAAATCCCACTTCAGTCTGCATCGGTGGTTCGTGACCCACTGAAGCAAAGTTAAGTCGACTTTGGTTGGATGATGATGAGCTCTTCAGTTTCCCCTCTCAGCCTGTTCCATGTCGATAACTTTAAAGGCCTAAAACATCAACTATCGGTGTCTAAAGAAAAGAAAAAGAGGTGAGCAGTCACAGTGAAGAACAGCTTTTGTTTTTTAATAATGAGTCTGTCTGATGCTGTTGACACTGTCTCTATCTGTGCTATAGTTTCTGTTGGCTTTATGGCCCAGGAAGCTCAGCTCCTGTGTTTATCTTTGGTATCATGTGCATGTCCTCATGTTTGCTTTCGGTTCCTGTAATTTGTAGAATTAATCACCATATCGGTGAGTGTGTAGCTGTGAGACTGGCAAATGTCAATGTATCGCCTGATTTTATCTATTTCATTCACGTCCTAGTCCTCGTCTTACCGTAAACGTCGAATTATGATGTGAAACTATAAGAAAAGATAAGACCAACGTCTGTTTGTGTCAAACTTTATCTGCTGCTTAAGACTGTAAAGTCCCCAGAGCAGATACTAAATGGACCTTGAAGTGAGATTGTTTTGTCAACTACTTTTTTCATGGTAAATTTAACCTGCTGTGCATTGTGGGAGGTCCTCAGCTGCTCAATAACATGCTGCTGCTGCTGTTACTGCTGCTGCTATTTCTGTATTCAAGGATTCATAAAGCAGCAATAAAATAACAATGGGCAAATACAAGGTTATTTAAAAAAGGAAAAAAAGAGGGTCTTCTGTTGCTAAAAACGTCAAGAGCAGACAAAGGGAAGTTTTATTTTAGAACAGGAAGTGGAAGAACATGAGGTGGGGAGTGGGGGCAGAGGAAAAGTGGTGTGAATCCCAAGACAACAGCGGAGGAAAAGCAGAAGTGCTTCGGAGTGATTTATCGAGGAGGGCGTGAGCGTTTTTTCGTGCCGTGTGGTGAAACAGCGGAGACTACGAGGCCGAGTCAACAGCTGAAGGACAGCCAGATCGCTTCCCAGCAGGCGGCCATGATGTGCACCATAAAACAGCAGGGTCCAGAGCACGCTGTGTGTGTGTGTGTGTGTGTGTGTGTCAGTGATTGTGTGCTCTCATCAGAATTACATAGGGGTCTTGTGCAACGTGCTCAACTCTGAATTGTGACTGCATGCATTTGCGTGAGTGTAAATCCCACATGGAGCTGCTTATTGTCATCTGGCATCGATTTTTGGGAGGGCCTTGATGTCCCAATGACTGCCATCATCACCGGCTCCCACCCCTCACCGCTCTTAATGCCATTAACGGGAAGAATGCAGCAGCTCTCTTACTCAATCCGAAGTCCACAGAGGAAACCCCCCATCCCAAAACATGTGGACTCACAATTATAAGCCGCTTCACACTGCTGGTAAATCCCATCGGCACCACCCAAGAAAACGTGCTCCAAAGATGAGGAGATGCCGCCCGCAGTGTGGCCACGTATCTCAGAGCAGAGGAATCCAGCAGTTTAGCATCTTTCGGCGTCTCGTATTGGTTTTTACAGACGAAAATAAAACAACAGACAGCAACAGTCGGGGACCAGATGATGAGCACCAGTGGAGCAGTTAGCAGTTAGCATGTGTTCACCTCACGAAGACTAAAACAGAGCTAAAAAAACCCCCAACAAAACAAAACACTTAAAACTCCAAGTTAATGCTGATAAAGTTGACCTAAAGTGGCCGAACAAAGAGAAAAAACAACAAACATATTCACATAGATTGATATACAAGTGTCAGACGCTCCCTGAATGCCTCACATACAGGTCATCCATCCATCCATCCATCCATCCATCCATTTGTCCATCCATTCATCATCCATCCATCCATCCATCTATTCATCTATCTATCGATTTATCCATCCATCCATCCATCCATCCATCTATTCATCTATCTATCGATTTATCCATCCATCTGTTCATCCATCCATCCATCCATCATCAATTTATCCATCCATCCCTTGATCCATCCATCCATCAATCTTTCTATCTTTCCATCCATTTATCATCCATCCATCTATCCATCCATTTACCCATCCATCGTTTATCCATCTATCTATCCATCCATTTATCATCAATTTATCCATCCATCCATCCATCCATCCATCCATCCATCCATCCATCCACTGATTTGAACCCAGACCCTTCTCTCTGGCAACAGTGCTAAATACAGACAATAGAAGTTACAATTTTCAAGTGTTCCCTGAATGCCTCACATACAGATCATCCTTCCATCCATTTATCCCTCCCTCCCTCCATCCATCCATCCATCCATCCATCGATTTGAACCCAGACCCTCCTCTCCTTGGCGACGGTGCTAAAGACAGACGATAGAATTTTCAGATGTTTCCTGAACGCCTCATAAGCAGGTAATGAGTAAACCGTAGCCACAGCGCACATCATCACTACATCACTCTGTAGTGTCTCTGTAGGAGGTTTAAACAGGTTTAGAGTCATTGTGAAATGTGCCAATCTGAGAGGCCATGTTTGTTTTTTCAGGTGTCCCATGAGGTCTTTTTGTTTCAGGCTTCTCCAGATGTTTATGTCTCTAAAAGCTCAAGAGATGATTGATAGGAAAGATTACAGACCTTCCTCTGCCGACAATATGTCTGCCTGAATACTCAATACGAGATCAAACATGATGCAGCCTGTGATGAGTGATGATGAGTGATGATGAGTGATTCAACGGGGCTACGGAGGTCAGGGGCCACTGATCTAAAGATATGATATTAAACACCATGTTCTGACCCCAGAAGATTCTCCTGCCAGTGTCTTAAAGGAGAATTCCGGTCATTTTTTACCCCTAAATCGTTGTCCTGATGGTCACCCAGTGTTGGGGGGAGCAAAAAACGCGACTAAAATTGATGCAGGCAAACTGGAGTTACACTATGGCTAGATGGCGCTAGCGCTAGCGACAATGCTAAAGTATGGGGGTAATTTTTTCAACTAGAACAAACACTCAAAAAACAATCAAATATCTATGGTACATGACTCGAATCCTTATGACACACCACTGAACTCATACACTGTACGGTTATACTGAGTATCGCAGAGCGCCTTCTCCCCGCCACAGAAACAAACACTTTTTCCTTGCTGTGATGATTTCTTTACAAAAATAAACGGTCGGAGATATTTTGGACATTACCACTGCACTGCTCGACCGTTTATTTTTGTAAAGAAATCATCACAGCAAGGAAAAAAGTGTTTGTTTCTGTGGCGGGGAGAAGGCGCTCTGCGATCGCTTAGTAATGTCTTTCCAGGATGTTTCAGAGTTCGACTATCTGAGGTGAGTGATTACATGCAAAAACACAAAGTTTATACTGTTTATACTCAGTATAACTGTACAGTGTATGAGTTCAGTGATGTGTCATAAGGATTCGAGTCATGTACCATAGATATTTGATTGTTTTTTGAGTGTTTGTTGTGGTTGAAAAAATTGCCCCCATACTTAAGCGTTGTCGTTATCGCTAGCGCCGTCTAGCCATGGTGAAACTCCGGTTTTAGTTGCGTTGTCTGCTACCCCGAACACTAGGTGACCTTCAGGACAACGATTTAGGGGTCAAAAATGACTGGAATTCTCCTTTAATAGTTAAGAAAAACTCACCTCATGGGAAACAATGGCTTTAAGGTTAGAGAAGCGGATGGCAGACTTGCCATTGAGTAAGACAGTTAACCACAGTGTCCAACAGACTGTGGTCGGACATGGGACGTTAACATCCGCTGCAGCGTCTCTTGCACAACGCAACGCTCCTTTGCATTTTACTACCGTTCCCAACCCAGGAGAGCGAGGTCACAAGATGAATCTGCACAGACACACTTAAACATCTCCAGGGCCTCAGAAAAACATCTAAAATAGACAATGCAGACTGGTTGAACTGGTGGACACATCATGCAGACAATAACAATAACAGGCCTCTCCTCAAATGTGAAGAACCAAAGTAGACTGTGCTTTAAAGGGATGGATACTTAACCCAAAATCAATAATTCAACAATTTTTTACTCACTGTCATGCCAAGGAAGGGTTCGGAGAACTTTCGGAGTTATCAAAATGCTTTTGGAGTTCTAGTGGGGCTAATGGCGGCGGATAGAGTTCACTTTTGAATCGTCCAAAACACACACTATGAAACATCCAGATACTGCCATACTGCTCCCCTTCCTTGGCATGGCAGTGAGTAGAAAATTGGTGAATTATTGATTTTGGGTGAAGTATCCCTTTAAAGGAGACATACTATGATCATCTTCCACAAATTAAAATATATCCCAAGTGTCTTAAAGACGTGTCTGTGTCATGCTTCGGTCCAAATACCCCAAGGTACAAACATCACAGCGCTTTTCATCCTCTCAAAACAGTCCTGGTTTCGTGCCTGTCCCTTTAAATGCAAATGAGCCACTGTTTGCCCCGCCCCCTCCATTGGTACTCACAAGTAGGGGTGGTATTATACAAATTTGCAAACAATTGAGATAATTGGATGACAACTGAGGGAACAGCTCGTAAAACCACATGGATTTAAACCTCAGGAAGCTGCAAATTACAGATTTTTTTAGTCAAATCTCATATTTTGGGGGCTGGAAAGCAAGAAAAACACGCAAATATAAGAGCCTTCAAAAAGTGATATTTCCATAATATGTCCCCTTTAACACATAGAGACGAGTGAATTGACCTGACCCACCTGAACACTAGAGGTCAACACCACAAACAGATAAACTAACAATCTCTCTGCTCCTGTAAGTGGATCACATGACTGCTGGCTGAACTCGCTCAGCTCACATCAGCACCGACCGACAGCCCCCGATGACTCCACTCTGTCTGTCCGACCTGTTGCCGCCACACACACACACCCACCCCCCCCCCCCCCACACACACACACACACACACAGCAGCTTCATGTTTCTCATTCCTTCTCTGCTGTTGATTCACCTCCCGTCATCCCTCCGCTGTGTCTCACACTCTCACTTCTTCATTCATTAAAACCACTTAATACTCCCAACCAGTTTCTCTTCTGCCTCACATCTACATTTCTAAATCTCACTTCCAGGTGCAGCTGCCAAAGTCTCTGCCACAAATTCTTGCTGAACTGCTCTCATATTTCCAGAGTATTTTGCCTTTTCTTTGCTTTCTTTCCCTCTGTATATTTGAAGATGTCTTATCAGGAGAAGGATGACGAGAGAGCGGATTATTACCGGCAGCTCTTATCTTAATGTCGGCCTCTTCTCATCCTCTCACCTGATAAATCCAGTGTCCTGCTTTGGCAGTTTCTCCCTATAACATTGAGTTTCTGCTGCTGACCTCCCCTCCAAGTGGGGATTTTTCTCTTCTTTTTCTTTTTTTTTTTTGGAGACACAGAATGGTTTCTGTCACGCCCTGGATCTGATTTTAAGTTAAACACTATGCAAAAACCACAAAGGCACTCATTTGAAAGTCAAAGACGAAGCTTCCTGCTCGCCGGGATGAAGAAAATGTCGAACAGAGCAGATTCTTCTCATGCACACAAAGCGCCTTATCAGCCAGTCTGCTCAAGGCCGCCGGAGGAGACGCAGTGTATGATACAGTGTAAACAACAAGTGTGTGTGTGTAAGTGTGTGGCACCGAGGCATCAGACCAGACGTGTAGTTCTTCAAAGAGGGGGAGAGGAGAGGGGGGTCAAGGCCTCGTCTTTAAAAACCCCACAGCTGTGATTCAGCAGTGATTTGAATGTGTTGGAGTCATGTGACCTGACTTGACGGCGTCTGGCTGGATCGCTGCTCTACTCCGCTGCTGCTGCTGCTGCTGCTGCGTCGTCTCTCCGACCTGCATCTGGTTTGAACTGGTCTCAACCACAACATCCTCTGTTGTAAAAGTACATCCTGCACAGTGATCCAGTTTCAGAGCTCAGTCCTTTTAACACCTTGAAGCCTCGTGAACCCATGTGTCCTTCCATTCTTCTCTCTTCCCCCTCTGTTAGTACATTTCCTCTTGTTATTACACTGTGATCTATGACTGGAGGGGTGAGGGGTCAAACATTCAACCCTCTGTTTACATATATCATAATTTATAATTACTAAGAATAATAAAGAGTGCACTATCTCAAACTTTTCAGTGAGCATCAAAGTCATGATACCAGTTAAATGTTTAATTTACAGAATAAAGTCGATTTATTTACATGTTGATCCTGTTTTATTTCAAGCGTAATCTTGTTGTTATTGTTGTGTCTTAACATTTTGATCTCATTGTTGCTGTTGTGGCTTAATAGTGTGAAACTGCAACTTTCAATATTGCGAAATCTTGTTGTTGTTGTTGAAGATGCGGTTTTAGATCTGTTTTATATTTGTTTTTTGTTTTGCCTGTGTGCATGTGTGTTTGTTTCATATTATAGTGTTAGCAGAAACAGTGCTGCTTGAAAATGAACCTCTTGAGTAGTTTAGACTTTTAATATCATGATTTTCTTATTTTATTATCGCCAGGTTTTATAAATTAAATATCAGGTCTTTGTTTATCAATTCCATGTCCTTGTTTTGAGGAGCCAGCAGAGTACGTGAAACATGGAATCAGAGTATGTGTAAATGTAAGTGAACCACTGCTGCACTGGTGAAGTCCAGTAGGTGATGGGGGGCCCTACAAGCAAAAAATGATTTTGGGGTCTTTATTATTGCCAATAATACTGACTATTGGTAATTCACATACACACCTTCTATAAACGTATTTAATTTTCCAACCTGTCATTAGGATGAGCATTATCTGAGAACTTTTTGTTGTAGGTGGATTTGTGTGTGTTGAGTGTGTTATTTGCGTTATTTCACCTGCCAGTGCCTGCATGTGTTATTTTTGTGTGACCACGGATACCACCAGACATGAAGTGGAAGTGCCAGTAGGGTTTTTCCTTATTATGCAGAACTCCTGTAGGAGTCGACAGAAGTCATGCACTATAGTTTTAAAAAAGTTAAATGCTCTTGGGGGCCCCCCAGTGGTCATGGGGCCCTAAGCAAGTGCTTAGTTTGCTTAGGCCATGAGCCGGTTCTGGTGGAAGACACCAAAAAGCACCAGAAGAAGACTAGATCAGGTGAAGGTCCACCCACACATCACCTGCAGAGTCTCAGACCTGTCTGGCAGCGTTTGGGATAAATGTACATGAGTCTGCACCAGTGTTTTTCAACCTTGGGGTCTGGGCCCCACGTGGGGTCGCCTGGAATTCAAATGGGGTCGCCTGAAATGTCTAGTAATTGACTAACTAACTAATTATTATTCTTTTTAAAATTAAAATCTTAAAGAATTGTATTCTATACTTTCACTTTCTTGAATATAAATCGAGTTCAAATAAAATGCAGCATATAAAGATATCTGAGCTGGCGCATCTTGATTGATGGTAAATCACGTGATTGCGGAAATTTGTGATGTCAAAATGGGGTCACGAGCCAAAAAAGGTTGGGAAACACTGATCTACACATGTAAGAGAAAAATGAAAAGACATGTTATGCATGGGAAAGTTGGCAGAAGGAAAACCTCTGCTCTCAAGAAAGAACAAAGTTGCCTGTTGCCAGAGATCATTTGGACAAACCAGAGGCGTCCTCTGGTTTGTCCATTCCCTGGACACAATCACAGGCGCCATGTATGGAGGGTTCACAAACTTTGAAGCACACTGCAAAAACTCAAAATCTGTCTTGTCAAAATGTCTCATTTGTAGTCAAAACTCTTTCCACTTAAAACAAGACTAATCACTTAAAAATTAACTTGTTTTTAGATAATTTTCATTTGTTTCAAACTAATTTTCAATTGAAATAAGTACAAAAATCTGCCAGTGAAAGCAATTTGTTTTGTGTTTGTAAGAAAGAAAAACTTGCTCCACTATCAGATTTTTCTACTTATTTTCAAGTGAAAATATGTTTGAAAGAAGTAAAAAGTGTCTAAAAGCAAGCTACTTTTTAATGTGATGAGTCTTATTTTAAGTATAATTAGATTTGTTTAGACTAGAAATGACATTTTGACGAGAAATAAGACAAATATTCTTGGTAAGATTTTGAGTTTTTGCAGTGCAACGCTGTATGTTCTCCGTTTCCCGCCCCAGGGTCTATATAGAAATGAAGAATGAGCTTGTAGCTAACTCTGGTACGACTGAGAGCTGTGCAATGTCATGGTTTTATTTTTCTGTTAAAGGGGGATGAAGAAGTTGTGAAATGTTTCCACCACAGTTACTATGTTCAACAAGTTCTGGAGAAAAGCGTGAATGACCAACAGTCACCATCACCACACACTTCCTCTACTGTAAACTGATGCCACCACCAGGAACACGTCTTTTATCGTGTGAAATGTGAAACAGTCGCCAAGATTTGACGAGCAGTTGGCAGCACAATGATTTCATAACGAATGCAACTTCTGCTTGACCTTCAGCTATTGATTAGTCACGGAAAGGTCTTTTAATTTGAAATTCTTACTCAGCAACTTTCATCTTTCTCCACTTCCAGACTAAAACCAAACCAAACATTTGGTTTCTTTTCTATTAAATTCACAGTAAATCAGATTTTGACTGGAAAACAAATGAGTAAATCCTGTGTTATCATTGTTTTCAAAATTCACCATACATATAAATAGTTTAATGTGTCTGTGTGTGATTTTATTAATAGGTACTCGCTTTTGAGGAAAGTAAAGTAAAGATAGCTGCTCAACTCTTGCTTTAAGTAAAGTTCTTGTCTTTTATATATATTTATCATCATTATTAATCATACTTGTTATTGATATACTGTTACTGACATTATTGTGTGTATTTTAATTGACTGTTCAGTGTTATTTTAATCCGGTAAAGCACCTTATGTTAGAAAAACTCCTTTACAAATAAAACTTATTATTCATCGTTTCCATTTTTTTCTTTTTTTTTATTACTCTCAAATATTTACATCAGCATCAGGCTTAAAAATCCAGCATCAGCTGAGCTCTACTTACATCTCAATTCGCAGATCAAGTTTCTCCAAACTTGACGCGGACTGAAAGGAACTGGCTTTCTCAGACCAAAAGTATGTGGACAACAACAAAACCACATCAGATTAGATCCGATCGTCTTGTTTGTTCCCTCTGAGCCACAGCAGCATCAGTGAGGTCAGAGGTTTCACATGAAAACCAACCTGGGGACAGCGTTTCTGTGTGGAAGCTTCCTCCTCACTACTGAAGTATAAAATCGACCTCCTCTGGACCAGTGGAGCTACGGTGGCCTGCGGTGTCCACATACTTTTGACCATGAGGAGCCTGTGAATGAGAAACCAGACTGTAGCTGCAGACGTCTCTCTAGCTCCCCCTGCTGGCTGACGCTGGGTTAATTAAAGCAGAGTTCACTGTATGTAGTAGCACATCAATACAGTACCATGTGTGAATTACTGTAAGTATCACAGAGGAGAAAAGACCCAAACGAAAAAAAACCTAAGCACCAAAATAAAGTTTTTTTTAAAATATTATTTTTTAATACTTTTTTTAAAAAAAGATGTTGTACTCTGAACAAGATGAATCTATTGACCTCAATGCCTCACTCACCGACATACCAACAAGGTTGTCCTGGGTAAAATAAATCATAATAAGATAGCAAAAAGGAAAAAAAAAACAAAAAAACAAAATAAACTCAAAACAATCAAATATGAAAAGGGAAAAGAAATGAATGAAACATTAAAAAAAAAGGAGAAAAAAAAGTGATTATAGAGTTGAAAACACTCACAGATCTCTGGGCCAACCTAAAGAAGACGGGAAGAGCCCCCCGCCTCCAGAAAAACACGATGGCACACGACATCCCAAAACTGTTACCATGGACGATAAAAACATTTCATAAAATAAAATAAAATCTAAAAAAAGACAGAATGACAGACGGAGAACCTATTATACAAACTGCAGGAGCTGTGAAGGAGATAGTGGTGGAAGAGACGGCTAAGAAAAGACAGAGAAAAAAAAACACGTACATGATGAGAAGAAATAATGAAAAAAAAAAAAAAAGATGTAAGTAATGAAACATTTAAGTGCAGATTTATCGGACAACTACAGAACGATGGGGCATAATCGATGATTTTGGAACCGCTTCCTCAAACAAATCTATTGCAGAGCAAACTGCTGCATAACTTCGGATTTAAAAAGGGGATAAAGGAAAATTAAATAGCAATAAAAATGTAGCCTTTAATATAAAGTGAAACGAAGATGCATTTTACATGTACAAAAAAAAAAAAAAAAAAAGAAGTGAATGAACTTTCAGCACTCAATAGATTGGTTTTGGCATAGAGTCGAGAAGTCAAAAAACAGAAACATTAAAGGAAGGAGAGAGAAAAAGACAGACGAAACAATCCTCTCAATAGAATCATAAAAAAGTTTTTTCTTCTTCTTTACAGTAAATTCTACAAAATCAAAACCAGAGCTTAGAGATGAACACCGAGACGAGCTTAGCTCCCCGCAATCCAAATCCCTCTCATGTTCTTTTTTTTTTTTTTACCTTGACTTTTCCTTTGTATATAATATATATTCATGTATCTATTTATATATAATATGTATAATTTGTAGGGTGTGATCGGTAGTTTACAGGCCAGAGCGCTAAGGCAAAGGACACACTCTGAAGCTTTTTAAAACGCCATCGTCCCTTTTCTCAACACCCTCTCTCTCTCTCTCTCTCTCTCTCCTTTCAATTTATATATGCGACCTCGAGCGTCACCGAAAAAAACCTCCGACGACTCTTCAACTTCCACTCTACGGCTGAGGAGGAGGAGGAGGAGGAGGAGGAGGGAGGAGCGGCAGGAAGTGAAGGGAGGAAGGATGTCTTAGAAAAGTGTGTGTGTGTGTGTGAATGTGGCCGGGGTGTTTTCTTTTCGTTTGTTTTTAAATCTTTTTTTTATTTAATCTTCTGCCGTGTCCTGAGATAACAACCGAACCGACTCTCAGACGACCGCCGAGCCTGACGACCTCCACCCTCCCTCTCCCCCTCCCCCTCCCTCTCCCTCTTTCCCCACCTCATCAACCGCGAAACCCCCTCAATTCAATTCAAACTGAAAACAACAATTATAGAGGCAAGATTAGGAGAGAAGAAAAAAAAAAGGAAAAAAAAAGAAAAGAAAACAGGTCAAAGTGATCTGTCCGTTCCTTTTTCACCCCGTTCTCTGGTCTTCTCTCACACAGAGAGCGAGGTTCCCGTAATTTTCACTTAAATTAAATCCTACTCATCATCATCATCATCATCATCGTCGTCGCCATCGTTTAAAAAAAAAAAAAAAAAAAAGTTCAAGTCCCCTCTTTTTCTTTTTCTGTCATCCATTTTTTCCTCGAGGGAAGCGGACTATGATTTTTTTTTCTATAATTTATGTTTTTTTGTTGTTGCAGTGCCTGTTTTGATCGCAGACACAGAACCATGACAACCATAAACACCAAGCAGACACCAAAACGTATCTGAGGTTGGAGGAAAAGACGGTTACTTCTTTCACTTTCACTATTATCCCTCCCTCCTCTCGTTCACATGACGTCAGCCAGCTGCTACTGAGAGAAAGGGACAGTTACTATTAATTTATGTGTATATGTGTGTGTGTGTGTGTGTGTGTTTGTGGGTTGTATGAGCAGCGACCGTGTGTGTGTGTGTGTGTCAGAGCTTCGTGGTCTATATGCATTTTTTTTTGTAAATCTTCTTATACGTGTCTCTAGGTCCGTTCTCTCACTCTCTCTCTCTTTTTTCTTTCTCTCAGAACAAGTTCTCCTCAAAAATGGCCATCAGGTCGCTCTGGAAGTTGATATCGATGGTGTCGGCCATCTGCAGAGGGGAGAGAGGAGACGACATGACGACACGTTAAAGGACGGGTTGAAAAAAAAATCATTCATCACTGTTTTATTGATTTTATTATTTAGATTTATATTTTAAAAGGTTGAATATGGAGAATGAGCAGAACACCGCCGTCTATTGGTCAAGATAGGAATTACAACAACAGAAAAATAACTACAGCAGTCGGGTGCAAAGTGTAACATTTAATTTTTTTCCCCCATGTTAAATTATATTCCTGCAGGCACTTTGCACTTTACATAGTATGCATTTTTTATATGTACTGTACTTTTTCTTGGTGACCGTCAGCCTATCCATGGGGGCAAATTGTCCTTTTTTATCTTACTGTTTCTATTTATTATCTATCTATTGTATCTGTATTGATTGTTTTATTAACAATGTTGTCTACTGTTTTATTGTTCCTGTTTGAGCTCTTGCAAATCCTTTTCCAATGTGGTCTCCTTCCACAAGGCAAATAAACTGACTCTGACTCTCTGACATAAATTAAATACTGAATTCTTCATTTATAACGCATGAATACTCATTAGTGTGTAGTTTATAAACACAGTTAGTGCTTATCAATGATGATTAAAACATTTTTAACTGTGTTTATAAACTACATACTAATGAATATTCATGTGTTATAAATGATGAATTCAGTATTTATTAATGCTTAACTAATGCTTAATAGTGTGTACTTATTATAAAGTGTTACCGAACTATGCAGTAAATGTGTGATATTTACCTTATGTTTCATTTTTACCGTCATTAAACAGCTTCGGACTGATTGTGATGTTAGATAAATGACTTGTAGCTTGTAACAGAGAGAGTAAAGGCTCGCTTTCGCATTGTGGCTGAAAACCAAACCTGCGATCAGAGCCTCGGACCCGGTGACACAGCGAGACCGCGACAGATACGACTACACAAACAGGCCTATACACATCGTAACATGTATATGATAATCCATCGATCCACTGATTGATTATAAAAGGCTTTGTTGAAAACAAAAGCACACGACCGGGAGGAGGGTTAGCAAAACAGCGGAGAAGTGACCCTCCAATGGCGTCTACTGGCTGCTACGATGTAAACAGGAAGTCACTGTCGAATCCATCAAAATTTCTTAAATTATTTTATTCAGACTAAATATAATTTTTAATGGAAAAGCAATAGGCTACTTGTATTGTGCACCGCTCTAAACGCCCTGTGGATGTATTATTTTTGAAGCTTTTAATAAAGATTCTCCATATTCAACCTTTAACAACAGTTCGGTTCGTACCGCCTCTCTCCTGCGCCTCTCCTGCTCGCGGCGTCGCGCCATCTCCCTCTGCTGGTCGAGGGCGTTCTGTGCAGCCGCGGACGTCGGGGGCGGGGCTGGAGGCTGCGTGGGCGGGGCCTGCGGAGAGTGAGTGGGCGGGGTCGAAGCTGGAGGCGTGGGAGCGAGCGGCGACTGCTGCTGCTCCTGGCGACGGCGGGTGTCCTCTGGCACTCGACGAGTTTGCTCCATTGTGTCATCGTCGTCACGGCTCCTGCAGAAAAAAAAAGAAAAAAGAGAGAGACAACCTGGTAAATACAGGATGAATATTTGGATGTCTGTACGTACTGAATTTATATTTGTTTTGCTGCCGTTCTTATAATTGTAGTTTTTCTGTTGTTGTTGTTTGTACGTTTTGCTTTTTACCTTTTGTTTTGCTTGTTTGTTAAATTTTTTCTGTTTTATGTCCTGTCAGGTGTACTTTTGTTATATCTCTGTTTTGTTTTTCTTTGTTTTTCTAAAAAATTAAATGGAAAATTAAATTAAAAAAATGTATCACAAAAAAAAATCTAGTAAATACAGGCTTTTTCTTTAGATCGATACTATATTATCAGAGAGTAAAAACTGAAAATAAAACATTTATATTTTATAAACAAAGCGCTGAGCTAAACTTGACATTTAGATTCTCCCATGAACAAGTCTGCTGCAGTCATGTGACTAAAATAACGGCAATTAGAGTAATTACAGAGGCGTTACTAATCCCAACGCTGCTTTACTGTGACATTTTGACATTTTGATATGTGACATTTCCTAGCAGAGGCAGAAGAAGGAGGGTTGTTACACATGAACATACATCTCTGAAACCCGTGTGTGTGTGTGTGAACCACCGAGCCGAGTTTAAGACGTCTATGTGTGCAGTCGGTGAACCTAAGCTTGCTGCTAGATGGGCCAGTCAGTCCCTCTACATTTAAAATACAATTAAGCCAATTACATTTAAAAAAAAAGTGAGAGAACCAGTTCACTACAGCATTAAAAAAAAAATTGAACCTCAAACTCTGAGACACTTGATCTGAAAGTTGCAGATCAAAGGTGTGATATCTTGTGGTGAGCTCAGTCATTTTTGCGAAATCTCTCCACATCTGAAAAACCACATCAAATCAAAACAACCCACCGGCGCAAATGATGACGAGACGGAGATTATTAAAAGAGTGACTGCAGTAACACTTGACAAGATGGCAGACTGAATATAGACTGAAAACAATTACCTTTAATTGTTGGTGCAAGCTATTTTTAGAACGGCGGAGCAGAGCCATGAGCTGCTCAGAGCTACGCTACAGAGGCTCATGGGATTTCTTGGTTTCCCTCATCAAACTCATCAAATACACAATCCAACAACTCCAAAACGCTCTGGTGGACAAGTTGTGACCTGCACATTCACCACGCTATGAGATAATAACAAAACGTTACGAGACAGAGTTGTTTTAGAGGTAAATTCATGCAAAACCGCTGTTGCACGTTTCTGTCTGTTTTTCAGCAAACAGTCTCTGCATTTGCTTCGAAAACAACTCGGTCTCGTAACGTTCTGTTATTATCTCATAGTGTGGTGAATGTGCAGGTCACAACTTGTCCACCAGAGCGTTTTGGAGTTGTTGGATTGTGTATTTGAAGAGCTTGATGAGGGAAACCAAGAAATCCCATGAGCCTCCGTAGCGTAGCTCTGAGGAGCTCGCGGCTCTGCTCCGCCGTTCTAAAAATAGCTTGCACCGACAAATAAGGGTAACAAACCTACTGCTATGACTACAGCGATTATGGCAATGGGCCAATTTGCTAAAATGTTGAACTATCCCTTAAAATAAGAAAGACAGCGGCTGATACGTGTGACACCACTGGTGTTATTTCATAATCCTGGATCGTTCCTCGTCAGACGCTCTCCTCCCTCCTACCGTAGCTTCTCCTGCTCCCTCCTGGCCTGCTCCGCCTGTGCTTTCAGCTGTCGCTCCCTCTCCTCCTTCTCCCGCGCCTCCTTCTCCCTCGCCACCCGTCTGAACTGCTCGAAGCTGTCGCTGGAGGAGCGAACGGAGGAGGCCGGCGTGGACGTGGACCTCTGAGCCAGACTGGCCCAGGAGCCCATGTTCTTTAACTTCACGTCCTGAGAGAGGAGGAGGAGGAGGAGAAACGAGAGGGTTAGATGGAACGGGAGGCAGCAGACGAGGCTCTGTCTTTATTTTCTCATCTCTTGTGTCATTACCTGTGTCTTCTTCGGAGCGATGGGAGTTTTGGGTTCTTGCTTGATTTTGTTGTCCTGCTGCGAGCAGGGCGGCGCTGGGGAGTCCAGGTGGCGAGATCCGGGGCGAGAGCCATCCAACGACTTCAGATCTAATCCTGAGGGAAACATTACACAGTGATTAACCAGAGATATCCATCTCAATGCAGCGGACAGTAATGCTTCTGTAAAGGAAACAAACAAAACCTCACAGCTCTCAAGTAATAGAAGCAAATACGGTTATTGTTTTTTAATTAATAATTAAAAACACAAGGTGATTGAGCATTTTCTGTGGCGGCTCCTAAACTGTGGAATGAGCTACCATTAGAAATAAAGATGTCCCCCACCCTACCTACTTTTAAATTACGTCTTAAAACTTATATTACTTTTATTCCTTGGCTTTTAACTCAGCATGAGAGTTGTGTGATCTCTGTTCTTGTTTGTCTTTTTATTATCATTTTATTGTATTTTTTAATCTGTTTGCTTTTAATGGCTCTTATTTTATTCCTTTTTTATTGTTATTTATATTAAATTTATTCATTCCTTTTTTATTCTTTTTAAATTATTATTATTTTATCTTTATTTCTAATCCTCATTACGTTTTCTTACCATTTTGGGCTCTATGACTTTTATGTAAAATCACTGTGCAGCAGTGTAAACTTTTATGTTTTGAAAATGTGCTATATAAATAAAGTGGATTGGATTTAATTAGATGAAATCTGGGAAATCTATTTCTAATGCTTCTTTAGTTTTAGATGTGTTGGGGTGCGAGGTGTCGTCTTCTCACTGTGTTTGTTGTCGGGTTTGTGTGAGTCCTGGCGCATGACGGGGCTGAAGGGCGAGGGGGGAAGAACTGGTGAATGGGAAGGCTTCTCTTCTTTAACCCCCACCAGGTTGGACCTCTGCTCCTGCACAAAGATTAAAAAAAAAAAAAAAAAGGCTGTTACAAAACATTTTCTGCCTTAAAATGTTTCATTTTTCTCTTTGGGGACATTTCACTCACATGTTTCTTGGTCTGTGGCGGCGACTGGTGTCCCATCGGATGGAACTGAGGCATCTGAGGAGAGTGCATCATCAGGGGAGACGGGCTCTCGCGCAGGCAGCCTGCACACAGACACACAAGGCTGAATTCAACCAACTGGGCAGCGACACCCACAAAACTGATGTGTGTAGTCCAAATGTCGTCTACTGAATCTGAAGCAACATCTTAAAGGGGCGTTTCCACTGCTAATTTTACGGGGCCGGGGCCGTTGGTGCGTGTCTCTATACAGTAGCAGTAACCACCCCTGAAGGACGACCTCCAACTTTTACAGGGACAAACGAGTCCCTGCTGTGGGGTTGGCACTCAGAACGGCCCCGAAAAACTTGAGCTTGAGGCTAACTCTGTCCTGATTGGTCATATGCCAACAGTCAGTCCCAAAATAAGTGGCATATTTTAAAACCCAGCATTATTATAAAAAAAAAACCCATCTACACGGCCAGAAAAAAAATGCATAAACCTAATATTATTGATACCTATAGGGCATTCCATGATGTATTGTAGAATCTGATTGTCTGGCCGACAAATACAAGTCATAATACGAACTCTGTCCTGATTTGAGTGGGTTTTGATTTGTTGTTAGTTTGTCGTTTGTTTGTTAGTTTTTATCTCAATGCTTTTTATTTTCACTATGAGCACAATAAGCTATTGCTTCAGCCTACACCTTTTGGTTGCATGTACTGTATTACTGACCAATCTATGCATTTTGTCAGTCTCTTCTTTTAAATAAATGAACTAAACTAACTAAACTAAAAGAGAATAAGACAGTAAAAGACAAGATGTATGAAAAGTGGAGAGATACAGTAAATATGTGATTATGTGACGATTGAAACAGCATTTTTAAAACCCAGCATTATTAGAAAGCGTCTACACAGTCACATACAGGTTAAACTTGGCTTCAGTTCAAGCAAAACCAAACAAAGATTAAAAAAAAAGATTTGTGTGTTTAAAGTATTAAAATATTGACCTTAGTATCTATGATTTGTTGACTCTTTTTTTTCCCCCTGTTTTTGTGATGATTGAGATTTAAAAAGAAATCATGACTACGCCTGATTTAGGCCTCATTGTTGTTGAAAAGCTTTTGTCGTTTATTTAAAATGTATTTAAATATCATCCCGTTGACGACCTTATGACCAGCCATCTTTCCTTTTTCAGCGTGGAAGCCGCCGTGTGTCTCACCTGTAGAGAACGGCTCTGCTTTGCTCCGTGGCGACGGCTGCTGCTGCTGATGTTGCTGCATCTGTTGTACCTTCTGCTGCAGCGCCACGCCCTTCTGCTGCTGCTGCTGCGACGTCGACGTGTGTGTGTGCGGGAACGGCTGCTGCATGTGCGCTGCTGCGTGGGCCGAGCTGTGTCTTTGCTGCGTCAGGGCGGGCGCCGGCGTCGTCGTCACCGCCACCGCCGCCGTCATGACCTGCGCGTGCAGCGACGGCACCAGCTGAGGAGCCGGCGGCCGCACGGGCGAATGCGTGTTGTGGCCGTGGTGCATCGGCTGTGTCTGTGCGGCGGCGGGCCGCGGCTGCAGCGACTGCAGGAAGGTGTGCACCTGGCTGAGGGGCGGCGGCGTCTCCGAGCTGGTGGGCGTCGGCTCCTCGTCGTCCTCCAGCAGCGCTTGCGGGGGCTGCGCCGACAGCGTTCCCAGGATGCCGTGCGATGGCGGCGAGGGGACGCGGGGGCGAGGGACCGGCTGCTGCTGCTGCGGGGGGAGGCTGAGGGGGAGCGACGGCTGCAGCTGCGGGGAGGGGGAGGGGGAGGAGGGAGGCAGGGAGGGGAGCGAGGACGGGGGAGGCTGCGGAGGTTTGGGAGGAAGCGGCGCCGCGCGGTTGCTAGGTCTCGATGGTTGCTGGGGAAGCGCGCTGTGGATGGCTGTGAAGCAGAGAAGAGAAGAGAACGATGAGAGAAGACAGGGTTCCTACACATTTGAAATTTCCAAATTCCTCACTTTTTCCAGACACTAATTTCCAGACTTCTCTGTAAAAAAATGTAAATAATTTGTGACATTTAAGTAAATAGATGTGCATAATATTAAAAAAAAGCATGCAATTTATCTTGTTTTCATTATTCTGAATGCGTATGCCATTATGCAACCAAATAGTTTCCAGGAGATTGTAGCTAGGTACAATAGCACATACAAAATAGTTAACCCAAATAACTTCAGATAAGACCAAACCAAGATAAGATAAATAAAATGAATATATTTCCATACAATAATTTAAATTTTCCATACTTTTCCAGACCTGGAAATGTATAAAATCAAATTCCATACTTTTCCATACTTTCCATACTTGTGTAGGAACCCTGTCAACTGTCCCTTCAAGGATATTTTCACAATAAAAGTCCCAAAGTTCTGCACTAAACATCAAATTTATTGAACCCAGGGGACAGGAACACATTTTGAACAGCTGCTCTGTTTAGTTCCTGCCCCCCAACCCCCCCTCGCCCCCCCACCAACCGCCCCCGACAAATGCTTTGGCCATGATGCAAATTACACAAGTCCTTGTAAAACATTTACAACACCACAAATATGTTTCCATTAAAAATCCCCAGGCAACTACAGATACAACTCTTGTATTGTTTAATTATTGGAAATGAACACAAATTACATGCAGAATGTAAACTGGCTTTTGTCTTTTGAATTCTGTCCAGCATGTAAATGCATCACTTCTTTCCCCCAAGTGTTCACGCTAGGAGCCCAGAGAAATGTGTACTACCCCCACCGCCACTGATCATGAAACCTACTCTACAGAGTGAACAAATGCATTTCATAGCTACAGCAGAATAAACACTGACCATGAAGTATCAGAAACTAGATTAATATGATAAAAATTGTAATTTATCAAAAAGAAATGCAAAGTATTTACTACTTTTACTACTGTCATGGAGCAAAAATATGAAATTCTTATCAAACAATAGGGCTGTCACAATCATTAAAGTTTTGTTGCAGATTAATCGAGTCATTTTATTTTTTCTCTAAAACAACTCTGTCTGGTAACGTTGTGTTATTATCTCATAGCGTGGTGAATGTGCAGGTCACAACTTGTCCACCAGAGCGTTTTGGAGTTGTTGGATTGTGTATTTGATGAGTTTGATGAGGGAAACCAAGAAATCCCATTAGCCTCCGTAGTGCAGCTTTGAGCAGCTTGCGGCTCTGCTCCGCCGTTCTAAAAATAGCTTGCACCGACAATTAAAGGTAACGAACCTACTGCTATGACTATAGGGATTATGGCAATGGGCCAATTTGACAAAATGTTGAACTGTCCCTTTAAGCTCCTCCACTCATGTGTCATTAAACCGTAGCGGAAGAAGGTGGCACAACGTGATGATGTCATCAAAAGAGGACAAGACGGGGAAATAGTCATGGAAATATGACATTTCTGTTAGTTTCATCCAGCTGTTTTTATACAGATGAATGGAAACGATTTTAATGATTGAAATAACGGCAATGATGTCATAATTGTGACAGGCCTATTAAACAAACTATTCAAAGTCATAATAATTGCTGTGACTATACCAGGGTTCTTACAGCTTAAGCCAAGTTCAATTTAAGACTTTTTAAGACTTTCTTAAAGCCACTTGAAACGAAATTTAAGACCGACTTCATAATAAACACAAATGCAGAAAAAAACAAAACAAAATAAAACAGCACATCAATTACATAGGGTTAGGAACAATTTTACCCACTTTCCTATGTGATCCAAGGTAAAGTGACTGCTACATGAACATTGGATTGTGTCTCTTTCCAGCTGTCCTTTCAAAATAAATGCATAAAAAGTCCGAAAAAAAAGAGAAATTTAGCGTTGACGGCCGCCACTAACTTCTCTATGTCAGAATGTTACCAATTATTTTGAGATTTGAGACCAATTACAATCATAAAATCCCACTTACCAAGTGTTAACATTTTTAAGACCTTTAAAAAATTGATTTAAGACATTCTAATGCCAATTAAGGCCTTGTTTTTAGATTAATGAACTCAATGCCTTTTAAGACTTTTTAAGGATCTGTAAGAACCCTGCTATACTGAAAATGAACTGTGTGAGTGAAGAGCACGTACCTGGTGAGGGTATGATGTGATGTTGGTTGAGGAAGGGGTGCGTCTCGGTGGGCGTGGTCTGGCTGCTCGGCGTGTTTGTGTTGAGCAGAGCAGACGTGACGGGGGGGCCGGCGGCGGCGGCAGCGGGGTGGGGGTGGGGCTCCGTGTTGGACTGCGTCGTCAGGTGTGGGTTCATGAAGTGGGCCAGAGGATCAAATCCTGAGGTCAACATCTGCGTGTCCAGAGACGGGACAGAGACGGAGACGGAGACGGGCACGGGGACGGGGACAGGGACAGGGACGGGGACGGGGACGGGGGGCATGGGGACAAACTGCGGCTTGGACTGGATGACTAGAGGCTGAGTCTGTGGCGGCGGAGGGACAGGGCCGACTCCGCTGCTGAGGGACTGGTGGTGTGGTCTCTTGGTGTCTTTGTTAGTCGAGGTCTTCTTCTGCTGCTTGGGAACCAGCCCTGGTGGAAAAACATGAATGACGTGTATATATATATTTTTTTAAATGACGTATATTTTAATAAAAAATAAATAAATAAAAAAAATCAGAGAGAGCTGGGTATCACTTTTTACTGAATTGATTTGATTCTGATTCAATTCGATTCACTTAGAGATATTTCAGTTTTAATAACCCAATTTGCTTGGTTATAAAAGAGATTTTCACAAAACTAATGTGCAAATTATACAAAGAGAGAACTCCTTAACCTGGTGTATTATTAAAAATAGTCATAACCCTAACCCTTATATTTAAGAGGAACTGTGCAAATCTGGTCGCTTTTTCTCTGTTTTGCTAACCCTCCTCTCGGCCATGTGCATCTGTCTACAATGAAGCCGGCGAGAAATCAATCAATAGAGCGGTAAATAACGTTGTATATCATATAAGATATTAAGATGTGTATATTTGTGTGGTTTAATTTGTCATAAATAAGAGATGACTGATTACGGGGCGCATTTGTGTCGAGGTGCCGCAGAGACGAGAGCTGGGGCACCGGGGCGGCAGAGCTGATCTTACAAAACTGTTTTTCAGCCAAGAGACGCAATAAGTGACACGCACGTGAAAGACAGAGAGCCTCTGTTCTCCCTGTAACAAGTTACGCCAATTATTAAATCATCACAATTACTCCACAGCTGTTTAATTATGGTAAAAATGTTGCATAGTTAAGCTATAAAACCTGAATAGTTCCTCTTTAAATTGCTCGAAAAGCAGAAACATTAATGCACATTTATTTAACACGACTCCACTCCAGAAGTAAACAGTGCAACGGCTACATTAATAGATCGATCTAAGGATTTTATGAATCAATATCGATTTTATATTATATATCATATTATTATTTATATTCAATATCAATATTCAATTTCAAATGAAGATCAACATGAATCGCAAGATAGATTTTTAATTAAAACCCAGCCCTGATGTTGTGTATAAAAGTTTGTGTGCCTGTTACCATTCTCAGAGTCTTCACTATCAGAGGAGTCGCTGCTGCCTGATGATGAAGATCCCGTCTTCATCTTTGTCACATTTGCCATTTCCAGAGGCTTCTCTACTGCAACACACACACACAAAAACACACAAAGGGTTCAGATATGACAGACTGACAGCTTCTGTCTGACGTTTGTTTTTCTTTTGTCGTCACACCAGCTGATTGTCTTGTGTTTACACAACAACAGTCCAACGGTCCTGTGTGGGAGGGTTAGGTAAACACACAGTGATTACTCAGTCGGTTCAGTGAGTTACGAGTACAACAGACCTGTGACTCAATCACAGTCAGATGTCACGCACTCTGTGTCTGTGTGTCCGTTACACACAAGACTGAGGGAACTGGCTGCTGACTTTCACTTTCTATTTCATCAACACATGATAAATAATAATAATAAGTTCATAATCAATACTATTTTTCATGTTTGTTGTGTTTTTGACTGTGAGAAAAAGCATTAAATACAATATAAATGTTACATTACAGTCAATGTTATCACTCATGCTCTGTTAAATCAGCAGTGACTCACTGTTATTCATGAGATGACATCATACACAGACTACAGTATGAGCTGCTCTTAAAATACATTTTGAGTCACTTATTTTGGGCAGAAAATAGTAGTTCATGTTTGTTGCCTGTGTAGCTGCAAATTTAAACTGTTCAACTGTTCCACTTAAATATGCAGGATTTCTGCATTTTCTTCTACCTTTTTAACATTCCTACTGCTTTTCTCCCTTTAAAAGGCATTAATCTCTCATCTTACAAGCTCTTTGCTTCAGCTTTAGCGTCAGCCTTTTTCACCATTGTTTCAACAATTTCTTCAGCTCATCTATCTCTAGTTTTAAATATAGTTCATGTTTGTTGCCTGTGTCTGTCTAGAAGCTGTCAGACAGGAGTAACTAGACTTTATGTAACACATTAGATACATCAGTTAAGCATCGTTTGATGACGAGCGGTAGAACAGGCTTTTATTGTGAAGGAGCTGTCACGCCGTCGACCTACCTGACGGTTTCTTCTTCTTCCGGAGGCAGCTGGAGACGTACTTCTCCAGCTCTCTCAGCGTGGAAGGCTTCAGCGTCTCGAAGTCGATCTCGATCTCGTCCGGGTTGGAGTTCTTCAGCGAGGGCTCCCGCGTCTGGATGATGTGCACGACGCGGCCCAGCTTGTCGCCGGGCAACTTGTTGATGTCCAGGCTCAGCTGGCGCTTCTCCTCGTACGACATCGGCTTGCACCGCTCAGAGGAGACGCTCCCAAACAGATCTGCAGGGGGGGAAAGTGTAGCAGGTTGTTGTTTAGGACTCAAACACTCTAACGTCATGCTGAACATCTGGATGTGTCGTGCTCTTACCCAGGTCGTCCTCCGCTTCCAGAGAGGCCGAGGGGACGAGAGGCGTCGGCCCGGGAGGAGGGAGCACAGCTGGCCGGCTGTTTTTAACTCCTTCCTTCTTACTGTGATTGACAAAGACATCGATCAGCTCCAGTTGTCACGGCTACGAGAGCATCATTCATGTTTTCACTAGGGCTGTCAAAGAAACTGTGTTCCCATCGAGAGGGCTGGTTTATGCCGATGCTTATTCCGAACCACGTCCATGTAAACACTTATTCCGATCGTGACTTTTGGCCGGAGAGCACAGCGCCGTCCTTTTTCTTTCTTTTTTTTTTCTTTTTTAGCGGCACCGTCCTTACAGGTGATCCACAAGCAGATGTCTGTCATCTGCGTTAAAAACATTTTTAAAGTATATTTTTTGAGGCTTTTTTTGTACAGGACAGTCGAGAGAGAGACAGGAAATGTGAGGCAGAGAGGGGGGGGAATGACACGCAGGACAGGGCCGCTCGACGCGGGATTCGAACCGGGGCCACCTGCAGTGAGGACTAATAGCCTCAACACATGGGGCGGGTGCTCTACCAAATGAGCTAAACACCGCCCCAGTGTAACTTTTTGCTGTGAAATATGACTGAAGGCACGAGCTCATGAAAAAAAAAAATCGATATTTTTGTTGGTCAAAGTTATTGTCAATACTCTATAAGGAAGAATAGAAGTAAATAGAAGTAATATTAGGGGGCGGTGCGTGGCGCAGTGGGTAGAGCGGCCGCCCCATGTAGAGGCTACAGTCCTTGCCGCAGGCGTCCCCGGTTCGAATCCCGCGTCGGGCAGACCTTTCCTGCGTGTCATTCCCCCTCTCTCTGCCTCCCCATTTCCTGTCTATCTCTACTGTCATCACTATCAAATAAAGGCAAAAAGCCGAAAAATATACTTAAAAAAAAAAAAAAAAAAAAAAAAAAAAAGTAATATTAGTGTAAATACCAAGGGGGCAGTTGTCGGTCTGAGAAGTGAAGCTCACTTCCGCGTTCAAAAAACTGCAATCCCCTCGGATTCCTCTGGGGGCTGGTGTCAGAAGGGAGCATTCCCCATAGACCCCCGTGTTAAAATCGCCGACTTTACATCCTCAGTAAACATGTTAAAAGCCTGGTGTCAGAACGTTTTTTTCGTCTCAATCGATAGTTTCTACCCCCGCACACACTCTGAGGGGGTGAATTTTTTTTTAACTCTACAGTTTTACTGTTATTAGGTTAAAATTCTGGCCAATCAGGGCGCGGAAACGTTGAGTGACAGGTCTGAGCAGCTCCGTGGACAGCTGCTTCGAGGCCAGTGGGCGGGTTCTCGGCCGGCCAATCCAACATGGCGCTGTCCAGGCCGCCATATTTGAGTCACAAAAACGACTCCCCAAAACCAATGGGTGACGTCACGGACGCTACGTCCATTCTTTTTACAGTCTATGGTAAATACTAATATTTAGTATTTTAATCGCGATTAATCAAGTTAATTTTTTAAAAACCGTTTGACAGCCCTAGTTTTCACCTCTAGTAAAACCTACCCGGGCTTCTTCCTCTCCTTCTTCACGACGATGGGCTCCTTGCTGCTCTTGCTTTTCTTGGGCGGCTGCAGCATCACCGGCGGAGGGACGTCCACGGTTTCCTCCGGCCCCGTCTTCTTCTTGTGCTTCTCTTTCTTCTTCTCCTTCTCCTTCTCCTTCTCCTTCTCCTTCTCCTTCTTCTCCCTCTCTTTCTTCTTGGGCTTGAGGGTCTGCGGCTGGGAGAGCGCCGCCAGCTGCTCATGGACAGCTTTCAGCTAGACGACACAAACAAAAAAACACACACAGTTGTGGTCTTAGAGAGATAAAACAGCAGACAAAGCAGACTGGCTCCATTTTTTTCTTTTCTTTTTTTTTTGTTTTCTCCGTGTTTCAGCGATTACCCACGTTCGGTAAAGCTGTTCTGCATGGCCCACCCACCTGTTGTGTCTCATAAGCCTCCCTCCCCCTTCATTTTCCATCCTCTAACCTGTTCCTGCAACTCAGCCAATCGCTGTTGCCTTTCGTGCTCCGAGTCTCCGCCCGAGGACTCCGACTCGGAGGAACTGGAGCTGTCGTCGTCCGAGACAGCGGAAGGAGGCAGGGCTTGTCGAGTGGAGGGGGCAGGGTGGAGGGCCGACGATGGGGTGGGAACAGGGGTGGGCTCCTCTGGCTCATCAGGCATTTTGGCGTAACGCATCTCAAACACGTCCTGTTGCCGGGGAAACAGGGAGGAGTCAGAGACAACGTTTACTCGACGTGAGCGTCTTTACAGGTGGCGCATATATGGCTCATATGTTCTGCTATATAACCATAAAACAACTGGATTTAGTTTAAGGCTGCAACTAACGATTATTTTCATTATATATTAATCTGTCGATTATTTAAACGATTAATTGATCAGTTGTTTGGGCAATAAAATGTTAAAAAATGTTGAAAAATGTCAATCAGTGTTTCTAAAACCACAAGATGACGTCCTCAAATGTCTCGTTTTGCCCACGAACCAAAATTATACTCAGTTTATTGTCATAAAGGAACAAATAAACCAGAAATATTCACATTTACAGGGACAACGAGGAGTTTTGGAAAAGTGAAGTGTTTTCACACTACATTTATGAGCCTCCGCGCGCACCGTAAAATTCTTTGACCGGCGTAAGACGGACTCATGTTTTCATTCATCAATAATTAAAGTCAGAGGTTCAAAGAGGTTCACATACCGTCGTAGTTCCAACCATAAACGGTGATTCGGCTGCGTTATTCTCATGACTCGTTGCGAAACCGAAAGTAAAGAAACGCTGGTCGGCTCGACCAGCATTTCCACCACCACTAATAATAACAAAATAACGATAGAGACAAAACGATATATTTATCGAAAATGGGCCCATTAACAAGTGTAGGTAGCGTAGATTCATCCACATTAACGTGAGACTTTTTTATAACCGAATAGAAACTCCTCGTTGTCCCTTTAAGAAGCTGAAATCAGAGAATTTTGACTTTTTTTCTTAAAAAAAAAAACTACTCGATTATCAAAATAGTTGACGATTAATTTCATAATCGATCATTGTTGATTAATCAATGAATTGTTGCAGCTCTAATCTAGTTACAACCAATCAGTAACAGAGATCAATCACATTATGGCCAGAAGAATGTGGACACCTGACCAGCATGTACATGTACAGGTTCACGTGGCCGTCCCGACGCCACACCGATGTGACGCGAGATGCGCTGCTGCTTACCTGTAATTTGCGCGCCATGCCAACCACGTCGTGGTCTGGAGGATTGTACTTGTAACAATTGGAGAACATCAACCTGACGTCTGCTGCGAACTCCTGGGCCTCTCTGTACTGTCTGTTGTCCAGCTTTTTCTACGACAGAGACAAAAAACAAACAAAGGTGTTAAAGAGTCGTACACCAACATGTTCCTATATGATCTGTGGAGGAAGATTTAAAATAAGTGCTTCATACATATATGAAGTACACTAGTCTACGACATTTTCCCCCACATTTCTTGAGTTGGAAATCATCTAATCTGCAGCTATTAGATGTGATTCTGAGGTGCATTCACAGTTTTGCCCAAACCTATATCCACTGTCATCTATAAACTGACCCACCATGTGAAGGTCAACATGATACTGAACATATGTAACAGGAAAATGTTAAAATAATTTTCCTGGACATTTTCCTTTTCCTTTCATTTCCCCTGAGTAGAAACCGGTCAGCTGTTTTCCAGCCTGACTCTTGGTTACCAGACCATAACAAATTAACAACCGATCTATTGTGCATCTCTGATATCTGGTTTTCAAATGTAAATGACATGGGTTGTGTTTCTCTACATTTTCAAAATGTATTGTTGTATATGTATATTACAGGTTGGTGACATGACCAGTATATAAACACTTACAATAAAGGCACATCAGGATGAAATCTAATCTTGAAAAAACACATTTGCACATTTCTCCTGCATTCATTCAACATCATCAACAGTCAATCATGTAACATTAGGAGACGTGTTTTCAAAAGTAGTTCTGAGTATTTGCTTCATGTGTCGTAATGTTACATAATTATTTCATAGCGTGGTGAATGTGCAGGTCACAACTTGTCCACCAGAGTGTTTTGGAGTTGTTGGATTGTGTATTTGATGAGTTTGATGAGGGACAGGGGACCTGTACCGTTCACTGAGCAGCTCACGTCTCTGCCCCGCTGATCTCAAAACAACATGCACCGACAATTAAAGGTAATGAACCTACTGCTATGACTATAGGGATTATGGTGATAGGAGGATTTGCCAAAATGTTGAACTATCCCTTTAAGATATAAAAAGGGGAAACGCTGCATCAGTCGAACTAAGATCACCTTGATGGAGCTGAGATCCATGGGATGCTTGATGATGTCGTGGTAGTCGTGGAGGCCGAGAGCCTTCACGTCGACCGGCTTGTAGAACGGCCAGGCGTACGACACGTGTTTCTTGGACAGCATCTCTCTGACGAGGCGCGCGCAGAACCGCAACTGGTCCTGGCACTTCCCCGGCGTTCCCGTGCCGCCTCCTCCCGTCTCCAGGCCGGCGCCCAGGTGGTGCTGCGAGTCCGGCTGCGACGGGTCTCTTTTGGGCTGCTTCGACGGACGGCCGCTGTCCCGGCGCGGCCGAGCCTCCGCGGAGACGGGAGACGATTCGCTGAGCTGGTCGTTGGCCGTGGGCGTGGTGGTGTCTGCTTTCCTCTTCTGGCTCTTCCGCTGCTGTTGGAGCATCAGGGGTCAGAGGTCAGAGATCATCAGACCTGCTGGTTGCATTACAAGACAAGGCGGTTCACTCTCCTCCATCTGTCTCCTTACCTTGATGGGGGCGGGGGAGCTCTGCAGCATCGGGGCGGGGTGGAGGCCCGGGTGCGTCGTGGTGGGGGGGACCGAGGTCAGGCCCTGGGCCAGGACGTCCGGCGTGGAGAGCGCGAACGGGGGAGCCAGATGGGCGTGGGAGGGGGGCGTGGGAGGCACACGTGGGGGAAGCTGAGGCTGCGGCTGAAGCTGGAGCTGAAGCTGAAGCTGAGGTTGGAGCTGGAGCGGAGGCTGCTGCGGCGGCGGCGGAGGAGGAGGAGGAGGAGGCTGAGGGTGAGGATGAGGATGAAGATGAGGATGCGGTTGGACGAGGGGGAGGACAGGAGGGAGCTGGGGGGCCGGGGAGGGGCGGGGCTGCGGCGTGGTCGACGGGGAAGAAAAGCCTCGCGTGTGCGGCGTGGAGGACGGGGACGACGAGTCCTGGCCCGAGTCCGACTTTGAGATCAGACCTGGAGAGGAGATGACAAAGAATGAGACGATTCATTTTGTCCAAGGACGACTTTAAAAAACATGTTTCTTTGTTTTTAAAACACATTTTATTGTTTCTAAACACAAACAAGACCCATCCACCCCGACCCGTCAGACAGCACGAAGAGTTAGACAAGAAGAGGTGCAAAACAGTCAAATCAAGCAAGACAATAATAATAATACGACGGAGTATTAGGGCCACATTGAGAAAAACAGACTTCGAGAATAAAGTTGTAAATTTACGAGAATAAAGTTGTAAATTTACGAGCATGAAGTCATAAATTTACGAGAATAAAGTTGTAAATTTACGAGCATGAAGTCATAAATTTACGAGAATAAAGTCAACATATTACGAGAATAAAGTAATAAATTTACGAGAATAAAGTTGTACATTTACGAGAATAAAGTCATAAAATTACGAGAATAAAGCCGCAAGTTTATGAGAATAAAGTCATAAATTTACAAGCATAAAGTTGTAAATTTGCGAGCATGAAGTCATACATTTACGAGCATTAAGTCAACATATTATGAGAATAAAGTCATAAATTTACGAGAATAAAGTCATAAAATTACGAAAATAAAGTCAACATATTACGAGAATAAAGTCGTAAATTTACGAGAATAAAGTCGTAGTAGGCTAATATTACGAGAATAAAGTCATAATATTTTAACCTGTTATTTTAGAGGAGGAAAGTTGTTAAAATGCGGGCCGTGGAGCATTTCATTAAGTTGTCTACTTCAGTATAGGTTTCACAAACAAGGAGAGCCCCAGTATGTAGTTTTTCAACCTTAAAATAATGTTTCTAAACTCAATGAAGTGGTACATCGCAGCTCAACCAGAGTGCTACCTGTACCACGAATCCTACATACTGGCACTTGGCACATCAGCACCACATTGTCATCAGTATCAGGACTTGGAAAAGAAAAAAAATTGCCAAGGTTGAAAAACACTGTCAGTCAGTCAGAGCTGGATTTAACTGTTGAAGTCTAGATGTGGGTGTGGTTAGAGAAGAGGAGGAACCGGTACAGACATCACACAGACACAGTACACAGGCTGGGCTGGTTGGGGCAGTTTGCATGTCACTGCAACGGAGGCTGCTCCATTTATATAAAAAAACAAAACAAAACAACACAACACCCACCCATCACAAACATGTCATTATCTCTTCCCTGCTGCACACACATATACACACATTTACACAAAAACATTTCTCTATCCCTGTAACTCCTCGGGTTCTCACCTGCCTCCCGCCTGCCGCCACGCCGTCCTTTCGAGACCACCGCGATCTCCGTCTCGTCCTGCGGCATCTCTGAGATTTTCTGTAGAAAGACCTTTTCCAAGGACTCCGCCATGAGGACGATGTCGTCACCAGGCTGAACAAACAAACAAACAAACAAACAAACAAACAAACAAACAGACAAACATGTTAAGAAGGCACCGGCTCTTTGCATATGCTCTTTTATTTTTTTATTTGCCTGGCTGACGAGGACGCCGTCGTGACTTCGTGACGACCTCATGACATATCTGGCTTCTCCTGACCTTGTTGTAGATGTAGCAGTTTGTGAACATTGTGTTGAAGTCTTGGATGCAATCCTGGGCGTTCCAGTAGTAGTTGTTCTCCAGCCGTTTCTTTATCGTGCCCATGTCCATCGGAGTCTTGATGATCTTGTAGTAGTCCTTGAAGCAGAGCAGGTGGAGACTGTTAAAGCAGCATCTTAATCTGAATGTAAGTAAATCAATATACGGCACAAAACTGATGCGCTGCAAATTATAGCTAATGCTAATTCTCAACTTTCATTCCATATGAGCTTATTGACAGATAGATAAACTAGAATCTGAGCTAAAAAATTGAATATCATTTACATTTATCCTTTAATTTTTCATGTTTTTCATTTTCTTTATGTTGTATGGGACAAATTATCAGATATGCACTTTACTTTGTGTACATATATTTTTTTGTGTGACTTGTGTATCACTTGCAGATATTATAATTAGCAACAATTTCCTCTTGTCGACAGCTAGAAAACCACAAAAGAAGAAGTGTGTTCAACCCAAGAGAAGGAAAGTGAGCTGTCATACAGTAGTTGAAATGTTGTTAGAATAAAAAAAAGTAAGTAAACACTCCCTCTGCTGCCGTGTGGCTCATGCTTTGCATATAAAACGCATTACCGGTAGGCGGCTGCTACACTGCTATTGTGCGCCCCTTCGACTGCACCGCAAGCACGCAACCTCACACATCAACACAAAGACTCACAGGCAAATTGAGCTTGATGGCATCTACGGGAGCTTGGAAGGGCCATGCAAAGTGGTGCTTCCATAACGTCTTCAACACCACTTTTAGCAGGTACTGTGGAAAAAAAAACAAAAACAGGCACAAAAAAAATAAATCATTGGTTACGCAGCACAGATACAAAGATTTACAATCTGATTGATAATCCATTTGCAAACTCGCTCTTTTTGTTTCTCATTTTAATTTTTTTTATTTGTTGTTCTTGTCTTATTCTTATTTCTCATTCATTTTCTCATTCATATCTTTGTTGCTTCTTATATATTTATCGTATAAACTGAAATTTTTGTGACTCTCTTTCCTCCCATTTGTAAGCATGGATATCATTTTTTGTCATTTTTAACAGCAAACTGAAGACCTACCTTTTTAGCCTGGCTTTTAACCGAATCTTATTATTTTTATCGTTATAAAACATTGAATTTAATTCATTAATTAATTTATTTATTTATTTATTTTATTCTATATTAATTCATTCATTCTTATTCTATTTTATCCTATTGCACCCATCTATTTTACTTCATTTTATCTATTTCTTTTTCTCCTCTTCTTCTCATTTTATCTATTTTACTTTTATCTGGTGTTTTCCCCATTGCAAATGATTGAGTGTAAGATAGCGTTTCCTCTAAAATCCAGTGTTCTAAAATGATTGTGTGAATGCGTATTGTGTATGTGAATGTATGTGTGTCTCCCAATATGTGTTCCCTATCTTCCTTGTTTTTATCATGTGAAGCACTTTGAGCTGCCGTGGGCATGAAACGTGCTATACAAATAAAGCCTGATTGATTGATTGATTGATCACTAAATTGATTACGAAATTGAAACTCCTTAAATCGTACTCCTTCCAAGTAAGACGGTACCCTTTTAATTTAATTTTATATATGTTGGTTTTGTATTATTATTTGCTTCTGTTGTCTTTTTAATGTTACATACTGTACATAAATACTATCCTTTTCATTTTTTTTACACATATGCATAGGTATATTTTGAGTATGTATGTTTCTCTCTTTTTTTAATTAATTAATTAAACTATTTTCATTTTTCTGTCTCACTCTCGCCTATTTATTTCAGTTGATTATGTAACCAATTTTAACTAGATGACAGGCAGGTGTACTGTATATTGTTTTTTGTGTTTCTGTTTTTCATTTTCCAAAGGAAATATCATTGTTTTATTTTAGTTTTTTTTTAACTGATGGCTCCAAGTTCAGGGTTGGGGGGAAGGAGGGGAGTTGTGTAAAGACTAAAAATCAATAAAGATATGCGTAAACCAAACCAAAAACCAAATTGAGATTTGGTTGTCTGTTGTTAGCTGGGGTTAGGAGAGCCTTGTCTGTGTCTGTGTGAGTGTGTGTATGTATAAGTCCTGTAATGTGTTTTCCTTGACTTTGTATCATTTGTATAATTTTGTGGAAGGACCCCCTCAAAAATGAGATGATTCATCTCAAGGGACTATCCTGAATAAATAAATTCAAATTCAATATTCAATATTCAAGAAGGACAGACAGACAGACAGACACCTCCTCTCCTCCTCCTCTTTCTCTCTCTCACCTGTAGCTGGTTGGTCTGTCGTTTGGGTTTGGAGGAGTTCCATGTTTCGGGCGGCGGGGGGTTGAAGGCGAGAGGCGGGGGGGCCGAGGGGGGGTTCTGGCTGCTGCCCGCCTCCAGGCCGTCTCCCATGGCGGCGGCGGCGGGTCGCAGCGGCTGAGCGGACAGTTTAGGCAGACTGGACCTGGCCGGGGCTGGGGGGACGGCCCCCCTCAGGCCATTACACTCCTGTCTCGACGCTCTGCAACAGACCACATCATCACCATCATCATCATCATCATCATCACCATCATCATCATCATCATCACCACTACTCCTCCTCCTCCTCTGCTTCGTATTGAAACCAACTCTGACTCAACTGTTCTCAGGGCTGGAAACCACAGACACTATCACTACGACCGACTGCGGGTCGAGCAGTTCAACCTGCACGCCGCTCCACTACGCTACTACGCCTCCAGCTGCACAACGGCAGCGCTATCAGAAACGGAGGGAACTTGCGGAGGCAGATTAACACACACACACAATCTCCTCTGTGGCTCCGTAACACTGACATATTGTCATGTAGACATGTCCACATTGACCTCTGTATTATGTAGCTGGATCAAATACACGTCTCTTTAAATTCAGCAGCTGGATTTCAAATGCAAACAATAAATATTTTACTCTTGACTCAACATGAAATTAAAGAAGTTCCCTTCTGCAGCGGATCTATCTAACCGATCAGGTGGTGGGTGAACTGGAAATCATCAGTGACTAGTAGTAGTAGCAGCACTTTCATCAGTGCAGTAAGACTTTCATCGTATTGTGTTGCAGCAGCTCAGTGACTCAAGTAGCAACGTAACTGGATATAAACGCTGACCAGAAATCAAAATGCTAAAAAACTGATCAAACTAATTGAAAAACTGAAAAGGTATGAGGTGCACCTTCATATTCATATAATAACTAACACTCAGATGTTGTTATTTGTCATGGAAATATGACCAAATGAGTAAAAAAGTAGAGGGGGAAAAACTGTGTCCAGCTCTCTTTAGTAGACGATCACCTGTCGTTAGCTACGAGCCGCTAAAACGCTTTTACAGCTTCTAGTAGGCAGCTCAACACATGCATTAAAAAAATAAAAATAACAGCCCATCTTCTTGACTAGGCCGTACGATGTCAGTAGTTTTGGCGAGCGGTCCGTCTGGCTTTCACAGCTCATTCCCTGTTTGGAATTTCACTGTTTCTGATCAAAAAGTTGGATCCAGTTTTATGTCCCGACCCGGGGCCGCGGGTACGGTAACGGTACCACACCACGCCACAGCGCTGCGGTGGAACGTCTGCAGCATGACGCTTCAAGTCATTAAATACACGTTGTGCAATTACTGTGCTGGATGAAACCTTTGATCTTTATTATTACACAGGTCAGTTATAATCATACAAGCAGCAAGGCGAAGCTATTAAATATAGCTCTGCTGGGGGGGGTTTCTTACAATTTACAGTTAATATTAAGCTTTTGTGTCTGTATTTGTACAAAGTCTGGGAATTATTTTACAGAAAAGGAAAAAAAAAATATTAAGCATGATTAACAGGAGCAGTGAATCTGACAAACTGTTATTTCCCTTCAAATACGACTTATTTTTGCCTTGTATGATGTAAGCAGGTACATAATAATGACTATTACAACATTTTACATTTTGAAATGTGATAATCAAGCACTGAGAAGACACAATTTATTGTCTTAATGTTGGGAGTCTCAAAGATTTTAATTAAAACAAAGTAGTGACAAAGTAGTGATTCCTGGCCAAATGCTGATATTAAGATGCTGCTAACGTATTGTATTTTTTCCTAACACTGCAGACTCACATTAAACACATTGAAGTGCATCTATCTCCAATCAAGACAAAGGTCATTTGTTTGGCATTTTCTAAACAACAGATCAGCTTGAAATATTTCAGGCAGCAGTGAAAGAAGCAGCAGCAGCTACTGGGTGAAGGTCTGAGGGAAACAACAAGCTGCACAACCACCTAGTTTCTCCTCTTCTCCCTGTGCCATCAGATCCCAGTTACTCACAGCATGATGGAAAAGGCTAATTACCAACTGATTTGATGAATCAAAATTAATCATGAATTTAAAGGGATAGTTCACTCAAAATTGAAATTTCACTCATTATCTACTCGCCCTCATGTCGACTAAGGGCTGGGAGAAGTTTCAGAGTCCTCCGTGCCTTCCCTGAGTTACAGCGGGGCTCAGCGCAGCACTGCATGTCCATATGACGGTAGTGAATGGGCCTAACTTTTCTTCGTCCAAAAAGACACACCAAAAAACATCCAAATACCTCCATAGTGCTTGTCTGTTTTGTCCCTCTTGTATTGAAGCCCCAACATGAGAAATTGTTCTGAAAAAAATTAAATTAGTCTATATTTTAAGCTTGTTTGTAGCGGAAGCTCCCAGTGTCTCAGTTCACTGCTTTGCCTGTGTCTGTGCAAATCTCGCGCAATTTGCATTGACACCCAGTTCTTGCGCAAATCGCGCAAGATTCTGGCAGAGCAACACTGGGAGCTTCCGCTACAAACAAGCTTATAATATAGACTTATTTAATTTTTTTCGGAACAATTTCTCATGTTGGGGCTTCAATACAAGATGGACATTACAGACGAGCACAACCGTCATATGGACATGCAGTGCTGCACGGAGCCCCGCTGTAACTCCGAGAAGGCACGGAGGACTCTGAAACTTCTCCCAGCCCTTAGTCGACTCGACATGAGGGTGAGTAGATAATGAGTGAAATTTCAATTTTGAGTGAACTATCCCTTTAAGTTATTCTATCAGCTGTACTCATCAGAAGCAACCTTCACAAAAAATGATGGCTTTAAATGTACCCAAATCATCAGAACAGTAAAGAAATCTATTGGATTCCCCATTTACCAACTGATTTCTTCATTAAAAATGACAATAATTTGCTTCTTGACCTGTTGCATTACACCGACCGGCCGAACCAGCGCCCACAGGTGTTTTCCAAATCACTGCCACTGACCTCACACCTGCTTTTCACACCAGTTTCAAGAAGAAGGCCAATTATTTTCTGGGGACTTACATGTTTGTTGCCGTGCAGCTGTGCAGCCTAATCAAATTGAGTGATCATATCTCAGTTGGTGAGGCGGCGATTTCCTGAGCTAAGGCGGGAGGTTGGTCAGTGACACGCTGAGGCGGCGGCGGCGGTGGGTGGTGGTGGGGGTGGGGGCAAGGAAACCACAACACACTGAACGACGGCGCAGTGTCACACCTGTGAGAGACACGGAAAAAAGAAAAAAAACATGTGGTTTATTTCTTAAGACGACATTGAAACAAACTGCCGGGTTTGATTTGAACAACACAGGAACGGTGCAAACAAATGCTGAAAATGTGATGCCACTTCTGCATATCTCTGTAAAACCAGAGCATTTGTGGTTTTTAATATCTAAAACTGTTCAGTTACACAACAACATGTGCAGGACAAGATTTCACACCAAGACAGACGAATGTGTGTTTCTTTCTGCTGCCGATATGTGCGTTAGTTTCAGGATGTGTGAGTAAATTAGGTGTTGCCACTTTACAGCCTTTTTGTGTTTTAGCTTATCTAGTGTGACTTCAACTCAAGCAGGCTGAGGACAATGCAACTACTGCGATTTCCATGATTTATTGGTTGAAAACACTGAACCTTGACCTTGAACACTGACAGGTGGGGTAGATAGGTGACTTTTAATAGAGTCTGTCTGAATGACAATTTGTCCTAACAACTTTTTTCTTCTGTCTGCCCTGAACAGAAAATTGTATTCCTCAATGACCGCTGCATTTTACTTGGACTCTGAATATTAAAAATGTATTTATTTACTCAAACTTACGCCCAGTGGGATCTGAAAGTCAGACCATTGGACCGCACTGTAAATTAAACACAATGATAAATAAATAATAACCCTTCCTCTGTTAAAGGCACCAAAACAAACACTGACTATTAGGCTAGTAGTTCGTATTCAACAAACTTCTAGCGTAACATAATAACTTATGAATGTCCAATATTGTGATTCATGAAACTGAGGTGTCACACAGCCATTAAAATATAATTTCTAACTACCTTGGTTTGTGTTTAATTCTTATTTTTGTTTTGTTTAAATCCAACCACACCCTGAATATCTACATTAAAACACAGTCTATCATGTATTATAATTAAATACCAGCACTCACATTATGTTATGTTATATAACTGTATAACCAAACTAACAGGAACAAGAACAAACAAATAAGGAAAATAAAAATAATACCAATATAAATACAGTAACATGCTTTGAAATGGGGATGGGTGAAGCAGAGCTGTTTATTACATTTTATATTATTATTATTATGTATTAGGTTACCGTCAATGTCGAAGCTAAAAGACAAAATGTCTTCGCGGTTAAGTAATTTCACTCTTTAATTAATTACTCCACTAAATTTATCAGCCATTTTGCCACTATATCGCATCACGTAGGTTTGTCCTGCTGCCGGTAACGTTAACCGAGGAGAAGCTCACGGGATGTCATCATCACCCGTGACGTTATTGATCACCGACGGTCAAATTAAAAGGCAAATAGCCCCCAAAATATATACTTATTAACTTCTCCTTGCTTTAATAACCGTGTATTATAGGTCGGTACGTACTTCGCCATGTCTACTCCTCCTCGCCGTGTGACAGCAGCAAAGTGACAGCTCCGCACGTAAACGGCCTTTCAGAATACAACTTGCACCGGATTGATATTCTCGAAGTGACGTACGTCGCGCTTCACACACAGCGTTCTGCGCCATCGTGCGTAAACTGCGCTGCCGAAAAGCACGTAACTTATGTCACGAATACGGCCTACGGGGGCTACAAACAAACAGCCTAGCATAGCAGCTAACTGGCTACTAGCATTGAACCCGACCTGCAGCTAACGTGCACACACACACAGCACTGACAGCGCGCAGTGTCCTACGCCAGGAAAACGACCTCAACGCGAGAGCTGAGAGGAGAGCGACACAACGCTGAATATACACAAAAAACGCCAAATCCGGCTGATTTAAAAGACAAAAAATCCATCTATCTCGTGTGCCCCGAACCGGTGCAAGGCCTGCGAAGACAGCTCATGGCTCCGCTTTGCCGAAGCAGTCACTGACAGCGCGCGAAATACGCCACCAATGCCCGTTGTGAACGCGTAACCGCATCCCCGGGGTTGTATGCTCTCGTATGATGTACCAATGTCACCTACACACAGACATTAAATGGTATTTTTTTTACCTTCTTCAGTCGGTTGTCAGCGCTCGCAGACCTTCCTCGCCCCAAATCCAGAACAAACAGTCCCGTTTGACGTCGGTGACGTCAGACGCACGGGGGGCGGCGCTGGTCGTTTGTCAGCCGAAATGTCACCGCGAGACTCCGCCTCCTCTCCCCACACGTCTCCCCGGGCAACATCGCGCAACATCATGCAATCATTTCAACTCCACACAATACAGGTCAGAGACTCAGAGTCTCTCATACAAATCATGTATTTTATACATTTGTTTCAATAAAGATGCGGTAAATGAACCGCGCAAGCAAACTACAACCATTAAGACATGTTATTTATTCCAATTCACTTCAAAAAGACTGGATGTGTCTCTGATTCTTTGATAAGAATGAAAGAGACATTTTTTTTTTATCATGGATGTTTTTTTGGTTCTCCGTCTCTATATGAAACCCCTTTATATCTCTTTGCTGTTGTAATGTGTCCTGTATTGGACATTTTGAGTCTATTTGTAGTCGTTTGTGTCTCTGTGGTAGTGTTATATGTCACTGTGCTCATTTTGTGTCTCTTTATAAATTATATTGTGAATGTTTGTGATCTTTTGTGTCATAATAAGTTGTCTAAGTGTTCTGAGGCATTTGCCGCTCTGAAAAGAGATGTCAGCGGTCACATAAAACAGGCTCTAGTCCAGCGACCCCCAGACCTCCTGAGCAGGAATCAGCAGGGAAGACAAAGTGCAAGAAAGATCAATTATCATAAAAGACAAAAAACAACATAAGATAGTGTAATCTCTGCAGCTTTCTAAAAATACTGAAAAATGGAATTTAAGACAGTTGTAAAAACATGCAAATCCCTAAGCTCCGTGTTTTGTTTATTTTATGCAAAGAGGTAAATACTACACCTGTAGCAAAGAGTAAATAAATGGCCTCTTTACTTTATGATCATTAGTAACTAACAAAAAATGTGTTCAGACTAAAGAAGGGAGGAGTGATATTAAATCCAAGAATCAGTGAAAAGAAAGAAACAGACAAACCGGCCACATTCAACTGCTACTTCAAAGGACCAGCTTTACAGTTGCAACCCCAAAAGAGTAAATAACAAGATGAATAGAAGCCGCAAACTGCTGAATGGTTATGAAAGGTGTGATTTATAGTTTGTAAAGAACCCGACGACCCAGTTGAACCAGGAGTTACATTTGTATTCAGATGATCAGACCTACTTCTGCTTTTGTTGTTTGTCGACAATCTGGTTTTGAATCAACGTAGGTGAAGTCAGTCGCTCAAATAACACGGCATTAAAACCTTTGATACAAAACAGTGAAGCAGAGATTTATTCAACAAGTTTATTTCTTACTCAGAGCGAAACAAAACTGTTGAAGACATGACAGACATCCGTACTGCACATCCCATACTCTCCAATACTTATTCTACAGACAGTCCACAGTCTCAATTATCTCAGTCACTGCAGCTGTAGAGGAAAAAAAAAACATCCTGTTGTAGAATTTACCAAAAGGTGGGGAGAAAACCATCCAGTCATCATGAATGAACAGCAACAGACGAGATGTTAATTAGGTTGTGTCCACTCTGTGATTACGAGAAAAAAAGAACACAATATCCCAAATGTACAATACTCATGTTTCTTAACGGACTCTAAACAAATCTAAAGTAAAAACATTTTTGACAAAAGGCACAACAAAAAAAAAGTATTAAGAGAAATAGTCCGACATTCTTGGAAATACACTTTGTCTTTCTTTGCAAGTGTCCGACGAGAAGATTGACAGAGGTTCGTGTGCGTTGAGTTTGAAGCTGATAGTGTTGTTTGGAGTCTGGCTCTCAAAAGCACAATAAGTCGACCAACACCTGAGGATACAGCAGGTTGGCAGATGTGAGAGAGCAAAGTAGTGTGACGTATCTTATCATCTAAATCTCTGCAAGAAAGTGAACAGTAGTATTTCCCAAAATGTGGAACTGTTCCTTTACAAAAACAAAAAACAAAAAAAAACTAACACACAAGCTCATAGTCATTAGACAATGGAAACAGGTATGCATGTCTTAATATGCCTGGCAATGAAGTTGGGTTGATGGGACAGTGGGAGTCACTGACTGGTCCTGACAGATGTTAGAAGTTGAGAGGTCACACATCTGGGTGTAAGAGTCATTCATCCGTCTTCTCTTCCTCTCCAACCTCTGCCTCCACTCCTTCATCCTCCTCCTCCTCCTCCTCCACTCTATCCAGGTCAATCTCTTCGTACACGACGAAGCCCTCCTCCTCCTCCTCTCCCACCTCGAAGCCTTCCTCCTGGTCCTGGTTCCCCTGGTCCTCGTCTCCCTCCGTTTCTAGCCCCTCCTCCATCTTCACCTCCGTCTTCACCTCCGCTGCTTCTGCTGCGTCCTCCGCCGCCTCGTCGCCCGCCGCCTCCTCTTGGTCTTTCTCTCCCTCCTCCGCCGGCTCTTCTTTGACTGCCACCGCCTCGGTCTCACCGTCGGCCTCCTCGGTCTGCCCGTCCGCTGCCTCCTCGGTCTGCCCGTCCGCCGCCTCGCCGGTTAACTCCATCTCCGACACCTCCATGGCCATGCAGTCTTCAGGGTCCTGGTCGTCCTGGTTCCCGGTGAACGGGTTTTCACCCTATCAATGAAAAAAAGGATGTAAGTATATGTGTTTGTCTCTGTGCATGTGCACTTATTGTGTATGGTTATGTCAACAATGTGCTCTGCAGTGAGCTGATCTCCAGATTTTCAAGTGTTGCTCTCTAACTCAGGGTCTCTGCAGGTTTCACCAGCTCAAATTTAAGACTTTTTAAGACCTTTTTAAGACCATTATGGATGAAATTTAAGACCTATCATGACAAATAAAAAACGTACAAAAGAAATGCGGAGTCACAAAACTAGAAATTGATTGCAATATATAAGTTGCGTGTTAGGCTTGTTTGTAGTTGAAAATACATTCAATAAAGCACAATGAAGTGTCGCAGGAGCATCTAAAGTGAACTATTTGGGGGCACAAAAAGAAATTGGGGAGTGAAATTAAAAATGTTTATGTAACACATTATTTATTTAATTCACTGGCAACCAACAGGCAGATGGCTTTAAGCCTTGAATAATGTTAAGGGTCACACGTGACCCATTTTTACATTGGAGAACAGTAAAAACACCAACACTTCACCTTTGGCCTGAAATGTGATGACTTCTAAATGTGACCCAGAATAGACAAACATGGAAATATTTCAACTTCTTTGATCAACAGACACGAGCCACAACCTGTTCTGTATTATGACCAGCACAATATTTGACACATGAAGTAAATAAATTGGCTTTTGGTCACCCCTATATATTATGGTATTAAATAATGCTTGAATAAATGTGAACTACATCTTTTTATTTAAAAATGCTCGCCCATGGTGGGCATAAGAAAATTTAAGACCTGTCTAAAATTATTTAAGACTTGAACACAATAATTCAACAAATTTAAGACATTTTAAGGCCTAAAATTTAGATTTTCAAATTTTAGACTTTTTTAGACTTTTTAAGACCCCGCGGATACCCTGCTAACTACACATATGCTTTTAATTTACTGCATTTTAACTTTATTTATTTTACTGTTTTGTATCTGTTGTGCAGCACTTTTGTGACCTTGTTTTTAAAAACGTGTTATATAAATTAAGTGGATTGGATTGAGTACAAATGTGAACAAAAATGACTTAACACCTTCTGCCCATGTTCAAAGTCAAACTCGCTCAGCCTGTACCGTCTGTTGTGACGTTCCTATGTAACTCAATCATTAAGTGTGTGCTGATGTGCATCCAGGAGAATATACACAGAGTATTATTACTCCAGTGTCTAATATCAGAGGAGAGCACAAAGGCTCGTCTTTCTCCTGCAGCTATACGATCCACACACACAGGAAAAACATCGACTTGGTTTAATCTGAGTGTGCAGGGAGCTCCTACCGCAGATTAACCTACACTTCTACATGGGTAGTTTGATTTGTTGCAGTGCCAACAGGTAAATGCATTGACATCATCGTAGCTATTTAACCTATTTGATGTTATGCATAACCAAAAACAAAGACTTTGCTATAATTTTAAATCACCCCATATTTTAATGATACTGCACCGGGCTGTTCTCTAGTAAAACAGCTTTCTGTGGTTTAACATGTGAAATAACACTGTGGCCAAAAGCTGTTTTCCTTATTCCTATTTGCAAAGCAAATAACAGGCGGCACATTAGAGTAAATCTAGTACAAGTGCTCATGCAGTGTGTTGAGCTCACCGGCCCCTGAACCAGACACATAACACTGTACACACCTTGAGGTAACTCTCCAGCTTCTTGCCAATGAGCTTGTGGTTGAGGATGCTACGAGCCACTGACAGACTGGCCCTCTTGGAGTGCTCCATCATCCCCTTGGATAAGAGAGAGGACAGACACACATCAGACAGGAAAACATTGAAAGGACAACCAACATTACAGTACATCAGCCATTTTAAATGATAGTGATACTGATTCAGTCAGTACAGGACTTTTAATCTAACACAACACCACCAAGCGCAACAGACTCAACAAAAACTTCGGTTGTTTGTTTTTTAAGGTCTTCTTCAATGAGTTGGGCTGAAGAGAGTGGTTTTCTATTGATCAGTGATCCAGAGGTGGGTTAATGTGCCATACCTTCCTGTTGTAGTTGTGGTCAGCAGACTTGATGTGTTTCTGTATCAGATGAGGCTGCATGGGAATGAAGAGGTCACACGCTGCGCAGTGAGCAGCTTCCACCTTCCTCATGAAGTGCTCCATCCCAAGATCTACAGACATGTGGCAAACAGTCATGATCAGTTTGTCTGTTCTGTGTTGGGTGAATTAACACAAACACAAAGGCATATAAACACACACACACACTGCTTACCCCTCGTGAGGTCCTGCTCTTTGTACACCTGACAGATGGCAGCACTGTGGTTTTCCAGTTGGCTGACCCTCTGGTCTGTCTTCTTAAACTTGTTCTGCAGGTACTCCTAAGAAACACAGCAGCACAGTTTAGTCACACATCACTTTTCGTATTCTCCAAGTGACTCAGGAGATCCTGGCGCATGTTGGAGTCGACCGTGTCAAGCTAACCTTCCCTTGTAAATTGAACCACAAATCCTAAACCTACAAAGCATTAGCAGCATTAAGCGGGGGGGTTTCCACATGTGTGGTTCCATTCCTCTTACATCCTGAGAGTGAAAGTTCTTCTTAAATTTAGAAACTGCAACTGGTGAACCTCACCACAAAACGACACACTTTTACATGACGGTGAATCTTGTGGTGAGATTGTTTTTGCTTTAGAGAACTTGTAAATCTTCCAATAATTATAACGAGAAACTGTGGGAGTTCCTTCCTTAAGTAGAGGCTTTGATGACAAATCCCAAAGAGAGAGAAAAAAACAGCCACAACTAGAAATACACTGTAGTGCAATTTGTTAGACAACATTGATGTGTATAATTACACAGCATGTAAGGAGCTATGTATACATCTGAATGTTGACATTTACATGGTGCACATCTGGTGAAATTGAAGCCGTGATGCTTCAGTGTCGGACGGATCTAAGTCACCTGTAGGAAGTCTGTTGTGGGCTTGGACAGTTGGCCGGAAAGGAACTTGAAGTGGTCCTTGTGGAAGCGACTCTCTAGATGAGTTTCCATTTCCTCCTTGTAGAAAGAACGGAACTTGCACACAGAGCAGGCAAACATCACCCTGTGAAAAACCAAACAAAAAAACAATTAATTTAAAGTCTTAGTCCAAAAACCCATTGGAAAAGGGGACAGACAGTCGAGATGTAGAAGAAAGTTAATTGGACAAAAATCTAAATTATCAGCTGTTATTATGTGAAAATGGATCAATTACAGAATGAAAATAAAAAAAAGCTTAATTCCAGATACGTGTTTTAGGAGTAAAATAAATGTTTTTTCAGGTGAATTGATACATAAAAACAAAGAAAAGATGAGAAGGAAGGGAAAGGAAAATGTATCAAAACACAGGTCCTCACCTTTCCAGGAAGCCCCTTCTCTTTCTCATTTTGGGGTGTTTGTCCTGGCTTTGGACCGGGGTCTGCGGCTGCTTGCCCTGAGGCTTTTTCTTCTCATCCTGTTTGGGTGCAGCTAATCAACAGCACAAGGGTTGATGTTAGATGTACTGAGATATCCAGGAAAAGGCTTATAGTACAAGACAAAGAAAGGCATTTTAAAAAAAACAAAAAAACATGTGATCTTACCTTTATCTCCTTCTTCTGCCGGTTTTGTCTCCTGAAAAGAAAGATGTTGCACAGTTTAGAAAAAGGCTCTGATGACATCAATTAATTACATTTGAAGAAACAGTCTTGTTCAATTAAATGAAGTGGTTTAGATATTTGATGCATGAATATATGCAAAACCACCACCAAGAAACCAGATTGGACCAGAGCTCCGGTCTAATAGCATCAATGTGCTCACCTCAGCTGCAGCCTTCGGTTCACTGTCATCACTATGTTTCTCAACTTGCTCTGTAGAAACAGAACAAACATTAGACCCAGACCGACAACATGATGGTTATTACTCATTAGCACTCATAGTTTCAGTTGCTACCTTGTTGTTTAACCTCCGGCTCTGCACTGTCTGTCTTGTTTATCTTGGACTCGGGCTCATCGGCGGGAGAGAGCATCTGTTTTCTCTTCTTCTGGACCTCACGTTGTGGCTTCACCTGCTACAGTTGACAAACATCAATTTGCACTCACAATTACAACTTGTGGCCCAAAACACAAAACAAAAAAAAAGGTTGTAAACAATACAACCAGAACTCATCATCATCAGTACATCAATGAATTCTAGACTCAGTGCTACTGAAAGCCAATTAGCAGACTTGATATGACTTTGATCTCTGGGCGTTGCTCATCAGTGACGTTATCCTTAAAAGTACCACATAAACCCACACCTGGGTTTAAAAAAAAGAAAGAAAAAAGAAAGAAAAGGAACTGAAATCAACATCCCCACAGGTAAACAAGACAGAGAACTGGGCAGAGAGATGGGTCACTTGCCGTTAACATGCCATGAGGCACTTCTGTTCTGACCACATTAAATAAGAGCTGGGCAGAGTTTTATGAGCAGGTAATGTGTCAAATGTGTCGGGGGGTGGGGGGTGGGGTTGTTTGTGGCAGATTGTTTTAGATTGCACATAGCAGGTACTTGCACTTTAGGCTGAGCTGCCGGTAGGTTGAGGATACAAACAGGAGGGAATCAGAAAGGGGCTGCTTAACCTTTTGCCCGGTGTCTGAGGAGGTCTTATTTTGCTGGAGGTACTTACTTTGTTCAGGGGTCTCTTGCGGACTCGCTGGCGGCCGGCCCGTGGGCCCCCTCCAAAGTGCCTCCCAGGGAAGTCGTGAGGCCCCTGGGCGGATCCCTGATGGAAGCCCCCACTGTCGGGGTACATGCGGTTGGACAGGAGGGATGGGAGCTTGCCTCTACCACCTCCTGGAGAGTGGCCGTGGTGGGACTGGCCACCACCGCCACTTCCCCTTCCACCGCCTAACGGAGCGGGGTCAGACCTGCGGCTTCCGAACCCTCCTCCTCCAGCTCCTCCTCGACCCCCGGCACTTCCGCCCCTTCTAGGGGACCGTCGGCCGGCTGCTCCAGCCCATCCTCCTCCTCCTCCTCCACCTCCAGAGCCTCCTCCCTGGCCACTGTTGAAGGACTCCCTCATATTCTGTCGCATTTTAGCGACTCCATAGGAAGAGGAGGGGCTGTCAAAGCCTCCTCCTCCCCCTAGCCCCATTCCCCCTCCGAAGCCAGAGCCTCCTCGCTGACCCAGCAGCAGGTTGTCCCCGCGGCCGTCACCATAACCATAGCTACCGCCGCCGGATCTGTAGAGATCTCGGGAGGAGGTAAGACTGGAGACGCGCGAGTCGAATGACTCGTACTGGTCAAACCTGCGGGAGGGAGGAGAGGGTTGATAGAGAAAAGCAGAGAGCAAGGGAGGCAGGGAGGGCAGTCAGGTTTGGATTTCTCCACCTGCTTTTCCTTTTCCTCCGTGGTCTCTCGCTTTCTCTGTTTGGTTTTCTTGTCACTCCCAGCTTTATTTCATTTTCAACTCCATTAGATCAGAAATGAATGATCCAAAACAAGTTAATACTCTGCTTGTGGTCTTTCGTTATATAGAAATGACATTTCTCTTATGATTTGGCCTACTTTCTTCCAACCACTTTTTCTGTTGGGAGTATCCTGCAGATTAGGGAAATGCAGTTTCTTTAACCCAATTCCTTGTTGAAAGGATCGGCACTGAATCCTTGAACAGGCACGAACGTGGTCTGTCAGAACCAGCGATGCCCTGAGACAAGTGCAACATCCTGGAAAGTGACTGGTTTATAGTGATTACTCAGGGAGGGGGGAGGGAACTATACACTGAAAAAGGCTTTTTTCCCCAGGATTAAGGACTTTTTTTTTTTTTTTTTTAAATACAGCAGGCAACCTTCAATACATACTTAAGCTTGACGGGGTAATATCAAGCTAATATCTGAAAACTCATCACTCTAGTGCAACCTAAAGCCAGAGCAGAGGGTTAGGTCACGTGGAGGATGAGAGAAACAGAGTGTATGGACACAAACACAAAGTCAAGACAAAAGCAATGTTGAAGGAGTGCTACGTAGAGATGGACTGGCTTCATGTGCAAGGATGTCTGCGCTGGCACAAAATCGGAAAAAGTGGGTCTGTAACTGCGCCTCCGATGAGAGGCCATGCATGTTCACAACAACTAACGGTTTAGAGGGATCACAACATTTCTTTCCCAGCAAACAAGACAAACAACGACGACACAGCAAATGGGGAGCAAAACAAAGCCTCCTCAGATGCTGAGGCATTCAAATGCAGGCGGTGAGCAACTCACACCCTTTTCATCCCAAACAGGAACTGAGGCATACAGAGTTTCACCAAGACTATGAGTGTGAAATGTGAGTAAAAACCTAAAAAAAAACCTACCCAGATTTACAGGACAGCCTCACCACTCTGAAACTATAACAACAAACTTTCCAACCACATTGACTGGTCTTGGTCTTTGTTTTTTTCTCCATAGATTTTACAGAACTCTGCTCTACCACAGGAACCAAACTAGGACAAGACTAGGGGGCGCCGAAAATAATCGTTTCAAATATGCATCGAGATTCTGAATTGATGCAGTTTGTGTCACATAATCGATTTTAAATTCAAATAATTCATTCAAGTTTGATGATGTTGTTCACAAACAGAGACAGTGATTTATTTCATTTTAAGGCACAATGCTTAGGTTTACGTTTTGTCTTTGAGAAATTAGGCTAACACTTGCACTTTTAAGTAGGCTAGGCCTTTTCTTTTTCTTTGTGTGTTCAGACTCTGTTGTATTGTGGAAATGCATTTAAATGAAATTTTCTATCTTATTTTATGTAAATAAATAAAAAGTATGTTATTTATGTTAAATAATGAAAAAGCCATGTGTGGCAACATAGAAAATTGAGGATGTGATGCATCAAACAATCAAATCGAACCGAATCATAGACTGATGAATTGAATCTTGAGGCCAGTGAAGATGCACACCACTAGTAATATAGAATCAAACGATCAATAGCATCAGAAGGCCTAATCGTCTTTTGCATCACAGCAAAATGTGAATCAAGGTATTTGCTGAGAACTCTTATCAAATGGATCTAAATGCAAGCAACATGTAACTGGTTGGATACTGTCCAGGCATGAAGTAACATTCAGAAACAACGTTTTCAACCAACAAGATGCCACATTATGACATGTGTTATGTCATTTAACTTCAAGCAATGAGAGGCACTTGTGGCGGAGCTTATACAATACGACTGCTGGCATGGATGTGTGGTAGTAGTGTCTAACAGATGGAGATGGTATGGATCAATACGAAGAGAAAGTGTTTTACCTGTCCCCCCGGGAGCCTTTCAACCCCCCCTCCAACTGAGTGAGCATGTCCAGGCGCTGGTTGATCTTGGCAATCACTGCATCTGCATGGTTGCTTGTGGACGAGAGCAGGGATGCGCCCGAGAGACCTCTCTTCATGTGGCCGCCACCCCCGCCCCCACCTCCTCCTCCACCACCTCCATAGCCCCCGAGCCCAGACATGGAGTCCTTATAACCTCCCCCATACAGGTCGAAGCCACCAGAACCTGAAATAGTCAAGATTAAAAATACAGTAACGTGACCGCCATCACCTCCCTTACCATAATTATAGCTCAGCTGTGATTTACTTAGGATTCAACTGATGGATATGACATGTCCAGATGCTACTAAACAAATGACCCCCTCCCCCTTTTCCTAGACATTACAGTTGCAATACCAATAGCAGTTACACGTAATTGCATGGTTTTCTCAATATTCTAGTTCTAAGATAACAAAAAAAACATCATATTGGCCACAGCTCAAGTGTTGAGTGTCTATTTATGTTCCACTTGTTCCCTTACCTCTGCTGCCTGACCCGCCTCCACCTCCACCTCCCCAACTGGAGTAACCTAGAAAAGAGGATAATGGGTTTGAATTAGCAAAATGTGAATTACTGTATGATATACTGAAAACTTAACTTATAAAGAAGACATTTGGTCACTAACTCAGTTATATAAATTATTTTCGGCAAATCCAAGAACTGAATTGTCGATCTGATAAATTACAATGCAAATTTCCCAGGATTCATCAACCACAAGTCATTCAGAGCTCCAGACTTGCCCCTAAATGGAGGCATTTTGCCCCTAAAATTTGAGATAGTGCAAGTTTACTCTACTTTTACGCATGTGCAACCAGAAAATTAGCCGTTTTTTGGTGAAACGTGTAAGGGACGACTCAAAAAATCTGTAATCTCTCATAACAGGTGTCAGGCCAATGTATGTGAGGATCATAAATGAGAAGGAAATGTAAATATGTGCTTTGCAAATCCATCTACAGCATGCGGCCATAAATGTTCTGCTTGCACTCCCAAAATTTTAAGTTAGGGGCCACTGTGCTCCTGGTAAAACAAAAAAAAAGTTAGTCTGGAGCCCTTTTATTTGTTTCTATGAATAAACAATTCCATCTAATTTCAGTCCGTTTTCTTGGTTTGCAACAAATCGTTGATTTGTCACAGCAGTATTTGTGTAATGTAAAAATAGATCAAGCTTTGAGGGCATTTCTGATGAGGCGGCCATTTTAATAACAAGCCTTAGGAAGTTTTTTTCCCCCTTTTCTTAAATATCCCACTTAGCCTTCATTTTAACAGAATTACCCTGCTTATGTTATCACCAAGCACCTAACTAACACGCCCTTACACCAACCCAACAATGGGCCGGCCGCACAACCCCTCTCTGTTGTCGAAGTGGCTAACAGCTAGCTGTGTTTCGTCGGGCCTATTTTTTTTTTCTTTTCCGTTTCCTCTCATTTAAAGTCGTTTTAGAAAATAATAAAACAGCAGGCTGTTGTTATTTCTTATCGCTTAGCCAACGCTTCTTTGTTTCTGCAACACAAGGCTATAGGTTGACTCACTGGTGTTGCCGGCGAGCAGATGCTAGTAGCTAACACAATGATAATGGGGCTAACCGAAAAAAAAATCCATTAGTAACGGTCGTCACAGCAACGCTGTCGGCACCGGAGATTAGTCGTTATCACACCAGCAGTGCGATGTGTAGTAACCGGTTGTATGCTCACCAGAACCGTAGCCTCGGCCGTCCATGATTATTCAGCGAGCTGTTCACACACAATGCGACACACACTCAGGCTGCAGCAGCTCCAGTCGTGGTTGGAACAGCAGTGGAGAGTCGAGCCACCGCCAGTGCAGTGACGCTACTCCGAAGAACGGCGACCTTACGTACCGACGCCAAGGCCTCGCTACGTCATACGTACATGGTGACGTATAATATTGTTACAAGAGAACCAGAGAGATGGAAAAATGTAAAATGTTTTGTTTGGCTACACTGAATATGATAAAAAAAACAACTAAATTCTCAGTTTTATATGATTAATTTGTTAATTATTGTATCTAAATTTTATATACATAAGTCTAAATTTTCTGGTAAGAAGCCAAACTTCTTGGAACTGTCTGCATATGTTGGTCAATATATCTCCTCCCTCTGTGATTGTGAGAATAAAAAAGCTGTTAAAACGTATGATCTTTGTAAGCTTTACAAAATATTTATTTAAGTTTATGTTTTTTCTGTCTTGCTGTCATCCCCTGGCGTATTTATGATTGTTTGGTTGTGTATTAATGTTGTATACACTTATTTCATCTAACTGTATTCAGTCCTGTGTATACTCTTGTTGTAAATAAAGTTGTTAAAAAAAAAGAGATGGAAAAATGTATCTACAATAAAACTGGACAGTCCATCAAAGACCCAAAGACATTATCTTGAAATTTGAATTAAATGACAAATCAATATGCCCTATAAACATTTTATTAAATTACGCAGACCCACAAGATGAAGTTTCCCATGTTCCTACCTAACTTTAATATCTTATCTTTACAGAAGAATTGCTTTTTTATTATGGCTACGGCTACACTTTAAAGAGTCATTTCAGTAACCCCCGAAATAAGATGAAGATGTAGTTTCTTATTTATTTATTTATTTATTGTATTTTATTTATATTTTAATTTACATATATTTATTTATTTTGTATCATCTGTTTCCTACTCATTATTACTCAATGTCTATTTCTATGGTACATGCTGATTGTCTGAGTTTTCCAATGTTCAATAACGTTTTTCATTGAAAAGAAAATTGTTACAAGACAACCTGAACCTATAACAAATCTTATGCTTCTGATGGGTACATTTCACATTCATAAAGTTTTACAAGTCTCTTCCAAAGTGGAATTCAATTTTTAAGCACTTCAGAGCTATGTCAAACAAGAAAAGTGAATGCACACTGTCAAGGACTTATTTTCAGTAACCCCGAAATGAGAGGAATATTTAGCACCATTTATTTATTTTATTTATATTTTAATTTACATGTTTATTTTAATCATTTTGTTTCATACTCATTGTCATTGTTAATATCTGTACTGATATGACTATTTCTATATGCATGCTGAATGTCTGCATTTTTTCAAATGATCACTGAAAAAAAAGAAACAAGATTTTTTATTTATCATTTTCTGGAACTGTATGCGTATGTGTAAACAATAGCTCATCTATATGTGATTGTGAAAGAAAGCTGTTTAAACATGATCTTTGTAAGCTTTACAAAATATTCATTGCATACGTTTATTTTTTCTCTCTCACTCTCTCTTTGTCTTGTTGTTACCCTTAAACCCTCTGGCGTGTTTATGATTGTATGTTTGTGTATTGATGTTTTATACACTTAACCTTAATTGTTTGTATTTATCCATCCATCTGTATACTTTTGTGTTGTCAATAAAGCAGGATAAAAATATATTTTCTAATGCACCAAATGTACAAAGAATAGAATATATAAAGGAGGATGAATTCTAAATTAAAAGTCTCAATTGACACATGAATGAGGAGGACCATGTGCTATTTTCTGGCTCTTTATTCAAACAACATAATGTTGAACATTTGCAATGATAATACCATGAGTCTGCAGCCTCATATTAGGTTAAAACCAAGTTTTATTTAGAAAAAAATGTCCCCATCTCGAACATCAAAGATAATGCTGCCTAGCAGTTGTCAACAGACAGTGTTGTCTGTTATAAACATCATAGTAAATAAAGTACAATATTAAAAAAGAAAGAAAAGTAAATAAGCTATACCATTAAAAAGAGGAGGAAATGAACAAGACTAAAATTCTAATCATAACCCGATATCGTGTTGTGAGGCTAGTGGAGAAGATTGGTTTTGAGGTTATGGCAGCAGTGTCAAACATTTCACTGCTCGTTCCACAGGAAGTTAACAAGCATGTCTGATATTGACATGCAAAAGGACTTTATCATCACGAGCTCTTTGAATCAGCTGGAGATAAGAGGCTCGCCTCCGGACACAAAGTGGTTGCTAAGGAAACTAAATATAGCATATACAGTACAGTATATCCCCTGTGTTAGATGGTGTCGTCCGACTGCGCTGCTGCGTCCATTGGTGCTGCAGGATTAATGGGCCCGAGTGGGATGCTCTCGTACACCGGGTTCTACCAAAGGACAGAGACAGCAGGTGACTGGGGAGACAACACAAACACACACACACATGGATGTACACGAGGGCTCATGTTTTGCTCTCACCTGTCCAGTTTGTGATTTGCCACTTCCTCCAGCATTGAAGGCACGAGTTTTCTTCCTGTTTTTTTTTTTTTTTTCAGATTATTAATGTTAAAAACAGACTTATTTAGTAAACAAGAAGATTTTCTTTTTCTTTTCTTTTTTTTTTACCTCGTCCAAATGTAGAGCACAAACACAGCAGGCACGACGACTGATATTAGAATCAGTTTTATCACATTCAGTACTGTCACCGATATCTCACGGGCTGGAGAGAGATAGTTGTAGGTTTATTTTATAGTAAGACATATAATTGTATGTTGTGTCCCTTTTCTGAACCATATCTGGGTTTACATGCCTTTTAAGAGAAGCTGTGATCACCTAACAGTAGTTTTGGCCTCCCATTGGCTTCCCGTTCAGTTTAGGATTGATTTTAAGATTTCATTGTTTGTTTTTAAGATTTTAAATGGGCTAGCACCACCATATTTATGTAACCTTTTAAGCCTTCAAGACCCATGCAGTCAGAGTGACAAGGTCTTCTAACCAGCTTCTTCTGGATAATCCAAGATTCAAATTCAAATGTAAAGGCAACTGAGGCTTCGCGGTGGCTGCACCAAGGGGGCAGTTGTCGGTCTGAGAAGTGAAGCTCACTTCCGCGTTCAAAAAACTGCAATCCCCTCGAATTCCTCTGGGGGCTGGTGTCAGAAGGGAGCATTCCCCATAGACCCCCATGTTAAAATCGCCGACTTTACATCCTCAGTAAACATGTTAAAAGCCTGGTGTCAGAACGTTTTTTCGTCTCAATCGATAGTTTCTACCCCCGCACACACTCTGAGGGGGGTGAATTTTTTTAACTCTACCATTTTACTGTTATTAGGTTAAAATTCTGGCCAATTAGGGCGCGGAAACGTTGAGTGACAGGTCCGAGCAGCTCCGTGGACAGCTGCTTCGAGGCCAGTGGGCGGGAACTCGGCCGGCCAATCCAACATGGCGCTGTTCAGGCCGCCATATTTGAGTCACAAAAACGACTCCCCAAAACCAATGGGTGACGTCACGGACGCTACGTCCATTCTTTTTACAGTCTATGGGCTGCACCCAGGCTCTGGAGCAAACTTCCTTCCTTCATAAAAACTGATGAAAACATCCAACAGTTCAAGTCATTGCTAAAGACACACCTCTTCTCCTTGACCTTTGAAGGGACAGTTCAACATTTTGGCCAATTCATCTTTGCCATAATCCCTATAGTCATAGAAGTAGGTTCATTATTAATTATCGGTGCATGTTGTTTTGAGATCTGCGGGGCAGAGACGTGAGCTGCTCAGTGAACACAATGGAGGTGAACGGTACAGGTCCCCTGTCCCTCATCACACTCACCAAATACACAATCCAACAACTCCAAAACGCTCTGGTGGACAAGTTGTGACCTGCACATTCACCACGCTATGAAGTAATAATGTAACATTACGAGGCAAATTTTGGAGGCAAATGCAGCCGGAACTACACTCCAGACACGGCTGCTGAGTGATTTCAACAGCGCAAATAGTTCTGAGTATTTGCTTCATGTGTCGTAATGTTGCATGATTATTTCATAGTGTGGTGAATGTGCAGGGCACAACTTGTCCACCAGAGCGTTTTGGAGTTATTGGATTGTGTATTTGATGAGTTTGATGAGGGACAGGGGACCTGTACCGCTCACATCCATTATGTTCACTGAGCAGCTCACGTCTCTGCCCCGCAGATCTCAAAACAACATGCACCAATGATTAAAGGTAATGAACCTACTGCTATGACTATAGGGATTATGGTGAGAGGTGAATTTGTCGAAAAATTTTGAACTATCCCTTTAACTCGGGTTGAATCTGGACATTTCATTAGTGTATGTGTGGAGTTGAAGCGTGAATGTTGATTTGGGTGTTTGAACTGTTTTGATTGCATTGTGTGCAAACAGTTTTGTGTGATTGATCATGTACAGCACTTTGGTCAACTGGTTGTTTTTAACTGCTTTTAAAAATGTTCTGATGTTGAGTGAATGATGTGGCCTATAATTTATGTCTGTGAAAGTACTGAGAGTCATGCTCACGGTTGACGATGAGGGCCTCATCGGATGAGCTGATGTTGTGGGCAGCGACGACAGCACAGGAGTAATTTCCTGCATGCTCGCTGCCGACCGGCTCCAGAAGCAGGTGTTTGCTTTGGTTCCCCAGGCGTTGACCGTTCAGGTACCAAGTGTAGGCCGTGTCCTCGGGGAGAGGGCAGCTGGTGGTGCAGGTCAGTGTGACTCTCTGGCCCTCTGTCACCACCGCAGAGGGAATCATTGTCACTTTCAGGCCTGAAAGATGATTAGATGAGTCACTAAATTACATAAAAGAGATACTGTGAACACGTTTGTGCATAACATTTATCTCAGATGACATATAACATACAAATTTAATAAAACAACAACAAAAAAACTGGATAGATGAAAAACTGGACCATGGATCAGATTGTCATAATCCCTATAGTCATAGCAGTCCCTTTAATTGTCAGTGCAAGCTATTTTTAGAACGGCGGAGCAGAGCCGCGAGCTGCTCAGAGCTACGCTACGGAGGCTCATGGGATTTATTGGTTTCCCTCATCAAACTCATCAAATACACAATCCAACAACTCCACAACGCTCTGGTGGACAAGTTGTGACCTGCACATTCACCACGCTATGAGATAATAACAGAACGTTACCAGACAGAGTTGTTTTAGAGGCAAATTCATGCAAAACCGCTGATACGCGTTGCCTTCAGGGACAGTTTTTCAGCAAGCAGTCTCTGAATTTGCCTCTAAAACAACTCTGTTTCGTAACGTTCTGTTATTATCTCATAGCGTGGTGAATGTGCAGGTCACAACTTGTCCACCAGAGCGTTTTGGAGTTGTTGGATTGTGTATTTGATGAGTTTGATGAGGGAAACCAAGAAATCCCATTAGCCTCTGTAGCGTAGCTCTGAGCAGCTCGTGGCTCTGCTCCGCCGTTCTAAAAATAGCTTGCACCGACAATTAAAGGTAAAAAACCTACTCCTAAATCTATAGGGATTATGGCAATGGGCCAATTTGCCAAAACGTTGAACTATCCTTTTAAAATATTTGAAAGTGAACATAACCTGTATGATTCAAGACTTAAAGTAGGCGAGCACGAGATGTAGAAAAAGGACACTTCAGTTGTGTAGTTACTATGTATTATTGAGTGTAAACTTCAAACTGCTGCTGGACCATGGTTAAGCAATAACAGAATTACAGATGTGATGTTATTATTACAATTTTTTTTTAAATGAAGTATTACCTGTGACCACCAAAGTCACTCCAGACCGTTCAGACTTTTTCCAATCGCCCAGAAAATCTCTGACTTTGAACACATAGAGCCCAGAATCGTTCCTCTCCACGTTGTTGATTCTCAACGTGTGGATATTTTTCATGCTGTTATCAAACTCCACATGACCATCTTCCTCCAGCTCACGTAGCAAATTCTTCTCATTGGTTCTTGTTGATTTATACCACAATTTGTCATAACCTGTCCTGTATTCAATGTATTTACTTGAAATGTTCATCGAGAGTCCTTCCAGGACACAGATTCTTCTACTGATATAATTACTGACCGTACACCACTTTTCACCACCATGAGGGCCTGGAGAAGAGATGAAAGACTTTTATCGACAGTTTGATTGAAGCAGTTCCGTCTTCTTTATACAAGGCCTATTTTCTAAATAAATAAATACATTGTTAAACTTGCTCTGACACTAGAAGTACTACTATGAGTGTGCATACATGAGTGTAACTTATAAATCATAAAATGATTTGAAAAAAATGATTAGGTTATAGATTAAAAGTTTTTCACATGCACATTCACAACCACTATTAAACCTGGCCACTCCACAACGTAAAACTTAAAAGAACCATTCCTTCTTTTAAAAGTATAAAGCAAGTGTTTAAGATATTTTTGGGGCATTTTTGCCTGAAATTGATAGGATAGTGGAGAGAGAGACTGGGGGATTGACACCGATCGGCACAGTCAGCAATCGATTTGACGATCACCGTCAGAAAGCATGTCTATTCGTTCCATATATTAATACTGTAAAACTATCCAAGTCTGGGGATCCCTGCTCCGACTGCTGCCCCCGCGACCCGGACCCGGATGAGCGGAAGAGAATGGATGGATGGATGGATGGATATCCAAGTCATCAATATACACCAGCTGTATCCAGAAAATGAGCCTTATGCTGTCAGGACTTCTGTAACTTTGTGATGTCACTTCTTAACATTCAAAGCATTTAGCCGGAGGAGAGGCCCTGATTGGCTCAGAAAACTATGCTGAGGTGATATTTGGATTCTTTAAAGGGACTAGGAGGAGTTTTGGAAAGCAAAGTGTTTTCACACTACATTTCCCATGAGCCTCCGCACGGCGAAATTGGACCGGCGCAAGATGGATGAAAGCGAAAACAATGAATGTTTTCATTCATCAAGAACAAAAGTTGGAGGTTCGAAGACGATCAGATACCGTCGTAGTTCCGACCATACACGGAGATTTGGCGGCGTTATTCCCATGACCCGCCGGGCGGGCAGCGTCCGGGAAACCGAAACTAGGAAATGCTGGGCAAGTCGACCACTAAATAATAATAACAAAATCACAATAAAGACAAAACGATATATTTATCCAAAATGGACCCATTAACAAGTGGGTAATGTAGATTCATCCACATTAATATGATTTTTGACTGATATGACTTTTTTTTTATAACCAAATACAAACTCCTCATTGTCCCTTTAAATCACAAATATGTAGCCTACGTAAATATAACTTATCACTGATCAACACTTAAAATAAAAGGCAGGAGTAAAACATGGGACCTTTAAGAACGGCATCATCACTTGGACTGTGCAGATTTAAACCCTGGGGCCTTTTTGGATGAGACAACACAGAATGGAAATAAAATACTTAGGCTATTCATATAATCAAAACATGCCACTAAGATGACAAAAGTTAGATTTAAAAAATGGCTCATCCTCACTGCAGCTGGCCACCGTTTGAATCCTGTATCGGGTGGCCCTTTGCTGCATGTCATTCTCCCTCTCTCTGCCTCCCCATTTCCTGTCTCTGTCAACTGTAGCTAATGTCAAATAAAGGCAAAAAGACCAAAAAATACACTTAAAAAAAGGCTCATAAATTGGATAAGTTGGTTCATACTCACAGAAGCTGTCAGAGTACAGATCATCGTGGCCTTTGAGAGCACAAGACACAATCTCAAAAGTGGACTGCATCACTGTTAGGTGTTGACTCTCACAGTCATTGTATAACTTCTTGTCCCAGTACCACACATAGGAGGTCTGAGGGTGAAGTGCAGAACAGCTGCTGTCACAGGTCATTTTGAGATAGCTCTTCACCGCAGTCTTTTTAACCTGTAATTCTGTTGCGACATGGAAAAAAAACACAAGTTTTGTCATTATCAGTGTTGGCTACAGTATATTGGTTGTCTGTAGGTTTGGTGAGGCTGAAACCTGTGGGATATGTGATGGAGCAGGGTTCATCCTCTGATTGGTGCTGATAAGAACACATCTTTCCTTTAGCATAGGTCACACTGAAGCAGGTCGATGTGACGTTGTCTAATTAAGCAGAAATGACAATTGATGAATATATTAAACAGAGATTTGCACGTTGTTGAGTTGAAGTTGTTAGTATCACCCACCCACGGAAACTTCAGGGGCTCTGAGATCCTCGTAGCCTTTGACAGCACAGGAGTATCTGACTGTGTCATCACTGCTGACCAGCTCTTGGTACCAGGGAGACCAGTCGCTATAGAGATACTCTCTGTTCTTGTACCAGACGTAGGTTACAGGGTTTTCAGTCAGAGGACAGCTGGTGCTACACATCAGTGTCACTTTGTTTTCCTCTGTGGAAGGAATCACCTTCACCTGCAGGTCTAAAACCATGATTAATAAAATTAAAACTTGATGTAGCAGTTGTAAAGTGATAAATAACAGGCAGCTGTACTCTACCTGCGACATGGAGCTCAGTCCTTCGTTTCCAGAGCTCTGTACGCTCAGCGTTTTCTCCACAGCTGTATGACTTTGCATCACTTTCTCTCAGATCTTTGACTGTTAGTGCTGTATTTTCCTCTCCTGTCATGTTGTACATTACTCTCCCATCTGCAGCCAGCTCGTTCAGGACTAACTCAGAGTGGTTAAAGTACCCAGTGAACCACTTTGTGCTGGAGGTCAGATGTTCAGCCGAGCAGTTCAGACGCACCGTTGAGCCTCTTAAAGCACAGATGCTTTCTTTTTGGCCCTGAACCTCTTTAATAGAAGATTTTATTAGCAAACATCTGGACAGACTGACTGTTAACTTATCACAGTTATATGATGATATGACATTTTAAAAAGTTTATTGCATTAGCACAGTTAATAATTACACATCATATTGTACCTAATCTATAATACATATCATAGGTTTATAGCAGTGTATTACAATGAATAAACGATTAACAATCGTACCTGAGATGCACAGGATGAAACCCATGAACACACATCCAGCTTGTGTCCACAGCATGGCTGGAGTCTTTCAGTTTTTAATCAGAAAAATTGATTTAATATCAGGATTTGTAATTGATGAATCAGAACAGCTGCATAATAACCAACAGCAAAAATTGTAACTCACCAGTCGGACTCATAGGTCGGACTCTTGAAAGAACTCGATAAGTTGATGGACAGAATAGAGCAGGGGTGGGGAAACATAAATTTCAACATGCAGCTGTGACATCATTTCCTTCCTCCTCCAGTGATAAACTAATGATCAAGTGCACAGATCTAAGAATAATTGCTCCTGCACTGAGACACCACCGACAGGCACTTGCTTTTTGATTGCATTTCATTTATTTGAGTGTGAAATGTGTGAAAACAGAGCAGAACTGTATAGCAAAGTGTTATCACCCGTTGGCTTGTGGTCAGTGAAGGACATCTCACTGATCTGTTTAACATCCTGTTGGTTCTCAGACCACAGCGTCTCAGTGATGTTGGTTAAATCAACCAGACAGAGCAAAAATACTTTAAATATTTTCACCAAAAAGCTGAATTTTAACAGCGAAAGAAAAATAAAACATACAGATTTTAAAATAAATAAATAAAAAAGTCAGAAAACCATTAACCTATAAACAACACAGGTTAGAGGATACACTTAACTGAAACTGTAAACCCAACTAAACCCACTATTTAAAAACCTTGAAAGTGTATAAATTATAATAGTTTTCATCCACAGACGGTCATATTATTGAACAGTCGCACTTAGTGGCTGTGTATATGAATGTATGTATGGATTTTACTACTATGGAGATATTTTTATTGCAATGTTTTTTTTTATTTGACTTATTTATTTGTTAATTTTTGTGTTATGGAATTTTTCTCATACTTATTTATTATAACTGAGGGCTGAATGCATTTCATTGCATTAGCTGTACACTGTACCTTTAATGTATATGCCAATAAACGTTGAATTGAATATGTATAACACAGCCTATGAGCAGCCAATACAATCAGCATTATAATACCATGGCTACAATTCTAAGAAAAGATGCTCGTACTTGATTTCATTGTGTCATCATCATCACAGCCATAAATATATATATATATATATACAGTATATATCTATAGATATCTTTCGCTTGCTTGCAACTGTTTGCAGCTATTTTACATCCACTGAACACACACATCATTGTGGTATGGTGCAATAGTTAGCACTCACAGTGTATGTGGGTGGATGGATATCAGCAAAGTTAATTTCCTTCAAATATGTAGGCCACAGAGTTCAGTTTTGAGTTACTCACAGTTTCTGTGATAAGGTGACACTGTGACCTTTACACTTTATGGCCTGTGCAACCCCCATAGTAATCATATTATAATAATGTATCCTTTAAGATTTATATGAAACCTTTAAAACGATGGAACAAACAAGATGATGAGAAGAGGAAAACAACCTCAAATTTTTTTTTTTTTTTAAAAGGAGAAACAAGAACATATCTCATGGTCCATACATATACAGCTCCACTGGTTTCTCTTTGTATGTTTGTATTCTGCTGGCCTTTCAGTTTTTGTCAAGCGTATACCAGGGGTTTTGCATCTTGTGGTGAATCCTCTGCAATTATGGTCATGAAATCTTCTCATTATCCTTGTCAAGGAAACATGTCCGCCCCACATCCTGGAGAGCAGTGCCGACTCTCTGTGCAGTCGTAAACAGGCTTTTTCCTCCACCAGGCAAATGATTTTATTGCTCATCCGCAAGATCTGTTTGTCATTTAGATGGATTTTCTTTTCTGTGTGTGTCCGTGCTGTTGAGTTTGGCAAACTAATTATCTTTTTTTTTTTTTTTGGCTTGGTGGATGCTGGATGGGTGGGCGGGGCTTCATTATTACCTTCTTGACTTGCATTGTGACCTCTTTTTTTTGCTCAGATTGAATAACTCACTTAAATTCAAAACAGCGATGGAGGCGGATTTATATGACGTTTATTACAAGCTGTGTTGCTTTTTCTGGCCACTTGGAGGCAGAAGACCTCATATTACCTTCAAAAAACTGTTATGATAATCTATCTGAGCAAATACAGTCTAAGTCAGAGAGTTAACAGATAGATACACAAAATTATATCAGTTCAGAGGTCTATCTTCATCTATCTCATATATGCATTAAAGAATATCTAGGGACACATTAATTTGACAAAAGGGAATATTGTTAAAAAAGGGTGATTAATAATAATAATAATAATAATAATAATAATAATAATAATAATAACAAAAAACAGCCATCACAACCTGTCCTCTGCTGTTCTGACTGTCTCTGTACTGCAGGTACAGGACTCAGGCCCAGGACCTGCAAAGTAAACGGACAAATCAACAGAGGAAGACACAGAACAGGTGACATTGTTTGATGATAAATAAAGTAATTAAAAAACCAAAACAACAAATTAATCTTTGGGCTATAATGTATATATGTTCTTACAATGTTTCACTATACACACATATATATAGTGTACAAGTGATGGTCCTAAACCTCTTACACTGGGCTCTGCTGCCGTCTGATGATGCTCATTACCTCCCTCTAGTGGTTGTAAGAGGGAATCGTTTGAATTTACAGTCCATTAAACCAGGGGTCAAACTCATTTTGGTTCAGGGGCCACATATACAGCGGCGCAATTTAATCTCAAGTGGGCCGGACGAGTAAAATAATGGCATCACCTATAAATATTGAGAACTCTAAACTTTGCTTTGTTTGTTGTATCTAGTGCAAAGAAGTAGCCTACATGTTTAAGATGTTTAGAGTTAGTGAACTATCCTACTATCCTGAAATTCATGAGAAAAATGTGTGCAATTTCAACAATATTATACCTCTCCTGTCTTCTATGTAGTTTTCACACTTGGCAAATTCATCCCAGGGGCCAGATTCGACCCTCTGACTGGCGCGCCAGTTCTGGCACATGGGCTGCACGTTTGACACCCCTGCATTAAACTGTCACAACTGTTAGCAACTCCACCAAGGAGAAATTTGTCTAAACTTTCTAAATGACTTAAGAAACAATTGAAGAGCTAAACACTTTTCACCCAAATAAATAAAGAAAGAAAGAAAGAAAGAAAGAAAGAAAGAAAGAAAGAAAGAAAGAAAGAAAGAAAGAAAGAAATAGGCCTACAAATGTTGTTTCCTGTCTCCCAATCCAGCACTTCTCATATGAATTTATAGAGGCTCCTCCACTCACTCAACTAAATAGTTACACATTCACAATCTAGTAATAGATCATTTATCAACAAGGAACTTTACTTTTGATATTTTTGGCACATGTCCCAGACAATATGACTTTTCAGTTTTAACTTATAGATTTATACTTTTATTTGTTAAAGCCCATTGTCCACCTTACATAATCCCCAGCATTGCTCCATCAGACCTCCACCTGTTGGCTAATCATCCATGGGAGAAGTGAAAACACCTGTGTGGCTCCCTCAGAGACTTTTTTATTTTTCAAATCTAAAGTAATCTTCACCTGCTTAAGATTTATCAGCGGCTCTAACTGTGTTATAGCAGGTAGCCTATGACTATAACTATAACCCTTGAGCAGAGCTTTAAAAAAAAAAGAATAATACGAGGCTTTTTTTTATCACAGTAACTAAACTTCAGTGGATGTGTCAAAGTAAAACTTGAGGAAAATGTGAACCAACAGCTTCTCTTTAAACTCGCAGTGCACCACGCATGCAGCAGGAAAGGTTCAGACTGTCGTGAGAGTCAACAGCTGGAGGTTGGATCTTTATTCTGGCATTAGCTCTCTTTCTCTCTCTCTCCCTTTTGCTGCACTCTCCCTGGGTCTCTCCACCTCCCCCTCTCTTTCCCGGTGTCTCTCCACCCCTCTCTCTCTCCCTCTCAGACAGCCTCTTCCCTCTCTCCGTCGCTGCTGGAGCTCAGTTGACCAGCGTCGCAACCGAGCGATGCGCCTCCAGGAGAAGCTCCACACCTTTTCGCGGCGGGTTTGACACTCACATCGCAGCCATACATCCTCCACGTGTGACTTTCTAACCCAAACCTCGTCAGTCGGTTTTCCTTTTTTAGCTTACGCCTGTCTAAAAAAAAAAATTTTTGAGAGAAAACTCTTCACAGGACAAGGTTTTTTTTTGATTGCACGTCTTAAAAAAACTGACCTTTCGCAACAGGCAGCAACTCTTTCCTCTTGAACGATCCCCAGTGGGAGGATTCGCTTTTTTCAAAACACCGACTAGTTTTATTTTTTATTTCTTTTAAAAAAAATCAACCCGTGTTTACTGATGATGTTATCGAAGATGGTTCAGGAAACATCGGACCAACTCGCTTGATTTTTGTTGAACTGTGTCCTCAGTTGTGTCTATTGGAGGCTTGCGAGCATCTTCAGGCTACAGGAAGCAGAGGAGGCTGATTGACTGTCTACAGGCTGTTGTGAGGTAAATACTGATCATCCATCATGTTCCTCTATTGCTACTCATTACACTAACTAACTCATAATGTGTGTGTGTTGCTCAGGTGTGAGTGTGATGTATTCTTATATCTGCTATGGCATAACTAGACCAGCTCAGATATCATTTTTGGGGAGTTAATGACTTTAACCTTCATCCTATATACAGTAAAAACCCAATTACACACTTCGACTTTATCAAATTAATGCAAAAGTGGGGGTTAAAAGATGCCAGGCTTTTTAAAACAGGCCATTAAAACTGCTGGATTACACTGGACTGGATCTTTATCAATGTTTGACGGCTATATCTAAGTATTGAACATATCCCAGTGTCAATGACAGGTATTTGAAGGAAGTGTAAATTACATTATTTAAACTATCTAAACTAAAGTGTCCGTATAGTGTCTGCAATGGTCTTTCCTCTGTCCTCTGATACTCCCTATTGGTATTGCCCCATAATATATCTGTTGTGGGAATTTCAAAAACTGAGTACTCAAGAGAGGAGCGTCTTTCTGGTTTTCTGGTACAAGGCCTTGGTTATGTTGAGGCATACACACTGCTGAAAACACTGTGGATTTTGTACCTTAAATGGATTTTATGACCTTGATGATGATGATGATGTAAGGAAAGTGATTTTTTCCTAATACTAGTATTGTATTATTCTCATTTGATCTGTGTTGTTTCAACTAAAATAAGTGAGGTATATTGTCATTGGATTAAAAGAAATATAATGTGCAGCTACTACTAAACTAAAAATCTGTTTCAATAGATTTGGATTTGATGTTTTGAAGGTGTCACCTTGGATTTTGGGGAATTTATTCTGTGATATTTTATGGCCAAAAGAATCAAATGAGGAACTGAAAACTTTTTAATTGATAAAAGAAGAAAGAAAAAGAAAACAATCATTTGCAGCCCTTGTTCTTTTCTCCTCTTCCTCCAGTTCATCTCAGGTGTGGAGTTCCTCAGGGCTCCATCCTGGGCCCCTCTATTATTCTCTTTAAATATATTTATGCTTGGTAAAAAATCATCTTGTTAATTTTGACTGATGTACAGCTTCTTCTTCACAAACTTCTATGTTAAGCTCAGATATCTGTCTGTCAGATGGGTTTTTTTATGCTTCAGGCCGCTTCAGGAGGAGACGCAAACAAATATAGCCCATAGGAATAATAGTACATTAATTTATGGCATCGTAGTCAATTAGCTATTAGAGAAATAATAGAAATGGTAAAAATTAGAGGAAATATAAAATCTTGATGAAGTTAGTGCACCTGGACAGTTTCTGGGTTAAGTTTTTGTTGGGATTGTTGGTGTTCAAACAAAATGCTGCGAGGCAAACCCCAAAATGATAAAGGTGTGTGGAGACAGGGTTTCAGATGTTGTTCAGTTCTGAAATTGGGATAGCTATTTATCTTGTTATAGGGGTTAGTTTATGATGTTGCTCTGATCCATAGTTGGACATTTGAATGGGACAAGGTCCTTCTGACCACATGGACCAACCAAGATGAGAAGGGTGGAGACAAGACCCTTTGTTTCCCCCGATTTCCTCCCAATAGTCTGGGCCATCGCATCCCAGAGCTCCTCCACCTCCATGACACCAATCACGACTTCTCATCCTCCCTATAGGATGATGATACGCCTCTGCATTAGAGCAGCTTCCTGACTCCAGCTGCACTGATTTTCATGCCTTCACTTAAAACTGTTGTAACTCCACGAGGTCCCAGGAGGCAGGGCAGGTTTTTGGGGAGTCACCCATGAGCGCACTAGCACCGTCGAAACTCCTCGCTGATTAAACTGTGATGCACGACGGTGGTGGTCAAGGGCGAGGGAGATTTTGAGAATGTGAGGTTTTTAATGCGATGACGGTGATGTGCTGCAGGTTGCAGGCTCGTTGCATCATGCTGTTCTCTAAAGGTTGGACAGACGCTCATGGATGGATTTTAGAAAAGGCCCAGAGCCAAGCAAACTCCTTTCCTGTTGTTGTTGGGCGCGTCTGCTCTGCAGCCCCCTTCCACCCACACTGTCTGCTGCAGGGTGGGAGGCTGCTCATACATATGGCATACTGTAAGTGCAAGTGTGTGTGCGTGCGCGAGTGTTAAAATAGTGTGCACGTGGAAAGAAGGGAGGAAAGGAACGAAGAACGATAGAAATGAGAGACAGAATAAAGTGAAGGAATGAAAAGACATGTGTTAAAGTAAGGAAGAAAGGAGTGAAGACGATGTGGCCGTAAAACAAAGTAAAAAAGAAAGTAAAGGGTGGACGAAAGAAGAAAAATGAATGTTGACCTGGTGGCTGAGAGGTTCATGATGACAAACAGCTCCAGGTTGTGGTTTCTACTGTAAATACATGAACAAGCGCAAGATGAAAAAAAGAAAAACAAAGTGGAGGAGTTAAGAAAAATAAGTTAAGAGAGAGAAAAAAAGCAAAGGCAGTAAACAATAGAAGAAAGAAGAGGTCATGGGAAGAAAGAGAAAAGCAAAGATCATGTAAAGAGGGAGAATAATATCAGAAGAAAATAGAAATGTGAAGGAAAAAAGAAAGAAAGTAGGAATATTGCGATGGAAAGAGGGAAAGGTGAAGAAGAGGAGGACACAAAGTGGAGTGACTTCCAGTAAGAAAGTGGGAGAGGAAAGAAGAAGTGGCAAAAGAGAAGGTGAGGTATCCGCAGAAAGAAGAAGAGATGATAAGTGACAAGATATGGAAAGAAAGAAAGAAAGAAAGAATATTGTGAAAGAAAGAGGGAAAGGTGAAGAAGAGGAGGACACAAAGTCGAGTGAAATAAAGAAATGGGTGAAGTGGGAGAAGAAAGAAGAAGTGGGAAAAGAGAAGGTGAGAACAGAAAGAAAGAAGAAGAGATGATAAGTGACAAGATATGGAAGGAGAGAAAGAAAGAAAGAAAGAAAGAAAGAAAGAAAGAGGGAAAGAAAGGGAAAGGTGAAGAAGAGGAGGACACAAAGTCGAGTGAAATAAAGAAATGGGTGAAGTGGGAGAAGAAAGAAGAAGTGGCAAAAGAGAAGGTGAGAACAGAAAGAAAGAAGAAGAGATGATAAGTGACAAGATAGGGAAAGAAAGAAAGAAAGAAAGAAGGTATAGGAATATTGTGAAAGAAAGAGGGAAAGATGAAGAAGAGGAGGACAAAGTGGAGTGAAATAAGAAAATGAGTGAAGTGGGAGAAGAAAGAAGAAGTGGCAAAAGAGAAGGTGAGGTACTATCCACAGAAAGAAGAAGAGATGATAAGTGACAAGATATGGAAAGAAAGAAAGAAAGAAAGAAAGAGGGAAAGATGAAGTAGAGGAGGACAAACTGGAGTGAAATAAGAAAATGAGTGAAGTGGGAGAAGAAAGAAGGGGCAAAAGAGAAGGTGAGGTAGGCCTACTATCCACAGAAAGAAGAAGAGATGATAAGTGACAAGATATGGAAGGAAGGAAAAAAAACAAACCAAACCTTTATTATCAGTCCGTCTTTTGTCACAAAACTCTATCAAATTCAATCACAAAATTCCGAAAGAAGAAAGAAAGAAAGAAAGAAAGAAAGAAAGAAAGAAAGACACAAACTGCTGGTGTCCATCTGAGGAGGGAGACCTGTGATGACCCTTGCCCTCCTCCTCCCCCCCTCCTCACCCCCTCACCCCCCCCGGTGCTTCTGCCTCTGCCCCCCGTGTGGCCGCTGGGCTCGGCCCTCTGTTGTCTCCCTGCTCTCCCTGCTGTTTGTACATGATGGGTTCAGCGGGTTCAGCCCAGCTATAAAAGCTCCACTCCCCCTCTTCTCTCCCCTGCGGCACAGGCAGGAGTTAGAGTTAGCAGGCCTCATATGGGAGGAGGAGAGGAGGAGGAGGAGGAGGAGGAGGCCTTCCCTGGTTCTCCTCTTCCACAGAACTTCTTTGGACTTCCATTTTTTCCTCTCCTCTCCTCTCCCTCTCTCCCTCTCTCCCTCTCTCCTCTGGCTCGTTGGCTGGCTGTGGTATCGTTTTTGGGCCCAGCCCTGGACCAGACATTCATTTTTCTCCTCTTAGTCTCTAACCACTAACTAACCACTGGCTCCCTGCATCTCCCCCTTCCTCCTCCCCCCTCCTCCCTCCTCCTCCTCTTCCTCCTCCTCTTCCATCTGAGGAATGTCTTATTCACCTCCTCTCTCTGTCTTCCTCCTCCTCCTTCTCCTCCTCCTCCTCCTCCTCCTCTGGTTGCTACATGCCAAAAGCTCACATGCATCTGTGCCAACATCTGCAAATAAACAGACGAGTGGACGTACACACACACACACACACACACACACACACACACACACATGCTTTGAGCACAGATAGCATTGACTTCGCCAACATGCCGACACAGTTCAGTAAATACACAGACATGCATACACACACACAAAAAGCCCCCCCCACCTCCCCATCAGTATGTGCCGACCACCTGTGAGGGTACACACACACACACACACACACACACACACACACACACACACACACACACACACACACACACACACACACACACACACACACACACACACACACACACACACACACACACACATCCATAAACCTCCCTTTCTTCTCCCTCTCTTTTCCGTTATCCTCCTGAGAGCCCAGCGCCGGGGCCTTCACTTCCAAACCAAACATAGACCAAATTCCGCAAACCCCACCCCGGCACCCTCCCTCCCTCCATCACTCCCCCCCTTCCACTCACCCCCTTTCTCTCCCCCCTTCTTATTCTCCTCTCCTCTCCCTCCCACACTCGCTGCCTCTCTCCCTCTCTCTTTCTCCCTCTCTTTCTTGTCTTTCTTTCTGGTCTACGTTTAAGGAAAGAGGCAAATGAAAAAAGGCCTGACACACACACACACACACACAGGGAGAGAAAGAGAGAGGGAGAGAGAGGGAGCGAATCGGGAAGCAAAGAAAAAAAATATGTCTTGGCAAAGTTGGGAATAATGATTGTAAAGAGGGATCAAGTGGCACGGCAGACGGGCGTAGGATCAGAAACGTGGAGCGTACAATGGACAGAGTGTGAGCTCTGGTGATGGTTTTTTAGCTCCGTTATAGCTGCAGCCAATGGATCAAATGTAATCATAAATAATCAATTAATCAGATCATGAAACCTGCTTCATCGCTCCAGAAACTTGAATCGGTGTATTTCTAACAGCTTTGCTTGGTCAGTGAAGCACATACAGTATATCATCTCCTGTTGCATTTTTTCAGCGCTATTTAATGACATAATGGACAGAAATGGGAAATTCATTGGCATAAACAACTGTATTAATGTGAATAATGGCTGTGTAAGATGGTGACAGTAATAATAGGACTGTAGGTGGTGCTGGTAGGTTGTTGGCGTGGCAGCCTGTTGAGTTTGATTGCAACATCATTGCAGACAATAAAGTCAATATTAGGCAACTCTGGAAAACCCTGACTTACACTGGATGACCATGGTTGAGTTTTTTTTTTTTTAAATATCCCCCACTGCCCACGTTTTTGAAATGTTTCCCTTTGTAACATCAGCCACATGGTTTTGGGAAACACTGTTGTCATGCAGGCAGACGGTTGTGAAATGGTCAAGGTCAAAGCTGGTGTTGTTTCTCTGGGTAGAAATGGGCAGTATTAGGATATCTTAAAGGGATAGTTCAACATTTTGGCAAATTGGCCCATTGCCATAATCCCTATAGTCATAGCAGTAGGTTCGTTACCTTTATTTGTCGGTGCAAGCTATTTTTAGAACGGTGGAGCAGAGCCACGAGCTGCTCAGAGCTATGCTACGGAGGCTCATGGGATTTCTTGGTTTCCCTCATCAAACTCATCAAATTCACAATCCAACAACTCCAAAACGCTCTGTTGGACAAGTTGTGACTGCAAATCTCAGCAGTCTCTAAATTTTTTGTTTTCAAGGCAAATACAGAGACTGCTTGCCGAAAAACTGCCCCCGACGGTAACACGCATCAGCTGTTTTGCATGAATTTGCCAACTAAAACAACTCTGTCTCGTAATCTCATAGTGTGGTGAATGTGCAGGTCACAACTTGTCCACCAGAGCGTTTTGGAGTTGTCGAATTGTGTATTTGATGAGTTTGATGAGGGAAACCAAGAAATCCCATTAGCCTCCGTAGCGTAGCTCTGAGCAGCTCACAGCTCTGCTCCGCTGTTCTAAAAACATCTTGCACCGACAATTAGAGGTAACAAACCTACTGCTAAGGGGATTATGGCAATGGGCCAATTTGCCAAAATGTTGAACTATCCCTTTAATATTATCGTAAATGATGCATTCAAGTTCATTTTCCAGCAGTTTAAACCTTCTCCCTTTTTGTCCGTGTGTCTCTCCTGCTTCGTAAAACTGTGCTGTTCACTCTTGACTCCTATAATCCTCTTCTTCTTATCGGCTCTGTCTTTTACCCTTCAGGTGGAAAATCTATAATTTATTTTCTTGTTGAGATTCAGCCCCACGCATGCACACGGCTGCACCACTTCACGCAAATCCGCAAAAAATCAGGATGAAATCGCCAGGTCGGCAGAGTAACCAACTAGAGTGATTCATTGTTATTTGAAGACTTGTGAAGGAAACGGCAGCGTTTAGTTTATTTACCTGTGCAGCAGCTTGTCCACGCCCTCACCAGCGATCGCTGGCAGGATGGAAAAGCTTTAAGGTGGTTTGACCCTGAAACCGCAGCAGAAACGAGTACAAATTGGATTTTTTTTTTTTTTTTTTTTGGTAGCTCCTATACACAGAGACCATTGAATAGCAGTGGTACAGGGCTCATAATGCCTGTTAGCATTAAAACGTCATTGATTCTTCCTGCTTAACTCTCTGCTGACTTTTTTCCAGCTCATTACTCTGTTATTTGATGGAGCTCTTTTCCCTTTCTCTCCCTCTTTGTTTCCCCACTGAGAACGAGAGGAACGGCCTATACAGTACAGCTGGGATTGGTTATTATTTACTGACTTGGCACACGCACACACACACACTCACACACACACACACACACACACATGCATGCACACACACAGTGGAAACAAATTGGGTGAATCTGCTCTGCACGTAGGAATGTGAGGCGCATGTGTTTGTGTGTTTTAGGTCTGGATGACAGAGCTGAGGGAATGAAGGAGGGATGCAGAGAAAGAAAGTAAAAGGAAAAAGAAAGACGTAAAGAAGGAGAAAGACAAAACAGAAAGAGAGAGAGAGAGAGGGAGAAGGAAAATGAGTGAGAGAGGAGAAGAGTTTGATAGTTTTTTGGGGCTAATCTTGGCCTCGTCTGTCATCGAAGGTTAAAAACACTTTTTTTTTCTCCTCCCTCGGTCTTTCTGTATCTCTTCACCAGCTCCCCTCTTTTCCTTTTTCTGTCTTTCATTTCCTCATGTTCCCCTCCCACCCTCCCATCCTCCCTCTTTCTTCCACTCCATCTTCATACTTTCAACATAACCCAGAATATCTGCACTCGCTCTTTTTTAAATGGACAGACCCTGGACCTCTCCCTCATCCTCCTCTCCATCTTTAGTCCTTCTCTTTCCCTTCAGTCCTCAGAGGGCGGCGGCGGATGAAAGGATCACGGAGGGGGTGGGGGGTAGGAGGGGGGGTTTCTGTTGCTCCGTTGGCTGATGGTGAGGAATTACAGGGAGGGAAAGCAGAGAAGAGAAGTGAAGAGGTTTCTGTGTTGACTTTGTCTCGCTGCCAAACGGTTGGATGGAGGTGGTGCAAGGGATTATGGGTGGGGGTGGTGGTGGTGGTGGTGGGGGGGTTTATGAGTGAAGAGAAGGTATAAGGGGAGAAAGACAAAAGAGGAGTGTGGGAGATCTAGTATTATGCAAGTGAAAAAGAAAGAAGAAAAGACCAAGGGGGGGATAGAAAGTCGCAGTGGGAGAGAACGAGACACACACGTCTCAATTCAATCGCTCAAACAACAACAGCTTGAAAATCGAGGATTCAACCAACATGAGCGGTGATGAACGCACCCCCACAGACAACACAAACCTACAACACCGTCCATGATTCAAGATGTTAAACTGCTCAACACGACTCTGTCAACCCTTTTTCCCACATTTGATCCTTTGTTATTCATATATAATATAAAAATGAAGATACGTAGAATTTGCTCTTATTCCAATAAGAAAAAGTTGTTTAGCAGCCGCCATCTTGGCCTGCCGAGGAACATGGTCCTCACACAAACCTCGCCATCATCTTGAAGTTTATATGTTATGACTATACATGGTTAAGTTCATCTCTGAGCTTCAGAGGGATGAAGTGGGATGAGGAGGGTTTATCCTTTATTACAGGCCCAGATGATCTCCTTTCCATTCGTCCAGCTCCCATCTGACTCCAGATATTTGTCTTCTGTCCCCCCTTGTTTGTCCAAGAATGAACTCCTCTTGACTTCCTTCTATTATCCTCACTGTCTCTTTCCAACATCTGCATGCACTGACTTAATTGCAGTGGAGTGACCACTACTTAAGAAATGTTTCACAGTTTTTTCTGCCGACCTTGCCTCCTGCACCGCGAACTATTAAGAGTTTCCACATTTTCCAACATGGTGTGTTCAACGACTCTGGAGATTGTGTCTGAACTTGTTCCACTCTGTAGCTGTGGACAGGAAATACAACAGTCAAGAAAAATGGAGCTCTGCCTCTTACTGGGGAATGCAACATGTGTCAACGCTGCAATGCATTCTGGTCTAATGGAGCCAGGGCAGAAAAAAAATGACACTCATTTTCATTCAGTGTGAACATATTATGCAGATTTAAACAGTGTCACTTACAAAATAAATAAAACATTAATTCCAATTTCTGAATTACTCTCCCTGTATATAATTTCAGTTCTCGTTTTAGCACTAAAAGATTTATTTGCCATGTTTTACTGAAGTCCAACTATTTAGCATTTGTAAGCAGAAGAGAAATATTTCATAACGCACTCTAATCAAGTTGTATTCAGCCATAAAGACATTTCAGATGTGTAACTATATGAAAGAAACTTTAAGGGACATTTGTCATTTGTTTTTATTAATGAATTGTGCAGTTTTGTCAGTCCTCTTGCAGAAATTGTGGTGTTTGGACTTTTTTTTTAGACGGTGGCTGGACGCTTGTCACCATCACTGAGCTCAGGTTGATTTGATTTGCATATAGGCTGTAAAATAATCTGGACTCTAATCTTAGTCATGGTGCATTCACATGGGGATTTTGTTTTGTTTCCTGTTGATTTGTGTGAAGAAGGATGTGAGATGTGTCCACTTCTGGTCAAAAGTCTTGTACATTAATTTTGTCATTGAGCTCAAGCTAATTGAACATTGACACTTGATATCTTGCGGATCAAGTTTTCTGTCACCTATTATTTCTTTGAGTTGAGTTTAATTTCAGAAAATGTAGCATCTCCGGTCCATTTCCGATGAAGCCGATCCTCCATTTAAAAGAAACTTTGTTAAACTGTCGCTGGTGGTGATTCAAATTGAGTTTAGTGATGCACAGAGTCTGGAAAGAGCTTTTTTACTTTAACTTTTTTTTAAGTGAAGAACTGAATAATCCCTGTTTTGAGTGATTCCTCCCCCCACTCCTCCTCCTCCCCTGACAGCCGCCACCACTCCCCTCCTAAGTGGTGAAGACGCCAGTGTCAGTGCGAGAGACAGTACAGACTCTACTGGTGGCGATTGCAGACTGGCTCTGCAGAGTTGCATCACTTAGCGCTGCCGAGATGCAAGAGAGAGAGAGAGAGAAAGAAAGAGAGAGAGTGAGACAGACAGAGAGAGAGAGAGAGAGAGAGGAGGGAATAATACTGAGGAAAAATAATGGGAAAAGTGTGTGGAGAGGAAAAGGTGGGCGCCCATATCTCCCACTCCCACAGCCTCCCTCCCTGCTGTTACCCGTCGTCGCCGCCTGTTTGATGCCACTTTTTCTTTTCCCCGTCCTGAGGAAAAGCCGCTCTCCCCGACTGCTGGCGTTGAGAACGTGCAGTGAATCACAGCTGACATCACATAAAACAGTGGTTCAACACATTCACAAGTTGTGAACACTGACAGTAAATTTCCTTTTTGCTGCCGTGGCGGCAGAAACCACCTAAGTGCAGTGGCAGTGCTTGTGTTTTTTGGGACTTGGGAGTTTGAAACATGAGACGGCCATTAGCGTTTTGGATGACGTTCATAGGCTGGGGTTCGTAAAAACAATCAGAAACATACAGTATTGTGCCATTTGGAAAAATATATTGGATTTCAATGAGAAAAGTCGAACTCTTGTTTGTTTTCCACTTTACAATAACAAACTTTTTGCCTCTTGAGTTTTTCTTGACGTCTCCATTTCACCGCAGACTGTGCGGTGAGAGGAACCCCCCGCTGTTTTCTCCATGATGTCCGTGTCCTCAGAGCCCCCTCTTTTTTCTGATCTCAGCGCAAAAACCACCCTTTGTTTTTGTCCACGGCTGTTCCAGCAGGTGTCCACTTTCAGCCAATTGCAGACATTTCCCATGAATGCACATCACAGCCCTTCACAGTCACAGTCTCTCTCTCCTCCTGCGTCTGTGCCTCCCAGTCACAAAAACAAAGTCTCCTGCCATCGTTGCTGTTGCAGCAGCGTTGCATAATGCCTTATAAGGACGTCGCATGGAAAGATCAAAGGATGTAACCCCTAAAAAAAACACACACAAAAAAGAAAAAAAAAAACAAGGACTGGCATCATTCCTGGAGTGATGGACTGTCTTGTGTCGCTCCTCCCTTATTCCAGAAGTTTCTCTGCCTGCACATCAAACACCAAAATCCCCTGAAATACCGACTTTTAAAATCAACTTTTTCTTGTCAAATCCTTTTCTAGATTTGAGGAACTTTACATTCTGGTCCAACTTTTTTAAATGCTTTAACTCTTTCTTTAATACATCAGATGTTTTCTACATTTAGAAGAAAAACAACAGAATGAGGAGGAAATGTGACTGTATGCGTCACAGCACAGACGTCCACGTCTGCTCCTTCTTCTTTTGAACAGCTCTCCTATGACAGAATGGCAAGAAGTGGACAAGAAAAATGGAAAAGGGAGTTCAAAAATGCACTGGAGAATAAAAAATGAGAGAGAAGAAAAAGGAGTGGGAGGTGCAGAGGGCCGAGGAGAGGGGAGGAGAACGGGAGAGGTATGCTCTGCTGGAGGACTGGGAGAGGAAAACCACAGGAAGGAGTGAGAGGGAGGGAAGTAAAGAGAGACAGGAGTAAAAAAAAAAAGAAAAAGAAAAAAAAAACAGGGAGGAAGAGGCCAGACCAGGGCGCCGTGGAAGCAAAGGTTTCCTGTGAGAGGAGGAAAAACTCTCGTGTGTATGTGTGTGTTAGTGTATTTACATTACACCCCAGGGATGGCCACTTTGTGTGTGTGTGTGTCTGTTCAGTTTCATAGATAATTGTGTGAAAAATGTTTTAGTGTGTTTGTATGAGAAAGGCTAATTCTTTATAAGTGTGGTTTGGTATGCATTTGGATATTGGGTGTGTATACTGTACATACCTCAGTGCATGAATGTGTCTGCATGCATGTGGACTGCTGCTGCTGCTGCTGCTGTGTGAGGACATGGGAGCAGTGTCTGTAGACTAGTATGTGTGTGAACTGTGTTGTTGTTTAAAGTGTAAACTGGTCTGTATTTGTGTGCACAAGTGTATGTATCTTTAAAGATATACATGCGCATGCACGTGCTTACTGCAGTCTGTGTTTTTGTTTGTGTTCTTGTTTTGCTATCTTTATGAGGACTTTTAGTTTGTACCAGCGTAGTGAGGACGGTGTGGATGGCGAGGACGTTTTGTCTGGTCTTCAGTATTTCAAAGAATATAAGGATGGTTAAGACACAGGTTTGGGTTAATGGGTCCAGGTGTTTAATTGAGATAGTTATTGTTGCGGGCTAGCGAGTGCAATTTGAGGGTTTGCAGACAAAAGTGTGTGTGTCACTATATGCGACTGTGTGCAAAGTGTGTGAACAGTCAGTCAGAGTATGTGTTTTGCTAGGCAGAAGGGGATCCATAAGAGGGTCCGGGCATGCTGCCCACACGCAGGTCATTGAGGGAAAAGAGAGGGAGGAGCTGCTGGAGGTGGAGGGTGGGGGGAGTAAGAGAGGAGAGGAGAGTGGGGGCTCACGTGTGGTTATGATTGTAGCGCATGTCTGGTGTGACTTCAGTCTGCATGCGTGCCCGGATACATATGGTCCTGTATGTGCGTGCCTTCACAATACCTCCAAATAGCAGAGTGTGTTTGTGCATGTGCATACGTGTGCGTGTATATGTGCGAGAGAAGTCGGCGAGGTTGCTGTGGAATGTGAAACCAGTGTGGTGAGGTAGCTGGCAGGCCGGCAGGAGGACCTAAACACTGACTTCATTGTGGTTTAGCCTCTGCCTCATATTATGTCGGGGGATCCTGTCGGTGATTGTGGAAGAATTTGTGGTGACAGCAAGTTTAGAAGTTAAAGAGGTGTACATGTAGCTGGAAAGTTGCCGGTTTGAATCCAGTCGGTGAAAGTAAATCAAGAACGCTCTCGCTGCCAGCCATCATTAAAGAGCCATATAGCGAGACACCCAATGGAGGTTTTGCAGTTATGTCACAAATCTACTTGCAGCCCACGTCTGGCGCCGTTTAGGAGGTCCACTGGAGGCAAACCCCGGCTAAATATACAGTGTAAGTGCTGTCTAGAAAAACAGACACCTGAAAACATGCCTGTGTGCCATGAGTGTAAGGTTTCAAATTAAAAGTCTGTAAAGCTGATTTTTTCCAGACTTCAGTAAAACGAATACTTGGACAGTTTGGTAATTTGAAAAATATGTTTATTTGCTCGGCGAGTGTTAGGTGATAAAATTGATGCCACCCTCAGTTTGTGGCAGGACGCAGAAGACGAATGACTTAGCTTATATAAGCCTCTTTCTAGCTAGCGTATATTAGCTTATCGTTATGTAACGACTTGAAGTTGTGGGAAACAACCGGCCATCCAGAGTTTTAAAAGACGATTGCAGCATTTCTAAAACTCACAAATGAACAAGTGTACACAAGAGGTTAAGTTGCTAAATATTATAAGATGCTAAGTGATTTCCTCGTATTATCACTCTTCTCATTTCCAGGATTGTCACACTATTTCTTTGGCGGTAGACTCAGCATCACAGGTTCTCATTGTTGGCCTGAAGGATATTTTGAATTAGGTAATTAAACACTTATGACTAAGATCTGCACAAATTAAAACATGTTATAGCTGAAATATAAACTTGTGATCACTTTCTGACAGACAAACTATTTAAAGAGGAACTAAGCAGGATTTTTCCCATGGCTATGCTACATTTTTACCCTAATTAAAAAGCTCACCTAGAGTAATTGTGATAGTTAACTACGTGACTTGTGACTTGTGACTTGTTACGAGTGAGAATGGAGGCTCCTTCCACCTGGTGTCTCATGGCTAAAAACCAACCTTGCAACATCAACCTATCAGCTGTGTCAGTCTATCATCTATTGGTAGCTTCTGCTATTTTGAGTATCTAGATTTGGATCAAGTCAGTGAGTGATGACGGTAAGCTGACGTGCATATTAGCAGAGATGTTCTTAAAACAAACAGATGACTGAAGATGTCCTGGGCAGCTCTCAGGTGTAAAACTTTCTCTCGCAGTGTGAGTGCGACGCAGGGTGTTACTGAAAAACACGTGCGTGTGCTGTGTCAACTTTCCCAGCAGCTGTCAAGCATTTCCCTGCAGGTTTGGTCCATTTCACTGCAGAGTTTTCCGCCTTTTGGTTTCCTCCTGTGAGATTTTTTCTTTAATTTTCCTTTGAAGCAGATATCTGGATCTTGAGTCACTTGGTCTAACAGGACCTTACGAGTTGAGTCATGGACCAGAGTAGCTTTTTGTCTCATGCTTCATCCAGTGTATCATACCGCCACGGGTGGAAAACTACTGCAAAAAAAAAAAAAAGCCTTTAGCCCGTCAGTGAAGGCAAACCACAGAAATGTAGAGGATCACAATAACAAACCCACATCATAATGTTTCCAGGAGGTTTCTCCGTCACGAACACAGAAACAACGAAACTTTGACCTGGACTAACACTTAACTACGGTTTAATCAAAACAGGAGTAAACTTATATTGTCAACAGAAAGCAAACACACTACTGAGCCTTTGTGTAGAGCTGTGAATGTAAAAATCCACAGACCAAGGAAAGTTCATCACATCACCGGTCACGTGCACAAGTTAACAGATCTTTGGTCATATCTCCTTTTTTCATCTGTCCATTCCCTGCTCAGTAGCTCAGCTACTGATCCATTATTTGATACATCATGATAGGCCTTTGTCAAAGCAGACATTTTGACTCTTCGTAGCAGGAAAAGCACATGTGTTACTAATAATATGAAGGATCGCTCTGCTGCATTCAAGGTCCTAGTGACAGGGAGCCAGCGTGATCGATGCCAGGACCCTGCAACTGAAGCTAAACTAAAAAAATTCAGCCGTCAAGGATTTTTTATTATTTACACCTGGGATTTTCCCTCTGTGACTTACATTCTTTAAATTAAAGTTACAGTACATGTTAAATTTTGGTTTACTTTGAGTACTTAAATAGCAATACCATACTCATTGATGTGTGATAATATTTCATAGTGTTGTGGGTAAATACCACAAATTTAGCATGTAATGTAAATGTTTAAGATACTGTAGATAATGATTAATTCAGGTTGGATTGTGATAAAGTCACATTTGGTGTGGGTTGGTAACACAGACATGGGATTGATGCAATTAATTTCATTTTAATTTGATAATGGAGCGCAGTATTTATAGGCAATTATTTTGGACTTTTGCATAATAATGTTATTATTACTCAAGTGGTTAGTATTGTAATCACGTAGAGCTTCATCAATCATTGTCTTGTGGTTATGTGGTTATTTGAGTTCCTATTTAATAGCAGTACAGTTATGTGTAATGCTGGGACTGAATCTAATTGTGGTAAACAACAACATGTCATAACTGAGTGGAGAATACTCAGAGGCCAGTTTAACACAGCTAAAATTAAAAAGCATTAACAGTGTTTAAATCCAAACACTGGGGAGCTGTATGAGTCTAAATGCGCTGGTTCAAGGGAATCAGAGTCTGTCCACTTTAAACTGATGTTAAACAGCCACTCCACTCTAACTGATTTATGTTTTGTTTACTGCTGAAACTGCGCTGGCTGTTTCCCTGCTACAGTTGACTCACTGGGAGCCACAATACAGGATTTTAGTGCTTTTACAGTGTCTCTAAAGATCCCACTGTAACTGTGACTGATGTTGCTGGAACAATTTTTGCAATAATTCAAAACTGATCTTCAGAAAAGCAGACAACTGAAATCACAGTCGAGCTGTCTATAAAGTGCAAAGCAGACATTTTTATGGACAACATTTTAATGTGGTGTTTCCTCACACGCTCGCTCACTCTTTCAGTTGCCATCACCTCAGATCCTCCCGCTGCTTTGCACTGATGTCAGTGGCAGTTTGATGTAAAAAACCACTTTGTTTACCTGACTGGTCAATGTCTCACTGTGAGAGACTTGTTGGTGCGGTTGCTTTGGTCGCCAGGTCACAGACGTGTGTCTTGTCTCAGTCCACTGTGAGTGCAAGAGGGGAGAGGGCACTTCCTCCAGTGGTTAACACCTGTGGATCTCTGTCATGGAGAGAGAGAGAGCGAGAGTGTGTTAGGGAAGTATAGAAGAAAAAAAAAGGTGCATGCAAACTCCTGAAAACCTGCAGACCGTTGCATCAGATGCCTCCAAAACACAATCACTCTGCAAGATGAATGCATTGATATTCAGAGGAGCACAGAAGCTGAGAAAGGCTGTAATAGCAAATATTTTCTTATCTTTTTGCATCAAGAAAACATTTTACCTCGTTATCTCAAGATAACACAGCTTTGTTGTCTCGAGATAACGGGATAATTGTCCCTTTATCTTCAGATAATGGAGACAAAGTGAGCGACCAGCAGCCACAGAGATAGATATTAAATTCAAGAGTGGAAAAGAGAATGAAGAATGATTATGAAATTAATTATTAATGTTGCTTTGTGTCTGGTAGATTTGTGAATGGACGGCGGTTTGTTCACAAGTTTTCACCCCTCAGCTTTATATGGTGAAAATGTATCCGTTGTGTTCCTACATTGTTGTGCAAGAGCTAAATTAATACTGGTTTAAGCGTGAATCCAATCCAAACAAAATGTGCAAAATGAAAAGAAAAACTTAAAGCTACATCGTTATGGCCTGCAAAAGAAGAAGCTAATCAGAGTAGCTGAAAGTATTTTGTGCCAAAGTTTCAAAGACGAGAAAAGAACTAATAACGCTTTGAATACTTCTGTAATACAGACTTGCAAAAGGATGTTTAGTTTATTAACCTGGCTTCTCTCTCTCTTCAGGTGGGCAGCAGTACCCAGCAGCCATGCTGTCGTTGGACGAGCCGCTGGACTTGAAGCTTCCCTCTGGACGGACAAACGGTCCAGTGAGGTTAGGGAAGAGGGCGTGTCCTTCCTCCATCTGCGCCCCACTCAGCGCCACGCGACCACGTCTGCTATGTACAACTTTCCCTTCACCACCCTCCTCCCCAGGTAAAGATGTTCATGGACATATTCTTGGCAACCTCTCCAACTTACCCCCCCCCCCCCCACACAAACCACCACCTTCTTATATACAAGCACATGCCTCTGCTAATGTCATGTTGAAGCGCAGACCGTCACTGTGATAATGCAATAGCATGATAAGCAGATTATCTGTTCTCACTTTCCCAGTAATTTAATATTGTAAATCCAATGAATGGTCCTCTCTTGTGTCCTCAAATAGACATACATTGTCCTCAGATTTGAGAGTGTGGCTCATAACAAGAGGAGTGTGACACTGACATGACGTGACCTCAAAGAAAAAAACCACAGCATGGCCTCCGTGACAGTCCGAAGGGACCGTTTAACCAACCCATACTTGAAATACCTGACAATGTGCAGCGTGGCTTTGTAGTCTAAGTGTTTTCTTGCTGTTTGATAATAAGGTTTCACCCTCTCATTGAGCACCTCCTGTGATCTTCTCTGCCTTTGTTTACTGGAACTGATGTTCCCTGATTCAGGTTCAGGGTCACCAACATCACCAACAGCAACATGGGCTGTACTATATTGAAGCAATATTGATTAATATTAATCAATACTCCAACACTTGTAGCCACAAACTGTTGGTTAAAGGTCCCATATTTTACATTTTTCCTGTGGTTTATTTAAAATGTTGATCCATACAAAGATAGATTTGTGGAACCAGAAAAACTCTCCATGTAGTTTCTCAGGCTTCTCTCTGGAGCTCTAGTAACGACAGGTCAGTGTCAGCCAATCAGAAGAGAGGAAGGGCTGAGCCTGTCTTCTGATTGGCTGACTGTTTTCTGAGTGAGTGAATAAAAATGTAGCAGATTTTAAAGAATACACTTAAGAGTGAAACCAAATCCTGCAACATCCTATGGGGGGGTCTAGGTGGACAGGGCTTGGGGGAGTGGCTGAGTGTGGGTGGTGACTGCTTCGTTGTGACATCACAAAGTTGCAGAAGTCCTGACGGCTTGTTTTAAAGAGGAACTATGCAGGATTTGTAGCTTAACTACGCTACATTTTTACCTTAATTAAACAGCTTTGGAGTGATTGTGAGGATTTAATAAATGGCTGAACTTGTTATGAGGGAGAGTGGAGGCTCTCTGCCTTCCATGTGTGTGTCACTTATTGTATCTCTTGACTGAAAAACAACTTTGCAAGATCAGTGACACCGCCCTGGTGTCCCAGCTCTTGTCTCTGCGGCACCGCAACATAAACGCGCCCTGTAACCCGTAATCTCTTGTTTATTACTACAGATAAGGCTACACAAATATACACGTTGTAACATCGTATATGATATATAACGTTATCTACCGCTCTGTTGATTTATTTCACGCCGGCTTCGTTGTAAACAAATGCACATGGCCAGGAGGAGGGTTAGCAAAACAGTGAAAAAAGCAAACAGACTTGCATAGTTCCTCTTTAAGACTCAGTTTATAAATGCAGGCTGTTTGGATTTCTCTGTGGACTGAGGCTTTGATACTATCACAGTATTAATATATAGAACCTAGAGCTGCTGTATAATCTATAAATATATGGGAAATTTCACTTAATACAATATGTGACCTCTGAGTTTTTAAGATAACTCAGGTAAAAACAACACAAACTGCAGTAACTGCAGTAAATCTGTAACTCTGTTCTTAACCTCCACCACAGATTCCCAGTCCTCCCCTCAAGAACGACCCGGGTCCTGCTTCACTCCTCCAGCCATGGACCTCAGCCTGTCACCATCCTCCCGCCACGCCTCGTCCCTCTCCCCATCGCCTTCCTCCCCCTCCTCCCCCTCCCCTTCCTCCCCCCTGGAGTCCACTCACAGCAGCAGCAGCCCGCAGCCACATCTATTCTCTCGGGTGAGTAAGTCCAAAGCGTTTGCACAGTGGAGCTATCGGCCAGTTAGCACAACTTAGTTAAGCTTAGCGTAGCAAAGACTGGAAATGGAGTCTGTGCAAATGTGGACAAAACGAATCCCATTGCTTCTTATTCACACGACAGATGGTGGTTGTATTGATATTTTCATGAAACTCTCAGCAAGAACCCAAATGAACATATTTTCAGTAATGCATGACAACTTGTTGGGACGTGCCACTGTCCTGTCCCCAACTTCAACACACATCAACTCTCCCCAAAAAAAAGATAGAAACCTAATCACATTTCCCGCGGGTACATTGCGACGGCTGCGCTTTACAACCTTCTTATTTTATCTTCATTACAAAGACACAGTCAGTGTGTGTTTCACTCGAGTTAAACATGATCGTAAGAACCCAAAACCTGCCGTTTCACAGAGACACACAGTTAACCGGCTCTGTAGCCTACAGGTGCGCGTCTTCACCTAATCAGTTAATCTTGTGTTCAGGCATGACCGCGGCCCTCTCAGAATAATCCAGTCAGGGACTGATTGTGACTGAATGTGCTCCACTCTTCTTCAACAGAGTTTAATTGAATTGGGATGCTGGGAGTGAATCTAATTTGTTGGTGCAACGTTTGCACACAGCACACAGCCAGTCCAGTGACTCTGTCTAAATCAAATTGGAGCCCTAATTGAATGGTAAAACATCAAACACAGACGCCTCTTTGTTACGAGCATCAAAATCTTTCCTCTTGGCCCAGACTCGTCTTCTAACCCAGAGAGTTAAAATTGTCTTATACATTAAAGGTGGACTGTGAGAAGCAGTCATTATGCCCCTTAGATGTACTCAGTGGCTTCCTCAAAGATGTCTTTGATACTGTAGCAGCAGCTGCTTGTCCACATTAACTCACTTAGCCCGGACCAGTGTGAATTTCCCCGTCTAATTTTAAACACAGCGCCGTCTCCACCCGTTTTTAAAACACCTTAACACCATTTGATCAATAGATACAGACCAGCCACAGAGAGCAGTTGTTTAGCTCATAGTTTAGCTCAGTTTTTTAACAATATTAATCAGATCCAAAAGCTTTAATACAGTATGGTACCACTACAGGGTTCAATAAAAGACCCACTCCCTCGCTTTTCTGGTCAGGGTGGAGCCTCCAACTTTTACGTTAAAATCTATTTTTACTGCTAAGAGCTAATGAACTTAACAGCCCTGCGACTTTAACATCTGCTCTGCCAGTGTTGGAAATGTTAGAGCTTCTCCTGCAGTCGAAAATCAAGTTTTAACTGAATCTAAAAAAAACAAACAATACTTTAAACCTGTGCTGAAAACTGTCGTTATAGATTATGTGGACCGTTAATAAGGATAGTAGCAGTAGATATTATCCAATAAACTTCCAGACACTGAAAACAAGTTGAGCAAATTGTTTAAAAGGTCTAACACATGACACATTGTGCCCTTGTGTCTTTCTATTAACAAACTAGGGCAAGGTTTCAGAGACAAGAGATTTGGGTCTGTCTCCACTGATAGAGTCTGATGAGCTTCAAGGCCTCTGTAGGTGAGGCTGGTTCTTTGTGCTTCGGACAAATGTCGTCTTAACAATCGTCATCAGCTTAATGCAGACGTATCTCTCTCTCTTTCCATGTCTCCGGGGGGAAAAAGGGGGAAAACTTCCTGTTAGTCAGACTTGGAACTGTTGATGCTTTATTTCAAGAATGATATCTTATCAATGACTCATGTAGTTATTAACATAGTCTAACCCAAACAACAGTTTTCTTTTACTACAGCATCATGAGCCTCAGTTGATTTCAGTTAAAATAATCACTTGTGATTTGACAATCTTTATGGTTGTTATTGATGCCATTTGACAAATTCAACAACCATTACCAATGTTGAGAGGTAGTCTAAAATGGTGATTGTCTATCCAAGTTTTAAAAACTGCAGGTTTATGGTTATACTCCCAGGAGAGATGACAACAAACTCTTTATTTAAATGTATGAATATCCTTCCTGTGGTTTCACCCAGCTCTAGCTATGTTCCCATTCTTCGATGTAGCTGTAGCATCAGTTTTGACAAATTAAAGATTTGTTGGGTTTCCAAAAACAGGGACGAGGCATGAACTGTATGCATGCATGCGCTTATTGATTGACATGATGTCTGTCTTTTGAAAACTGGAGCTAATTTCAAAAAGCAAACAAACAAACCTAGAGCTAATCAAAATGCAGCGTGGGACAAACATGCTATGTGCACATACTTGTTTCCTATGTCAAAGTCCAGTGTTTTACTGACATAATATCCATCCATCCATTTGTCCCTGCACTTCTTCCTCTGCTCCTGTCAAAAGCACAATGACCACTAGGTGTCACCTTGCAACAAAATGTAATGAAGGGCCATAACATGACAACCTGCTGCACAAACGGCCAACATGGTTGTTTTCTTCCAGAACGACAGTCTTTAAGTTACACATTTACAGCGGCTGATAACTTTACATTAGATGGATCGATCAACAGTGTATTAGGGACATTGTAGGTTTAAAAAATAGCTAAAGAAATAAAAAAGGTGTGTTTTTTAAATATCAGCAAAGGAAACGCATCTCTACACAATATAAGAGCCCAGAATCACCACAATGATTTGATGATTCTGGGCAAAAATAACAAGTATTTCCTTATTGCTAAATCTAAAAAGTTGAGTTTGAGAAGATTTTAAGAAGTTTTCCATAAATTCAGTCTGACTGATACGGTGCTGATGCTGATTTCTCGGCTGCTGTGAGACCTGATCGTTTCCTTCCTCCTGTCTTTCAGGAAGCGGCTCGTCATCCAGGTGTGGAGGGCGGAGCTTCGCCGCACGGTTATCCGTTCTACCTGCCGATCGGGAGCCCACCGAGGGGCTACAGCTTCCCCTCCTCCATGTTCATCGGCCAGAGCAGAGAGAAGCAGCTCTCGCCGGAGCCCTCACTGGACGGGCAGCTGGCCTGCAGATGGATGAAGGTGAATAGAATCAATGCTCTGTAATCAATATTCCACACAGGCTTACGTGTTCTTTTCCCAAGGACACTTCAACATGTGGATGGGACGAGCTGGGAATTGAACCGCTGACCCTCTGTTCAGTGGATGACCCACTGTACCACCAGCCCCCACACTATGTCTGTCCGTCATAGGAATATTATGCAGGGTTTGAACACAGCTCTGACTCCCAGATGGTGTCGGTGAGAACTCAACACAAGAGAGAGGGAGCTGAGCACAAACACCGAAGGTTTAAAGATCCAGAAATTGGAGCTGAAATGATTGTTTGAAAACAATTATCAGACTTTATTAATAATTTGAGTCATATGTCTGTCAACAAAATGGCAAACAGTCATGTGTCTTTTTGTATAAAGTAGGTTTTTCACATCTATTGGAGCTTGCAAAGTCATTTTTCTTGACTGTAGGAGATTTTGTAAACTAAAGATAAATTAGATGTTGAAACTTGTTGTAAAACTTAAAAAAAAAACCTTAGTATAAAGAAACTCAAGGTTTTCATTCACTGTATATTAAAAAATGTGTGTACTTGATGTTACTGTACAGTAGTTAGTGTGTTTTGGATAATTTCTCTCCCCTTCACTGTCCTGCAGTGCCACCTGCTGTTCGACTCGCTGCAGGACCTGGTGGATCACATCAACGACTTCCACGTCAAACCTGAAAAGGATTCTGGGTACTGCTGCCACTGGGAGGGCTGCGCTCGCAACGGAAGGGGCTTCAATGCCAGGTGTGTTGAGCGCTATTGAAACTGAAACTGAAACTACTAGTTATACACTCCAATCTCCACAGACACATAAATATAGTATATACACACAGATTAAAATAAGATTTTAAATCAAAGTTTGCATTGATGCTTTCTAGTTGGGTACATTAAAGACACAGTTATTCAGAGGTATGGAGATCTGGTGTCAGGTCATAAAGGGTCAAAACACAAACATCCAATTAAATATGTAATGTAGAACAGCAGGAACATCCTCCTATTTAACCAGAGTTTTTTTTCTTACTTTGCTCACATTTTAAAATGAATTGAATACCTCTCTGGAAGTCCATTAATGTTTTGTAAATTATGATAAATTACCACGAATCTTTTACCTGCATGTGAGTCAAAAATAAATCCATAACATTGAAATTTTCTTGTTATATTTTCCATCAAGCAGCTCTGAGGTCCTTCAAATTATCTTACTTCACACTTGCAATGTGGTTTAACTGTACATTTTGCTTATCATTTTTAACTAGTTATATTAAAAGGGAAATAAATGTCTTGAGCAATTAAAATCTGATGCGCTTTCTGCTCAAAGGCCCCCTGAACTGTTTAGTCTCTGTGCAGGAATAGCGACATCTAGTGGTGGCAGTGCATATTGCAAACAAATGAACACCTGCTTATCCTCACCCCTCCCTTCTCCCAAGCATGTGCAGTTTACTGTAGGAGAACACACAATGGCCTTTAGGTAGGTTTGTTTGGTTTATGCATACAACAGGGCTACAGTGGAAACATGATGGTGCAACAATGGTGCACTTTGTGGAGGAGGACATGCTCCCTGAGTCAATATACAGGTCTTATTATGTGATAGACAGACCCACCAGTTGGTCAGGAGGTTGTAAGGGAGGTTAGATTTAAATTTTGGGATCTGTAGATGGGTTTCAAGGCAATTTAAGGTCTGATATTTGCGGCAGCACCAGCTGCAAATACTGAATAAAAGGTGTCATTAAAGGGATAGTTCAACATTCTGGCAGATTGGCCCATCGCCATAATCCCTATAGTTTTAGGAGTAGGTTCGTTACCTTAAATTATCGGTGCAAGCTATTTTTAGATCGGCGGAGCAGAGCCGCGAGCTGCTCAGAGCTACGCTACGGAGGCTAATGGGATTTCTTGGTTTCCCTCATCAAACTCATCAAATACAGAATCCAACAACTCCAAAACGCTCTGGTGGACAAGTTGTGACCTGCACATTCACCACGCTATGAGATAATAACGGAAGTTGTTTTCAAGGCAAATGCAGAGACTGCTTGCTGAAAAACTGCACCGATGGGAACGCACATCAGGGGTTTTGCATGAATTTGCATCTAAAACAACTCTGTCTCGTAACGTTCTGTTATTATCTCATAGCGTGGTGAATGTGCAGGTCACAACTTGTCCACCAGAGCGTTTGTTGAGAGTTGAGAGAGTTGTTGGATTGTGTATTTGATGAGGGAAACCAAGAAATCCCTTTAGCCTCCGTAGCGTAGCTCTGAGCAGCTCATGGCTCTGTTCCGCTGTTCTAAAAATAGCTTGCACTGACAATTAAAGGTAATGGACCCACTGCTAAAACTATAGGGATTATGCCAAAATGTTGAACTATCCCTTTAAGGACATATGATTGGCAAAGGCATGAAGAACCAGACTTAAAGATAACATCATGTCTATACTGAAAACCGTGAGAACAGGAACAACTTGGTTTCGTTTCTTCTTCTTTTTTTTTGATTGTGTGTTGATTTGTCTCACAGATACAAAATGCTGATCCACATCCGCACTCACACCAACGAGAAGCCGCACCACTGTCCCACCTGCAACAAGAGCTTCTCACGTCTGGAGAACCTGAAGATCCACACTCGCTCACACACGGGTGAGTTCACGGCGATGAAAATCCAACCAGGAAACTGTCGAGTGACCTCTGATAGTTGATACTCATGACCCACATGACTCACACAATTAAACCAGGTTTCAGTTCTCACTGACTGAATATTAGCCCTGAACCTTGATTTGCTTCTCCTCGAGTAAAACTTCCTGAAAACAAAAAAAAAAGTTCCACAATGACATCTTTTTTTTTCTAGTGTCAGTAATGGACCTTCCTTTTTTGTAGGAGTCACATAGTTTGACATTAAGTGAAACCAGACAAAGGAAAACCTGACACTGACACAGTGTATGATACTGTGTTTTGTCTTTAATTCCCATGTCCCATGACACAATTCCTCACTCTATAGGGTGTAGAAAGGCCGCTGCAGGGCTGACCTGAAGTCGGTCTTAAATGAAATTTAAGACCGACTTCATAATAAACACAAATGCAGAAAAAAGAAAAAAAAACACCACATCAATTACATAGGGTTAGGGACAATTTTACCCACTTTCCTATGTGATCCAAGGTAAAGTGACTGCTACATGAACATTGGATTGTGTCTCTTTCCAGCTGTCCTTTCAAAATAAATGCATAAAAAGTCTGGAAAAAAAAAAAACACTGACTCGGGAGCTGGAGGCGGTGAGAAATTTAGCGTTGACGGCCGCCACTAACTTCTCTAGGTCGGAATGTTACCAATTATTTTGAGATTTGAGACTAATTACAACCATAAAATCCCACTTAACCAAGTGTTAACATTTAATGCCAATTAAGGCCTTGTTTTTAGATTAATGAATTTAATGCCTTTTAAGACTTTTTAAGGATCCGTAAGAACCCTGGATAATAATGATAGAACTTTACAGTGAAGGAAAAAATTGATTAAGAACATCCTGAAAAAATATCTTTGTGTTGAGATGTAGAGTTCATATTATCATGAACTGTCACTCTGGTTTGCTGCAGTAGTTTTGTGTTGGAGTTATTTCATGTCTTTTAGTTTGGATAGATTGGACGGTGCAGGTGCAGGATCTCACACCACAACTTTTTTTTATGTTTATTGCATGACTGCAATTGTGCACATCATGTCCTGTTTTAACCACCACGACCAGTCACTGTCAAATGAAGGCAAACACATATGTTTGTACAACAACGGGTTGAAATGTAGAGCTGGACACGATATCTGCAGGGGAGGAGACGGAGACAGCAGAGGAGAACTGAGATGAGCAGTGGAACAGGTTCCTTTATAACGGATTAATCATTACACAACACGTCGTTTTACGGACAAACAGATGTGTCCTTACCGTCTCTGCCCTACATTGTGTCTTCACTGACCGATGGGTCGGCAGGGAGTTATTGATGCCATAAAAAGTAAAAAGGCACCGAGTTGCAACATGAACAGGATCTCGTCCTCGTGAAAGCTTATCTAGCAGATCATCAGTGTGTTTACGCACTTTTTAAGGCAAATAAATGACTCAGTTGGGTGGGTGAGTCCGAGACAATGAGGGAACTCTATAGAAGTTATGCAAGACCAGTTAGTGGGAAGAAGTTTCCACACACTGAGCAAACTCACGTTCCACAGTGATTTTGTAGTTTAAAGTCGTGCTGGTACATGTTACGCCTTCACATGCTGATAAGGGTTTTTTTCTACAAAGGGGAAACCTCTGTTGTCCTTCTCTCAGATAACTGAATTTAAAAGGAAGTTCAAAATCCACCCTTTTGCTGCTTTTGGTCTTTTCTTTTGGTTTGTTTCTTATCTTTTCATTGTCATCTCATGGCCCCATTTGCTAGCAGCTGTCTTTTTTGATCATAAATCGTGATCTTTATCAGCAGGATGACTTGTCCTGTTGTAATATAACCGTCATGTATGGTGGCCCCAAAGCAGAGGACCATGGGAAGTGTACGATCCAGTTGTTTTGGAGCAGTGACACAGGATGGATTAAATATTAATTTTATTCCTTGACTTTGAACTCTTTTTTAATGAGAGTTGTGTGATCTCTGTTATTGTTTGTCTTTTTATTATCATTTTATTGTATTTTTTAAAAATCTGTTTACTTTTAATGGCTCTTATTTTATTCCTTTTTTATTGTTATTTTATCCTTTTAAAATTATTATTATTTTATCTTTATTTTTAATCCTCAGTATGTTTTCTTACCATTTTTGGACCTGTTTTGAAAATGTGCTATATAAATAAAGCGGATTTGATTTGATTGGATAAATGAGTAACAGGACTCATGTTCTCTAGGATTTCAAAAATGTTTATGAGATGTGAGATAAGACGTTGTGTTGTGTTTTCTGGCTTTTTCAACCATGTCACGTCCTCTTTCTCTCTCTAACGTATAACGTTCAGTTATTATCTCATAGCGTGGTGAATGTAAAAATAGCTTGCACCAACAATTAAAGGGATAGTTCAACATTTTGGCAAATTGGCCCATTGCCATAATCCCATAGTCATAGCAGTAGGTTTGTTACCTTTAATTGTCGGTGCAAGCTATTTTTAGAACGGCGGAGCAGAGCCGCGAGCTGCTCAGAGCTACGCTATGGAGGCTCATGGGATTTCTTGGTTTCCCTCATCAAACTCATCAAATACACAATCCAACAACTCCAAAACGCTCTGGTGGACAAGTTGTGACCTGCACACTCACCACGCTATGAGATAATAACAGAAGGTTACCAGACAGAGTTGTTTTAGAGGTAAATTCATGCAAAACCGCTGATGCGCGTGCCCATCGGGGCCAGTTTTTCAGCAAGCAGTGTCTGCATTTGACTCGAAAATGTTGAACTATCCCTTTAACACTTCAACCATGTCACGTCCTCTTTCTCTCTCTCCTCTCTCTCCTGCAGGTGAGAAACCCTACATCTGCCCTTACGAAGGCTGCAGCAAACGTTACTCCAACTCCAGCGACCGCTTCAAACACACCCGCACCCACTACGTGGACAAGCCGTACTACTGCAAGATGGCGGGCTGCCTGAAGCGCTACACGGACCCCAGCTCGCTACGCAAGCACATCAAGGCCCACGGCCACTTCGTCGCCCAGGAGCAGGGCGGCGCTCCGGGCCGGCTGGGGTCGGGGCTCGGCCTGCCGGGGCACCAGAGCGCCGCCGAGCTGCCCTCCGTCGGCGGAGCCCACATCATCATCCCCGGGGCGGCCGCGGCTCTCCTCGGGGGTCTCGGGACCTCTTTGCCTCTGTCTGCGTTCTGCCACGGCCGAGCCCTGAGCCACCACGGGGCGCCGCTCTTCTCCGTGGGAGCGGGCGGCGGCATGGGCCCGCTCGGCCTCTCGGACTCCCACCTGTTGCACTTCGGACTCTCGGCCGCGTCGATGCTGGGGCTGGGGGCTCTGGGGGCTCTGGGCCGGATGCCCGGGAAGGAGACGGAGGGCGAGTTAGAGGAGGAGGAGGAAGGAGAGGAGGGGGAGGTGCTGAACCTGTCTGCGGGGGTGGGGCCGAGGCGCGGCGACCCTCTGTCCTGGGTGGTGGTCCCCCCGAGGGCGCTGCTCCTCAAACCAGCTGTCGTCAGCTAGGGGCATGCACTCTAAACCAAGCAGGGAGTGTGTGTTTGTTTGTGGTTTTCTGTGTCTGTGTTTGTGTGCATGTCGGGGTGTATGTGTTTGAAACGTAGAGCAGAGAGAGTGTGTTTGTGTGCATGTGAGAAGTCAAAGGTCCCCGTCGCCTGCAGAGCCATAAAAAAAAGCATTTCAGAAGAAAAAAAAACTGTAAAGTGGAGAAGCCTTTGTGTTGAGTGCACACAACCCTGGAGCTGCCTCACCCCACCTGAACTACTAAAAACACACAGGTAGAGATAGAGATATCTTTCTCTGGTGTGTCAATTCCTTTCAGATGCATCACCATGAAATCTAGTCCAGTCCAACAGGATCCACAGAGAATATTGATCTGTTGACTTTTAATGAATTCACTGCTACGATCAGGTTTCTTCTGTCCCGGTGTTTGCATGCTCAATGAAGACGATCAAAGACGTAAACATTCAGTACGTTTACATGACACTTGAGAAAACCGAATTATTGCCTTAGTTTTGGAAAGCAAAGTGTTTTCACGCTACATTTCACATGAGCCTCCACACGCACGGTGAAATTCTTGGACCGGCGCAAGACAGACGAAAGCAAAAACATTTGCCAAGAATGTTTTCATTGATCAAGAATGAAAGTCGGAGGTTCAAAGACGATCAGATACCGTCGTAGTTCCGACCATAAAAGATGCCAACTAGCGATTTGGCGGCGTTACTCCCATGATCCGCCGGGCAGCGTCCACGAAACCGAAACCAGGAAATGCAGGGCGAGTCGACCACTAAAATAATATCAAAATAACTATAAAGACAAAACGATATATTTATCGAAAATGGACCCATTAACAAGTGTAGGTAACGTAGATTCATCCACATTAATATGAGACTCTTTTATAACAAAAAAAAAAACTCCTCGTGTCCGTTTAATCCAACTATAGCTGGACAACTGAGTGCATGTAAATGCATTAGTCCGACAAATATCGGAGTTCTCCAACTCCAATAAAGACACCCAGATAATGCGATTGGAAGTCGTCTTTCTCCGGCATGTATACGCCTTAGTCGGAGTTTAACTGGACAACGCATGTGCGCATGCTCTACACCCCCGGCACTGGCGTAATACCCCGCAACAAAAACATCCAAGAAAGCTATTGTTGTAGCGTTACAGCGTTCTTGTCTTGCCTCTCGAAATCACCATGACCACGAGGGATAGCGTGCACCTTATCTGCACAATAGGAAGCACGCACATTACGTACAAGATGAACAGAGCTTGATTAACCATCTTGCAGTTGTTCGAAAATGCCCGGAAAAGCTTACGTATTAACCCACTGAAACGACGCATATCGCCACCTGGTGTTGAGGAGGAGGACACGTTCCCGTCAGTTATTCGATTTTCTCAGTTGCATGTGAACTGGGACAAGGACAGAAGTCTGTGTGCATGTAAACGTACTGATTGTCATCTTGGCAGCATGCTGATGTTAGCATTCAGCTCCAAGCTCCGTGTTTCCACCCTTTGCACTCAAATTGCATTCAACTCCAGCAGATCAGGGTGGTGGTGGTGGCTGCAGATGCTCCAGAGGCAAAAATCTCAACAACACAAGACAACAACTAAACAAAACAACGTCTTCCCACACAGTTTTTTTTTTTTACGCCGCACTAGTGAGAACGTATGAGTAATGTGATTTAGGGTGACATGATCCTTTAATATTCCTCCATTTCCCCAACATCCTCCCTTTCATCTTAGCGGACAGTCGCCTGGATTAGACGAACTAAAACCAGGTCATGAGAACAGAGCAGGTGCACTAGTAACGTTGCAGTTGACAAGTTTGACAACCCCCACTCACTGCTGACCCACACACACACACACACACACCAGTGTTGTGTTCTCCAAGAGAAAAGAAAAAACACACCGAAGCAGGATAACGGGGCGCGATAGGAAACTGAGTCCATACACAATAATTTAATGTAAAAAAAACTAAATGAGCATGTGTCATAGACTTCATTACAGTCGACTTATGTTACTTCCATTCATGTATTTCAGCTGAAATAAGGAATTTGTGCAATTATGGAGTTCAATTTCAAAATAAGAGCGCTAGCTTTTTGAAAATTTGATACCTAGACCAACATTTTATAGGTTGTTTAAATCTTATTGTTTACAAGGTGTTTGTGTGTGTGAGAGAAGATAACATTTACAGAATGGATTCGCTGTTCCTTGGAAACCAGCTCGTTGAAATCTGAGATCAAAGTTTTACTGTGTTTGACTTTTCTCAGCTTACGTGTGCAATATGTAGACATACTGACTCCTTACCCGACTGTCATTTACAATCCCACAGCAAACAGATTAATAACGCCCATTGCAGGAAAATCAAACCCTTTCAGACGTGGTTATCTCTGACTCATTGGGCTTAGAGGGGGAACCTCAGCGCGCGGCTTTGTCTTGATCTCCGAGGCATTGTGACGCAGACAGAGTTTGATTTGGGACAATCACACTAACAGCACTACGATGTGTGACGAAAGACTTACGATCCACACAGAGCTACCTGTACGACCACGTGATCTTTTTCAAGACGTGCTGACGTAACTGAATGTAGGTTTGAGTTTAATTCCGTTTGCTTGCAATTTATCTTCGCTAGTTTCTTTCTCAGCTTATCAGACAATGATCTGAACAGGATCAGCCCTGCTTTTTAAACAAGACCGACTGAGGAACACGTTCAACCAGGAGCGATCTATAGACAAGGGTGTGTATTGGGCAATAATGGGTACACATTTGCTTTAGATGAATGTTAAAACACATAAAGGTACACGAGAAGAAGCCAAGCGACAATTTCAAATAGTCTCAAGTATTTTCGGAGGGTAACGGTTTGACGATGGCCACATGTGGCCTGTATCTGTGTTGTTGTATCTTGTAGCTACTCTTGTTTGCACATTGATTTTTTTTTTTTTTATCCTAATCAGTATTTCAAAGGTGTCCAAGTGCCTTGTGTTTCAACTGAAATATATCACACAGTATATAAAAAAAAAAGATATTTACACAAATGTAAAGTGTATAAATGTACTTTTCATTACATTTTAGAAAAAAAAACTGAATTTTAATAACTTGACAACAGATGTGATTTGTACATCAGGGCCACTGCAACAATTTCTAAGGATGCCGCCGAGTGTTGATGACTATGACAATGACTCCACGTCAATAAACACAAACAGATGTAAGAAAAATCTACCAACTCGTGTTGTGTTTGTGTGTTTGTGTCTGTTTCATCGCTTTGGACTGAAAACTGAAAATAAAGCAAAAAAGAAAGAAAAGAGCCGGAAAAATAGATAATGGAGGCAGGTCACAGGTGTAATGTGAGGACAATGACATGGAAACAAGAGGAAACCTCGCCTTCTTCTATGTACAGATAAAATCTATGACCCCATACTGAAAAGATTCAGTCAACAGCTGCTGTAATATAAGTACTTTTACTTGAATAATATACATATTTTATTTGTATTTTTCAAGTATCTGTACTGTATCTGTTTTTTGTGTGAATTGTGACTTTTACTCAAAGAAAAATTATGTATTTTTGAATCCACTACATTCCCTCAGTTTGAAGCAGAAGTTAAAGTCAGCAGAGTGAATTTTATTTTATTTTGAAAAATACGATAGACTGTACAGATTGTTGTTACCATCACAGGAGAGGAAACAACTACAAAGAACTCCTTCACTGTCGGCCATGTTTTGAAAACTCAGATTGAACTTGGCAAAGCTACGTTAGCCAAAGTTGCAGCAGAACATTTTTCACCACCACAGCCATAAAAAATGTAATTTCTTCAGCTTTAATCGTGTCCTCATGTAAACTGTTCATATCTCTCTCTATTTAAACCAAATACTTGTCAGAAAATCATGATTTGAATAGGATATTTTTTACTAAACTATCTATGTACGGTATTTTCTCTTCCTGTAAAACTACATTTTCCATCTACAATCTACATAAAGGACTGTGTACTGTAGGAACCTCACTGGTAAAATGAAAAAAACACTTTCAGACATTACTCTGCCGTGCAGTTAATTGCATTTTTACTGTTGCATATTTAGAACATTGCAGATTATACGTTATGGTATATATAACTTGCTTAGTGACCATCAGTTGTACACTACTTTTCACACTGCATTGTGGGATGCTTTGAGCCCACTATAGGGTATAGTAATTCTCACTAAACATTCAGTCAGCTCTACAAAATGTGCAGTCACTAGTGTTATAGTGAAGACCACCTAAACCGAGGCCGAGTCAAGACCAAGACCAGAGCAAACCAAGACTACGACAAGACCCAGACTTTGAGGGGGTCGAGACCGAGTCAAGACCAATGCAAGACCATTTTCAAGACCATTACTCCATTCAGTGCCAGTACTCATGTGGCTTGATATTTACATTATCCCTCAGTTAAAAAGAAAATATAATTTATTTTATATCAAATCTATAGTGTATTTAATTGAAATATAACACGGTTTTAACAGAAGAACAGAAGATTTCATTTGCAAAAGCAGATAAGTGCCATTTTGAAAAAAATGAGCTGATGCTTTTGAATTATTCTTTACATAGTGTTGTTTTCAATAAAGCTTTATTTTTTTGAGCTACATCTGTTTTTCTCATCTCCTTGGTCAGCCACTCAACTTTGGTTTGACTGATATCACCTGGTGTAAATAATAATTAAAAATTTTCAAATTTTTTTAAAAAAAAACTGAGTTATCTGCTTTTGCAAATGAACTCTTCGTCTCTCCCACTTTTGACACTTGTGCAACCAAGTTTTTCAGATTGTTACACAAGCAGATACTTTTGTTGAACAATTGTAATTATATGACATTTATTGAATTACATCACATGCAGTAAACCAAAGTGAGCGAGTGACAGAGAGACAGGTCCCTCCCTGCTATTGTAGCGTGCTTTTACTGGAATGGCATTCAGAGTGATGTTATAGGCCATGATTGATTTTCCTTTTGGTTTAATTGTCCACTGTGTTTACCAAGGCTATATATAACTTCAAAGAATGAACTTTTTTTGAACTATGTCAAATTGCATTTTGACCGTTGATTCAGTTGTGTATCAATTAAGAGGACTAACAATGTTATCAACGCTAAAATCTGGGCAAGGAGCTGATTAAACATATTTTAACGATTCATTTGATACCGTTTCCGGTCAGTGAGTTAAAGAACATCTTTTCTGGTGTGACAAAGAGAATACTGAACGTGCTAGGTCTGGGTAGTCTTATCAGTTGGACAGCTTTATCACGTGCAGTTACGGTAACCTGGGTCAACCTGGCTCCTTTCACAACAGAGGCTGTGTGGGAGGGGAAGTGGAGCCACATCACCTATTAATTAGCAAACAGATTATTAACAGATTAACTTGGTTTTCAGTGACGTTGGACATGGGAAGAACACATAAACTGTGTGAATCTGATAAGATAAGGCAGATAAGATTTTTTTCTTCTTCTTTTGATCATCATTTTATTCAATATTTCCAATATGTCTGTATTTTCTCACAAGTTGTTGATGTAAAAAAAAAAAAGTGTTGAGATCTGAGAGTTTGTTGCGTCTCAGTGACACTGTCTAAATGTGTGAATGTGATCAAGTGAGGTTGGCTGAAGTCATAGGTGCAGGGTTATTACACCGGCCTGTGGTGTGCGAAAGTACTTTGTCAAATACCTCCCATTTTTAAAGGGATAGTTCAACATTTTGGCAAATTGGCCCATTGCCATAATCCCTATAGTCATAGCAGTAGGTTCACTGCGAGCTGCTCAGAGCTTCTTGGTTTCCCTCATCAAACTCATCAAATACACAATCCAACAACTCCAAAACGCTCTGGTGGACAAGTTGTGACCTGCACATTCACCACGCTATGAGATAATAACAGAACGTTACAAGACAGAGTTGTTTTAGAGGTAAATGCAGAGACTGCTTGATGAAAAACTGCCGCAGACGGAAACGCGCATCAGTGATTTTGCACGAATTTACCTCTACTGTAAAACACTGTCTCGTAACGTTCTGTTATTATCTCATAGCGTGGTGAATGTGCAGGTCACAACTTGTCCACCAGAGTGTTTTGGAGTTGTTGGATTGTGTATTTGATGAGGGAAACCAAGAAATCCCATGAGCCTCCGTAGCGTAGCTCTGAGCAGCTCACGGCTCTGCTCCGCCGTTCTAAAAATAGCTTGCACCGACAATTAAAGGTAACGAACCTACTGCTATGACTATAGGGATTATGGCAATGGACCAATTTGCCAAAATGTTGAACTATGCCTTTAAAGTCACCATCATGTCAACTGGCTTTCACCATTAAAAATCTTCTTACAGGTTGGAGTCAGACATGTTTTCCTTTTGTAAATGCACCCCTGTGTACATTTCTGAGGTGTAACAAACACGTCAAATGGGCGCATCCTTCCTCATGCAACAGCTTTAACTTCCCGGCCGACAGTGTTTCAACGTGTGGGTCAATGTTTAACTGTCGTAAACATTCAGTAAAAAGCTGTTAAACATACGACTGGGCTTCTTGGGCTGCTGTGGACAGCATGTTGTCACGACTCATGGCGAGGACGCTGGTAAAACAGCTGTTCACACTGACGTCAGCAACTAACCATTGAGTAACCAAAGCCTCTGATTAATACCTGAAAGTCTGACGCAGTGACTCGGCTAAATGGAAGACACACACACGCATGCATACACTCTTTTGTAACTTCTCCCTCTTTTGTTGGCTCAGTGTCAGCGATAGCCCGAAGAAGTGAAAGCCTAATTTCTCTTCAGCAGGATGTGTGCGTCCTATTGACCGTCCCATTCACAGCAGCACACAGAGGCACATGGGAACTCAAAGTGCTCCACACTAAAGGGAATTCAATTGAAACATTGCTTCTTGAGAATCATATAAGATAATAAAATCCAAATCCAAATTGCAATTAAGATTACAACACTTTATTGTAAGTCACCCATAAATCATCTCTGGGCCGCCACTGCCAGGCTGTTAACACCGTCATGGAAGTCCTGCCACATCGCTCCCATCCTCTGCCTTCAGACACCAATTCAACATCCTGATAACGACTTTCAGCGCCCTGCATCCGGCAGCACCCCCTATATTGCATCTCTGGCCTTCTTCAGCCCTTAAACCACCAGTTGGTCCCTAAGGTCCTTGAACTAACCCTGACCCCTGACCCTCGGACATCTTCAACCCTACAAACCCCACCTGTTTCGGATTGCATTTGAATAGCGAGATACACTGCCTGTCCAAAAAAAAAAGTCACCCCTTGGATTTAACTATATAAGCTAATAGGTAAGAGCCTCCCATTGGATAATTACTGCATGGATGATTATGTTTCAGCTGGCAACAACTTATTTAACCCTAACTCATTTCATAAACAACCATGTCAGAAGACACCTCCTGTGGTCGTGGAAAAGATGTTAACTTTTTGATTTGTTGATTTTTTTCTTCTTCTTTCGATCATCATTTTATTCAATATTTCCAATCTGTCTGTATTTTCTCACAAGATGTTGATGTAAAAAAAAATAGTGTTGAGAGACACATCCTGTGGTCGTGGAGAAGATATTAATCTGCTTCAGAAGGGTCAAATTATTGCCATCAAGCAAATAAAACATCTAAGGAGATTACTGAAACTACTAACATTGGGTTAAGAACTGTCCAACACATTATTAAAAACTGGAAGGAGAGTGGGGAACCATCATCCTCAAGGAAGAAATGTGGTCCAATGTGATAGACCTTAATCCCACTGAGAATCTTGGAAAAATGAATATGGGCGGAAATATGACATTGCAAAAGCTTATTGAAACGATGCCACTGCAAGTGCGTGTGGTAATCAAAGCAAAAAGCAGTCCAATGAAATATTAGAGTGTGTGACTTTTTTTTGGGACGGGCAGTGTATTTTATTGTTACTTTGACTGTCGCTCATGTACAGTATGGTGTTTTATTTTGCTTACTGTTGCCTTGTGTTTTATGTTATTCTCTGTGAGGCACTTTGTGACTCCATTCTGTGAAAAGTGATATAGAAATGATATATTATTATTATTATTATTATTGTTATTATTATTATTATTATTAATAATACAGTTTCTCCATTCCTGCAGGAAACCTCCATGCGTGCTGACACTCAGACTGATGTGGTTGGACTGACACACCACAAATGAAGCGATCCCAGACACAGTTGTCACTTTAAGATGAAAGGTTACATCCTGTTTCTAAAAAGGCCTGTTCAATGTCTAATCTATGTTATAAAATACAGAGATGTGTTATGATGTTATGGCCACACATTAAATCCCAGGATTTTGAACTCAGAGCAGCTTCATAAAACTACTCACCGTTTTCACAACAGTGTGAAATTATGACATTATGACTTTGTTTGTTCCCAACTCATCATTTAAAGCAGTTCAAAGCTCAACACCAGTGTGACTCCCTGGGTTACAACCGTATGCAATTAACCTCTCAGACCGCAGCTTCGGCACCTATACAGGCTACAATTACACTTTAAATGAAGTTCACTGACGTTAAACACAAGAGCTGCTCGGCTGTTCTCTGTATCAGCTGTAGCCTGATACCCATTCGAATCTCAAACTGGATAAAGCTCATGTCAAGGAGTTACCCGTCGTCATATTTCTGGAATAAAGCACCAGTCCTGTTGGATGGGTGTGTTCATGTGGTGTTTACAAGGAAGCTTCCCTGTTTCAGCAGTGACAGCATCAACTGGACTGTATCCCAGACCATTTGCATTCTGCTCAGTGTCAGTGACTTGTATGTTTCCCTTTTTCCTGCTCTCTGCGATCACGTGTGCTATATTTTTTTTAATGCAGCTCAATTTCCGCTCTAACCCAGGCCAGGGGTGGGCAAAATATTTTTGGGGGCTCAGGGGCCACACTGAGTTTAAGAATTTGATGGACACTATCAGATTGATGGAGAGTGTTTGCATGAACTAATGTAAATTACATGTAAACGCTGATTACCTAGCAGTAAAAAAGAAAACTCGCATTGAAATTACATTCGATTTCAGTGGGAGCAATGCTGTTGTTGTTGGTCACTGCCTTTTTTTTTGCCAGTGCATCGAACATTGTAGTCTTTGCTATTGCTTTGGGCAGTGTTGTACTATTAATATTTGATGGGATAGTTGATGTTTGCCCATGCCTGTTCTAACCCAACATACACACAGCCTGTTCTTAGTGTGGCAAGGTGAAGAGGGCCCGGGCGGGGATTGAACCCACACCTCCCGGGTAAGAGTAATGTGCGCTTGCCAGTCACCCAAAGGGACATCCCCTTGGCCAAGTAGCCAGGGCACATGATCAATTGGAGGCATAGTGACAGGACCACCACTGTCACATCTCTCCCCCTCTTTTCACAAGCACGTCCTCGTGCTTCCGCGCAGGCTGCCACACATTGGGAATCCATGGACCCACCCCTAGTGCTACATGGATCCTGCCGACAACGCCAGAATGTGGCAAGGTGAAGAGGGCCCGGGCGGGGATTGAACCCACACCTCCCGGGTAAGAGTCGTGTGCGCTTGCCTGTCACCCAAAGGGACATCCCCTTGGCCAAGTAGCCAGGGCACATGATCAATTGGAGGCTACTCTCCGGTAGGCTACTGACCGACGATAACTGACGGGATCTCTACGTGTGCCACTGACACATAATTATAGTCTATCTGTGGCGTTGGGCGTATACTGAGCCTGCAAGAAAATAAAATATTTGCTTTACCCTCTGGGCTCAGGTACATTTTTTTCTATTTCAAGAACTGGTATGACACTGAAACCTAATCCAGACCTGATGTAATATAACAAGCTTAGTGTTCACTTGTCAAACCACTTCCTTCTTCTAAAGAAAACTGTTGTTTGCCAACGAAGTCAACAAACTTGACACTGCAGATGCTTTCTTTTCTTAACAACACAACAACATTGAGCTGAGTCACTCAGTCAGTCAGCAACATTTACGTCCAAGAGGCTGAAGTTCAGGCAAGAATAACATCAAGGTGCTGACAGGTTTTAATCATTAATTATACAGGTATTTGGTAAACAAAATAAAAAAATAAATTAAATCTGGTTGAGAATTCAGTCGGCATCCTTCTTCACCTTTCCTGTGAGACTGTGCGTTAACATCTCATCCATGTTGTACAGTTACTGTTGAAGGAGCAGTTGAGCTTTTTGGGGGAATGCATTAATTTCCTTTTGCGGTCAACTGTTATTTATGTATTTATTCATGCTCATGTCATGTCTTAGTCCTTAACCTGTTCTCCTCTACTGGAACGTCTTATACGTCACTCGTTTCACACTCTCTTGACTATTCGGATGTATCTTTTTTTATTAGGGATCTCTTAAAGCAGAAGTAAGCGATATATTTGTGTTAATATAAGTCTTAAATAGTTATATCTTCCGACAGCAATCACTTACATAGAGTGTTTGGACTGAAACACGGGTCTCTCAGTCACTCTGCTCTGCTCTGAGCCGAAGAGAAAACATTTATCGTATCCTACAAGTTTAATCCAATGAGGAGAGAGAACGGCATGAAGGGCTGTGTGTGCAGCCAAGGGATGCGCCTGAATGTGGTGACGTAGGGACGAGGACCAATAGATCCATGACGAGGGCGGGGGCTGCTAACTCCGTCGACTGACAAGACGTTATGGTGCGTTCAAGGCATCCCGTAACTCGTGTTTTTCCGACCTGTGAAGTCGTACCAGTTCAATCTGGTATGAGTTCACAGGTCGGAAGTTACGAGTGGCCGTTATAGTGACTTTCACAGGTAAAACAGGTCGGAAAAACACGAGTGGGTTGCCTGGAACGCTACAAAGTCGTAAGTCGTGACTTGAAGCTGTGATTTACAATTTCAAAAGCTTGCCTGGAACGCAGCATTAGCCAAAATGACCGGATCGCTTACTTCTGCTTTAAATAAGATCTCCTTTAATACCCCAAAGTCCTCCATTTGGGGAACAGGCAGACATACAGAACAACCACAGAGCCTCTACAGCACTAATTATGAAAGAATATAGTCATAGTTTACATCAAATGAAACAGCAGAAGCTGGGCTACAACGTGTAAAAACCATGTTTATATGACCCAAACACAGCCCAAACACTACTCAAATAAACTAAACATCAAACTTCATGAAGCACCTCTGTGTGGACCCAGTCACCCTTCCGCTCAAATGAAAGGGCTACAAAGATTGGAAGATACATGTAGCACCCACGGCTACACAGAAGCTACACAGCAGCAAGGCAGAGAGAGAAGCCAACAACGAGCAAAGTCGAGCAAACAGACACTGCTTGGCCAAAACATGGTTGTACATTTCCTCTTACCTTTGCTGTTTTGCCGTGAAAAGTTTGTTTTACGGGTAAATCCACAATATTTCCAGTTTGAACTTTGACCTGTGTTACATCTAAATCGGTCCGGACGGGTTTCCTTTAGGGAATGAGCTGTCAATCACTCGAATAACCCAATCCGCTGCAGAAATAGAGGCTGATAGCCAAAAAAACAGCTCTCAGTGCAGATCTACGCAGAGCGACACAGAGGGCCTAGAAAGGAGTTGTTATTTAGTCCCGGTTGATTCTGTTTCAGTTAGTTTTAGCTGTGCCAAAAATGGACATTTTGGAAAGTTCGCCTGAATATTTTGTAGTAAAATCTCAATAATTTTGTACTGCTTCCCTTTATCAGAATCAACCACTGCAGAGACAATGTTCATACATTGTACAATCATTTGATAGAGGTTTTGAGCTTTGTAGCATCATTCTGAAGGACACTCATCTAAAATATGATTTTTTTGGGGGGGCGAATATTAATTTTATTTTATTTTTTCTGTGTGCCATCTTCATTTACGCTTCACCAGTAACACATATACTGAAATTTACACGTCTCAGCAATTTCTCATTTTTTTCCCCTTTTATGACACCAAAAGTATTCAAATAGACCTTGTGGTTGCAGAGATATACTCATGCAATTTCGAGAGAAGGCCTAGAAAATAGGCTTGGTTAGTATCTTTTAAAAACTGATTCATAATTTCTGTTTTGTTGCGTTAAATGAGATCCATCCAGCCCCCGACAGCAGCTGCAGAGCTGTGAATCACTGGATGACAGCATGCAGAGTCGTCTTCTTTGGACTGGACAGTCAAACAACATTAATCAATTTTTTTTAAATAAATGACTTATAAAGACAAACTTTCTGCTGCATCGACCTGGGTCTGTAACAATAGTTGCTCTGTTTGCCTCTTGACGTCTTACTTTGGTACACTGACACATCAACAGGAATGCCTCCCTTCCCTTTTTCATAATTACTGTGGTAAAGTCCCCTCCTAACACACACACACACACACACACACACACACACAAAAATCTCTCATGACCCCATGTAATAAATTTTCAGATAACTCTTCAGCCGCAGAATGAGCTGGTTTTGATTAAAGGACATTTCCAAACCAGGCTTTCGATTTGTGCGTCTGTGCGTGCGTGTGCGTGCGCGTCCACGTGTCTCTAACCAGGTGAACACTTGGTAGATAAATGACGAAAAAGTTGTTCCGCAAGTTTTGTCTACAAAGGTGGGAGAGCTTCAGATGTCACCGTGTCCCACTCCCACCCTTCTTCCTCTCTCCCTCCCTCCACCCTTCTTCCCCCCCTCTCTCTCTTCTCTCTCTCTGTCTCTCTCTCTCTCTTCCTGCTTCCCTCCCTCCCTCTCTCCCTCCCTCCCTCGCGCTTCCAGAGAATATTTTACCGTCATCATCCTGGGATGTCTTATTCGACACGCATGGGAGTTGTGCTTATATAGTTTGTTAGGACTCGGTGGCAAGTGGACGCTCTGAGCTTTAATGACTGTACAGATGTAAAAATCTATAGGATAGGAAGGAAACACGGAATTAAGGACGTAAGGAAGACTCGCTGCACTCATCATGGGGGATCTCAATCCTTTAGAAGTAAATGGGCAGAAAAGGTAAGAATTTAAAACCACCATACTCTTTTCAAAAAGCGCATGAAGTTTTTATCTACATACTATATTTTTTGTTATTAGTTTATTTAATTCAATTTAATTTATAGATTCATGTTCTGACGCACAGACTACTCATGGAAACTCCAGAATAAGTGCTCATGATGGATTTACTTTACTATGCCGGGCCCGGACTGCTTTATACCTGCAGGGCAACAACAGGTGGGTTGTGTGCGGATGGATGTAGGTGACAGATAATTAAAAAAGGAGATAGGCGCTATTGTTCCGCATCAACAAAGAGAAGTAGGCTACCTACCAGCCCCAACAACCAGGAAAGAGAGAGACAGAGGGGGTTTACATCGCGTTTCTTCTGGTGCGTATTTTACGCACGGACGTACAGTATAGCAGTGATTTATAAAGTTGCTTTGTGTGTGACACTTTGTTGCCCGACCAGTCACTCAGGTTTCACATCCATTTATCTATAGGCGACAGGAGGATCAGCTAAAAAAAAAAACAAAGCAACAATTCAAATCCTTTACTTCAATACAAATGCTTATGTTTGTATATGTTTTTTACACTTATCTTGTCTCATGTGATGTTTTTATGAGTTTCACGTTTTACATAAAGTCTTATATAAGTTGTATAGTACCACAGTGGGGCAGCAACGTAAATTTCGTTGAATTCTTTCAATGACAATAAAGGCAATCAATCAATCAATCAATTAATCAATCAATCAAATACCAACGCATTAGTGTGCAGAAGGTGTGATATATAGTGATAGTGATGATAGCAGGGGACTGAAACTTGACTCCATTAGACCACAGGGGAACACATAGGCCTATTACTGTGTGAGGACATGAGTAACGACTTTAAGACAGAAAGTATTTGAACTGGTGTCTACGGAAGAGTTTTTTTTTTAAAAAAGTTACCAGTGGGTCAAGATGGTTCAAATCTCAGAAAGGACCCTTGAGGGGAAATAGCACCAATTTAAGAAAGAATCATCAGATATATTGAAAATAATCAGTATCAGTTTACTGTCATTTTGTTTTAAATGTGCCATAAACTTTTGTCGGGATCTTAACAGAGAGAAAGAAAATATTGGCATTAAAGGGATAGTTCAACATTTTGGCAAATTGGCCCATTGCCATAATTGCTATAGTCATAGCAGTAGGTTCGTTACCTTTAATTGTAGGTGTAAGCTATTTTTAGTACAGCGGAGCGCAGCAGCTGGCTGCTCAGAGCTACGCTATGGAGGCTAAGGGAATTTCTTGGTTTCCCTCATTAAACTCATCAAATACAAAATCCCAAAACTCCACAGCGCTTTTGTAGACAAGTTGTGAGCTGCACAACCACCACGCTATGAGATAATGACGGAACGATACGAAACGGAGCCGTTTTCGAGGTAAATTCATACAAAACCGCTGATGCGCGTTGCGTTCAGGGACAGTTTTTCAGCAAGCAGTCTCCGTATTTACCCTGTACTTACCTCGAAAACGGCTCCGTTTCGCATCGTTCCGTCATTATCTCATAGCGTGGTGGTTGTGCAGCTCACAACTTGTCTACAAAAGCGCTGTGGAGTTTTGGGATGTTGAATTTGATGAGTTTAATGAGGGAAACCAAGAAATTCCCTTAGCCTCCATAGCGTAGCTCTGAGCAGCCAGCTGCTGCGCTCCGCCGTACTGAAAATAGCTTACACCTACAATTAAAGGTAATGAACCTACTGCTATGACTATAGCGATTATGGCAATGGGCCAATTTGCCAAAATGTTGAACTATCCCTTTAAGAGATAAGTCAGTGCTACTGTTGTAAATCTGAACTAAATAATCAAGAAAAAATGGGTTGATGTTACAAGGAGTTTTTTTTTTTGTCAACTCAAGTGTGAAGCGGATTAGATACTGTAGCCATTTAGGGGAAAAGATAGATGTTGTATTGGTGGATCAAGTGAGGACTTCTTGAAGGTATGAATGTATCTGAGTCAGCCTGAACCTGAGAAACCAGTTTGATTTTATCTGCAGGTATTCAGAGTTGAAGAGGTTAAGAAAACAAAGAAATGATATCTCTGCTCTTCAACAACATGGTGGACGTCAACAACACGTTAAATAAGATTTAGCTATCCCAGGAAACAAATAGTTGTATGACTGATGATTTAACTCTAATGGAAACAGCTGTGTACTTTCTTTGCAAAAGAGAAACTAAAGATTTGGATCATGTCACTCACTCCCCTGCAGAGCTGGTACGTATCACCATGGTTTTCCACGTTCCCATGGGACCCAGAGTTAAAAATTCACATGGGTAAATCATTGATCGTGTTTGTTAAAGGTGGTGGAAGAGTTGGGGCCATGGGCCGGAGAACAAGCAAATTCAATGTTTTATGCAAATCCAGATGGTTTCTTTTTTCTCTTATAAGTTTAGTGTACACTGTTTGACTCTGCACGCCGTAGGTCTGCATGCGCTCCCTGGCCCTCTAATTACCACATACTGTATGTTCAAGTTATTTTGAGAATGCCTCTTCCCATGATACTTTTTTGTCCCAGGACAGAAGGTTTTAGATGCACAAAACTTTTTAAAAAATCTGCCTCGTTCGCTTATTAGGGTCCGGACACACACACACGAGCTGGTTCTTAGTGTAAGATGATGTGGGTTCAAGCCCCAGCAAGGGTGATAATGATAGTACATCAATATACTGGATAGTCTTTGTGAAACAAAAGTACAAAATTTTAGAGTCATGGTAGATGATGTTTGACAAAAAAATATCAGAATTTTACCTCCAAAAATTATTATTATTATTATTTTTTTTTACAGTGGTTTCAAATCTCAATTTGAAACCACTTCTCAATTTGTGAAGCCACTGTAGAACTACTGCTTGCCAATCTATCTTCCTATTTGTTTCTCAGAATTGCCTAAATTTGCCAAAAATAGCCCGGACCAGACCCATATAATATTTATCATGTTCTTTGGTTTGAACAGCAACAGCCTCTTGCGTGAAGTTGATCTGTTGATCCGAATGCTAACTTGACACAGGTGGACAGTGTGATTCACAGTCATCTATAGGCAGGTGGAAGGTTAAAGGAATAGTTTACCAAAAAATGAAATTCAGCCATTAGTGAGTCACCCTCATGCTGATGAATACTCTGGAGTAGTTTCTTATTCCTCAAAGTGCATCTGGAGACCCGGGAGGTCAGTTCATAGTCCAATGGAAACTTTATATGAGATTAATAGGGACCGACACAAAAATGTCCATAAAACAAAAACTTTTAACACATTAACATTTAATCTTCCTCCATACTGCTCGTCCACTGCAATCCAAGTGTCCTGAAGGGATATAGTCCAGAGTTTATTGAAACAATGTCATTTAGGACATTTTTACAGCCTGAACAGTCGTGTATTGAATTTGTCTGGGGCGCGCTCTCGCGTTCACGCGATGCATGCGTGCATCGGGACCAACACAAACAGGTTCATAAAACTACAAAAACCTTGAAATATTCCTCCTTACTGCTTGTCCGTGGCAATCCTGAAGGGATATAGTCCAGAGTTTACTAGAAACAACGTCATTGAGGCAAGTCCAGTCACGTTTGTGCGTGAGCATGTACCAGGCAAATTCAATACAGGACTGCTTAGCCTGTAAAAATGTCCTAAATAATGTCCTAAAAATAAACATTGTTTCGAGTAAACTCACCCATCAGGACACTTGGATTGCAGCGGACGAGCAGTAAGGAGGAATACAAAACGTTTTTTGTGTCGGGCCCTATTGACTCTCATATAAGGACTTTGTTGGACTATGAACCGGCCTCCTGGGTCTCCAGATGCACTTTGAGGAATAAAAAACTACTCAGAAGTATTCATCAGCATGAGGGTGAGTCACTAATGACTGAATTTCATGTTTTGGTGAACTATTCCTTTAAAGGCAGTTTACTGGAGGGTTGGGGTGAAGGGGCAGAGCTGAGTCTGAACTGGAGGAAAGTTGGCAGGATGTGTTTTGTCCCAGAATGGAGGCCGACCAGTGAAATCACAAGGAAATCAAGCCAAACCATTAAAGGAAATCACCCAGAGAGGACGTGTGAGAAAAAAAATGAAGGGCAGTTGTTTGTTTGTGTTGTTTCTCTTTTAACCACAAAGTGACACAACAATGTGACGAAAGATGCAGAGATGAGTTTGGTGGGAGTTTATTTACTCTTGTGGGCTGTGAGCTGATGATCAGACTCAGCTGTGTGCGGCGACATGGATCGGTGGGGGATGAGCTGGGATGACCACACCCATCCATCGGCTTCCTCGCACAGGGATAAAGAGACAGACCAGAGGGAAAACAATCCACAGAGGGATGGAAAAGTAAAGAAAAGTGGACGGAGAACACAAATAGGAAAAGGAAGCAACCAACCCTGATGGTTGATGTTTTCTGTACCCGCGCTGTTACTCCATCAACAAAACTTAGTTGTCACTTCATCGTCCAAATTAAAACCACTGCATTTTTTCTTTAGAATCTTCTTAACCATCTTAATAAACATGTCAACAGAGGAACAGCGGGACTGTGTTTCTCGCTGCAATCTCTGGGGTTAGAAACCTGCATGTCTGTGACACAAGGCCATATCTGATCTAACCCCACCACCACCCCCCCACTCCCACTATACGGCCCTCATGAAGGAAGAAATCAACTGTGTTTCCTTGAACCAAACTGTAAACCGCTGTAAAACTAGGCACAGTAACATGATGGGAGTCAGGCCAGAGCCTTTTTAAAGAAGTTTATGGTGTAGTATAGGGGCGACTGGGGACGGTTGCAACATGGGACGGTTGCAACAAGTCTTATTTCTCCAATCAGAAACATGCTAGTGTGATGACACTCACACTGCACACGCACAGTTAGACCCAGAATAGAGAAGACATATCAGCTTCTGCTCCTGCTGCTTGTATTGACACAACGTTGTTTTATAGGTATGAAAGTAGCTTTTTTCATGAGCAGTATTTTTTGTCATACTGTCCTGACCTTTTGTATGAACAAGAAAAAGTTAAACAGTGAAATTGTGTTGAATATGTTGCAACTGTCCCCAACTGTCAGTTGCAACATCTGAATTCTTCCATAAGACATTGTGATTGGATATGTCATATGATCTTTAAATGGTATAATTAGCAGACATGTAAGTTTAATATGTAAAAGTTTGGTGAGTGTTAGTCCAAACAGTCTCTGAGTAATTGAGAAAAACGTAAAAAGTGTTGCAACTGAATACAACAACAATGTTAAAGAAGCAAACAAACTAATGCTTTTTTTTTTTTTTTAAAGAGAGGAATTAATCAAGTGATGCAAACTTAAACTCGTAAAGAAGAACCAGATGAGGGCATTTAATCATCTATAATTAAAATAATCATCATCATACTTAAATTTTTTTTTTTTAAATGAGCCTTAATTGCCGCGCCCCCTCGACACTCGCTGTAACTCAAAACCAACGCACCCTTCCGCGTGCGGTTTTGTCTTTGAGCTCGTGCAGAGTAGACAAACCCGCGTGCCCCCCGCGCGGCGCCCTGAGGAGAGTGAGGATGTACCGGAAACTTCTGTCAGCTCTGTGAACTCCACGACCAAGAACTCCACACTTCTCCACTTCTCCACTCATGGCGTCTCCTCCTCCTCCTCCCTCTCCCCCTCCTCTCCCTCCTCCTGCCCGGGTCCAGGGGCTCCGGCAGCGTCGGTCGTTCCTGCTCTCTCTGTCTCTGGGCTTCCTCCTGTCCGTGCTGCACGCGGCTCGGCCGGTGTCTCGCCGCCTCCTCAGGCTCTTCTCCTTCTCACATCAGTAAGCTCCGCGGACGCCCCGGCGCTTTGTGCGCTTTAAAGTTTTGTTGTTGTTGTTGTTTTTTGCTGCAGTCTTCTGTTCGCAACAGGTGCAGCCAGACAGAGACGTCGTGGTCCTCTTTGGTGCACTACTTTCTCCTCTCCTCGTTTAAAATTCAAAATACAGTATATTCTTGTTGTCTATAGTTTTCCTTTGAGTGGGATCAGGAGAGTTTTTCTGCCGAGCTACAACAAATTCAGATTAAATGTCTTTTTTTCAGTGCAGATACAAAACCTAATCCTATTTTTTTAACTCCACTTTCTGTTTCAGTTCTGTTGGAGCTGAGATTAACACGTTTGTTTATGACACAAGATAACAGTCACTTCTACATTAGAAAAGTAGGAAGTGAAACAATTGACAAGTGTCTTCATTCACCGTTTCCTATCGTTTATTCTTTAAGATGCTCTCTGACTTGGTGATGGTGATCCAAAATATAGAATAGCCTGATCACCTGACCTGTCCTGTATCATGGATAAGCCATGGTCCGCTGTTGCTTATATCTGGGCCTGTGTTAATTAGACCCACAATGAGGGAACTGATGTGAAAAGTCAAGTAACAGCTTTGCATTGCAAGAAAAACAACAACAACTAGAGAGGAAGTGGCGTTTTTTAAATATATGGATAGTCCACGAGAGGAAAGAAATGTTTGCACACCGGTAAATGCTCCCAAAAAGTTAATTAACAGAAGGTCAACGTTTCCATCTGAACAGATCTACTTCCGGACAGGGTTTTTTGGTAGTGCAAAAATGTGTCAAATGTGTCACCACCAGTCTGTTAAAGAAGAGAGATCAGTGAGAAGCAAGTTTTTATTTTTTATTTTTTTATTTTCACATATCAAAGTTAAAAAAGATATAACATATAAAATCCAAAACAATGTGAAGGGGAATGCCAAAAAACCCTCCAGGGGCTTGTAGGGTGGCATTCTCCGACTACAGTTCTAAGATAATGAGCATACATTTGTGAGGTACAAGTTCATGATCAAATCAAGCAACGGCACGCGCAGCATTTGTGCAACACATACTGTAGATTGAGATAAAGCGCGTCTGTGTCACTGTTTTAGACTCATGTTTCCTGTTGTGCTGCTTTTACTAAAGTGCAACTGTCGCTGGTGACAGGTTTTTTCCTCCACAGCCTCACAGCAGCTCTCATTTTCATTTTCATTTTTTTTTTTTTGGACGCTTTTTGTAAATGAACCACACACACACACACACACACACACTTAAAGGTGTGAACTCACTAAAAGGTCAGTTTGGTGCACACTTTTTGGCACGTGATGGTGTGTGTGTGTGTGTGTGTTCAGATATCACATACTTATGACTTCAACAGAACATTCAAATAAAAAGTGCCGTGTCATGATAACAGTATCTTTATGGTGCAGTTGTTTACTTGGCTGACAAAATTAAAGAGATATATAAAAACTCATCTATCTTCTTTTCTTTCTTTTTTTTTTTTAGGCAAATCGCCGAGAGCTTTTACCTCCAGAGGAAGATTTTGTTCCAGTACTGGACCAAGGTCATCTTCCTGCTTTGTCTGGGACTCTGCGCCCTGTGTTACGCCGTGTCCAACAGCTCCCTGTCGTGGGAGGACGTCCTCCCGCTGCGCAGCTCCAACAGTCGTCCTTATCAACCCCCCGCCTACCAAGTCCACCCAAGACACAGAGTCCAGCTGCGAGGAATCGACTTCACCACGCGGCAGCGGCCCGTCCTCACGTCAGCGGCCAAAACGTCTGCGGCCGAAACGTCTGCGGCAGACCCTCCGGCCACCACCGAGGGTCAGTACCACCAAGCCTACGCACGCAACTACCGCTTCATCATGGATAAGCCAGAGGCGTGCAAAACCACCAAGCCTTTCCTGGTCCTGATGGTTCCCGTGGCGCCGCACGACGTGGCGGCTCGGGACGCCATCCGGCGGACGTGGGGGAACGGCAGCGAGGTTCAGGGCGAGGCGGTGCTCACCCTGTTCATGCTGGGCCTCCGAGGAGGAGCAGACAGCAAGGAGCAGCAGGAGAAGCTCCAGCAGGAGGATCTGCTGCACCACGACCTGGTCCAGAGCGACTTCATGGACACCTACCTCAACCTGACCATCAAAACCATGGTGATCATGGACTGGCTGGCCACGCGCTGCCCGGCGGCCGCCTACGCCATGAAGATCGACTCGGACATGTTCTTGAACGTGGACAACCTGGTGATCATGCTGAAGAAGCCGGGCGTCCCCAAGGAGAAGTACCTGACGGGGATGCTGATGTGGGACCGGCCGGTGGTGCGTTCCAAGGACTCCAAGTGGTACGTGAGCGAGGATCTGTACCCGGACCCCCGCTACCCGACCTACACCCTGGGCATGGGCTACGTCTTCTCCAACGATCTGCCGGCGAAATACGTGGAAATCTCCAAAACAATCAAACCTTTCAACATAGAGGACGCTTATATCGGCATGTGCATGAAAAAGCTGGGACTGGCGCCGACGTCGCCGCCCGATCCGTGGCAGTTCAAAGCTTATAACACCAAATACAATCGCTGCGAATACTCCAAAATCATCACCTACATCCTGGGCTCTGCTCAGGAGCTGATCAACTATTGGACAGACTTGAAGAAGCCTGGAGCGCCTTGTTAGCGCAATGACTGTGACAAAACACACACAAGGGTGGAAGGGTCTGGGTGACGGGGGCGTCAGGAAGTTAACTTATTTTTATAGGATATATTTCTAATATATTTGTTTATAGTTTTCCATTTCAGAGATTTATGAACAACTTCACCACACTACTTTCTGAATTGGGTGTATTTAAAAGTCCAACATGGTTGGCAACAAAGAAAAAAATATGAAGGAAATGTTTTTTTTGTTTTGTTTTTTTTGGCTTTTTCTCTCTTTTTTTATTTTAGCAAAAGTGAAAATATGAGTGAGTGAAATTAAAAGAACAATTAAGAGTTGGGTTCTGCATCACATTGTACATGTGTGTGAGCTGTGCACTAGAAAACCTTGATAAGCAATAAACAAAGAGGGCGAAGACCGCTTGAAGCCGGTGTAACAAATGCAGGTTTAAAAGAGAAACGGCTTCATAACTGTGGAAAGCTTTCAGTGTGTTTGCTCGATAGATTTTATGGAGAGCTGTTATATTCAACTTTGTTTACAATAATACTTCTAAGGCTCTCTCTGTTTTACTGTAAGTATAAGGCTGTAAGAAGTCACTGACTACTGGAAGAACATGTAAAAGATATTATTTTCCTGTATATTTTGAAGATGTCTAATTTTTTTTATTTAAAGAATTTATTAATAATAAAAGAAGCCAAACTATTGAAGACTTAATATTCGTAGCCACTGTTACTTCATTTAAGTTTATTGTCTTGTCTGCAGTTTGAACAGTTTGCAGCACAGAGTGATCCTGAACGTTGACTACATATGAGACTCCTGATCAAAACTGTAAACGTGCTCTGATGTTTGCTCTGCACAAAACCCCCCCCCAAAAAACCATGCAGCCAAGTTTGTTATCACAGGTTATGATTCGCAGTTTCCTTTGGTTGTGTAGACTTCCCTTTGCTACAGCTCAGGAAAGACACACACACACACACACATGCAGAAGGAATTTCACATTGCAGAGACTGTAACTCTAACAGTAAAGCTTCATATCATTTAAGAAATTACATTGTCTGCACAGAATAAGGTTGGGATCTGTCATGGCCTAGCTGGATAGATGATGCTGAAATCGACTCTTTCAAGGGGATGTCACTATATTTAGTATAAAAACTCGAATCATGCTATAGATCTATTCTTGGTTAAATCTACTTGTGGTTGTCACTGGTTTCACTCTGTAGAGGTTAGAGCACCCTGATGACACTGCTCTGTGTATACTATACACAATACATTAACTATTGACACAGTCTACAAATGAAATTTCCTGTAAAAAAAACAAACAAAAAACGGTCAAAACGTTAAACTGACTGATATATTTTCTCAATGAGGAACCAGGCAATGCATTATAGAAAGCTGTTGAAGAAACCTCACTGTATGGAGATAGGATCTCGTACTGTGTTTTGACCAGATACTCACTTCTGTTTGGCTGCATGATGGGAAAGGAACAAACAAAACCAGATTGCCTTCCTCTCCTGGGAAGGTCTGTGGTTGTGTTGATACTGTATCCCTGTCTTCCTGTCAGTGCTTCTGTTTTTTTTTGTTGTTGTCATATTCGTGATTGTGAGAGACTTTCAGGGGAAAGTTCATTCTAGGTTAACCACAACTGTATCGTTCTTGGTACTTTCTTCTGTCTTGGACGGACTGGATATAGGAGTTGCTGTTTTTTTTCATTTGCACCAAGGACAAGTGTGTCGTAGCAGTTATTCATTCATTCATTCAGGGAAATAACGCCCAGAGGCATAAGGAAGTTAATCTGTTACCGGCTCGGCTGCATCTGTTACTGGTGTTGCAAAGTTACAATGGTTTAAAAAGTTGGATCACCCCAGAATTTGACTCACCTTTGAATAATCACATGGAAAACAGGTTTGACGGATGGCACCTATGTATATGGCTAAGCTTCAAGGTGACCCGACAGTGAAGGTGGACAGGACAGGAAGTGGGGATTTGAATAATGTTGAGGAAAGCATGTCAAAATTGGCTCTTTAGGCAAAATAAAGAGCTTGGAGATTGGAAAACCTCTTGTCTGTGATTGGCGTCTGGACTCTACTCAGCTGACGAAACATCTTGGCAACAACACAGTGAGCAGGTGTGACTGCTTGTCCGATGTGTTTGAGAAAAGTTGATTTTATTTTTTACAGCACCAATTCACAGCTGACGATATCTCACGGTGGCACTGTTCAAACAGAGGAGGTCCGTCTGGAACCTTCTCTGGTTAATTTTTATTAACAGCGAACGACCAGGAGCAAATAAACGAAAAAACAAAATTAAAAAAAACAAACATGGGAAATATCATAGAGGAGAGTGAAGTGATATTTCCCATATCCACAATAAAACAATATGCTGCTGCTGCTGCTGGAGGAAACATCCACTGTTATAGTTTGTTTCTCAGTGGACAGCCATGATGTTTGCATGTTTAATTATCCAAAAGAGTTAGAAAAACAAATCCTAATGAACATTGTTTATATTTCATTACTAACTTCATTAGTGCAATGGTCTTCCTACACCTCTCACAGAAGATGAGATGGTTTAGTTAGAATAATTCACTCGTTCTTCATAGTAAAAATACATGTTAAAACGTTTTTAATGTACATTGGAAAGACCTAAATATAAAATACAATAGTTCTATATACAGTAACAAACAGTTTTTGTACAACTTATTCATTTTAAGTTGTTTTTTTTGCCATTGTAAGATAGGACAGTGGAGGTAAGACAGGAAACAAGGGGGGGGGGACATACAGAAGGTCATGGCCAGGAGTCAAACCAGCGATCTCCTGCACAAGGGCCAGAGCCAATACCAGACATGCTTTCTGATCCCTCCACCCCCTCCTTTTAAAGGAGTGAGGATGTGGTCATCAGAGGTTAAAGATTCACAAATGCATATGCTAATTATGACAACACTGAAAATTTTGATAAAATAGTGACTTTTTTTTTCATCCAAATGGTCACAGATCGACTTGTGAGGCCTGATAACGTTTGGCAAAAAATGATGTTGCGTCAGTGTAATTCAGGAAGAGCAGGGTGTGTCCATGTTTCCTGTGAATTGCACCAGCAGCGCAATAAAACCACAAGTTTCTAATTCTGCTTCTCATTGTTTTACACAACCTTTCATAAAGAGATATTCCGGTGTAAATTTAACCCGTGGTCTAACTCACCATGAGACACAGTAGAAGGGTTAGAGAGATCCTGCAAACTACTCTAGTTATAGCAACTTCTGCAAAGACCACACAATAGCAATATACTGCTGTTGATTCCTCCACGAGCCAACCGCGATCAAAAAAGCCACTCATAGCCACAAATAATGCTCAAAACAGCAACAAACTTCATCAGCAGTACAAACAGGGTCCGAGCCCATAATACGAGGCATCAAACACCTGCTTGCTTTGCCTGGTTTCTATAGAAAAGAGACGAAAACACAGCTCACCCACTCTCCTCAAATCAAACCTACAGTAAAATGTATCTTTGGGTCCTTCATTTTAAGCCTCCTGTTGTGCAAACATGTTTTTACATCTAAAAGTTTAGTATATTTATATGCTCACATGTGTCAGGTGGAAGTGTTAAAGCTACTGCAGGGAGATAACTTCAGTTAAATATGAAATTGAAACAAAATATAAAACAATAAAGTTACACAAGTTTTAATGGGGACGTGCAAAGAAGAGCTGTGTGAGCGCTCACGTTCACAGGCCTCTTGGCTTTTGCACACGTGCTGCTACACAAAGGTGAGGTGTTGAGTGTGGACTTCCTGTTGTTGGGTTTGTCTTCACAATGGTCAGGGGGAAAGAAAAGGGGGCGGGGCCTGTTATACAGATATTAAATGAACAATGTTTATTGAAAGAAAACGTGCCACTTAAATCTTTAATTAGTACATCAGGTTTCATCTGGCCATCAGGTTTATATATTAATGAGTAGCTGTCTGAGGTGTCAAGCTGCGACACCAGCACGGACGGGATATCAAGTTACAAGGTCTGGAGTGTCATTGTTTGCTGACGTTCAAACAGTATCACTCATCTCCTTTCAGATAATGTTGACTACCTCGTGTCTTCGTCAGAGCGTGACATTTGATACAGCTCGGACTCAGATGTCTTTGAGTCTTCACTAAGTGTTTATACAGTATATTTTCAGTTTGAAGAGAATCTGTGGGAAAAATCTGTTTCACATTATTAGGACCAGTCGTTAAAGCTGATCATTTATCGCCCTGGTGGGATTTGCATGATGGGAATCAGCACGGTGTTCATGACCAGTCAAAACTTAAGGTCACTTTAGACTTGTAGTCAACACCGCCTGACCCGAGACCAAGACACTACCAAGACCAGAGAGTATCAAGGCCGAGACAAGACCAAGACCAAGACAGACCAAGTCAAGACTAAGACCAGTTGAGCTCAAGACCGACACCGAGAACGAGACCAAAAAAACCCAACAGTTACACCATATTTTGCTATTCCACATGAGTTGTAGAACGCGAGAGTACAAGTGCCAACGCGTCTGTGTCACAAAATGCATGTGATTGGTACCACTTGAAGGGGCCATATAAATAATGATATCCAAATAAAAAGCATGCCTGCCTGGATATTGTAGGCTACAAATCCCTTTGAGACCATTCTGCAAGTCCGAGACATTGCGAGACCGAGAGACCTGAGACCGAGAGACCCGAGACCAAGACCAAACACTGTCGAGACCATGACAAGACCAAGACCACAAAAAAGTGGTCTTGAGACCAAGACCGGTCTTAAGAACTACAAGTCTAGGTCACTTTATAAGAATTTTATGATGTAGTTTCAATTTGTAGTTTCAAAATGTATTTGATTCAGGTGCAAACATGACAAAAGCTGTGTAACTTCAGATGAGTGAGAGCTGCATCATGTAGGTTATGTAACAGCAGTAGCTAGTGGTCATTTTTGGAAATTGTCAATATTGAAAACAGTGTGACACCTAGTGGTGGAGAAAGGCTATTACATGTTGTTCAGTCAGGAGCAGGATGCCTAAAAGCACTTGTATGTTACAGTATTTTCTTTTCATTTAGGCCTAAACACTTTGAAGAGCTCTGTGATTGAGCTTTGACTAACTGTTTGGTTTGTACAAGTAACAATTAGTTTTAGACTTCCAGATCATTTCCATATTAGTCATGCAAGAATACATTTTCTAATAACATACTGGCAAATATGAACAAATAGTATCTTTAGGAAATCAGATCTGTTCATGTAGACTCGACTGGCAGGTCTGAAAAAATGGTGAATGACAGGTATTTGATCTCTGTGAGTGTTACACCCAGGTTTCTTGTTATTAGCCCACATGAGTCTGATGCTCTGTTTCACCAGTGATGATTGTTGTTTTAGATACTGTAATGACTCTCGTCCAAGTTATTTGTTGGTGCCACAGGAGTCTGGTTTCGATGCATCATTGAGACTTGTTGCGTCACATTATGGGGTTGGTTATGTCTGATATCAAAACTTTGAGGACGTATTTAATTATTTTGGTAAAGAGGAAAGGACAATGTTGTAGATAGGGGAGAGATTGTGGTGTAAACACTTTCACATAGATGCATGGCTTCTTTTACCCCTCGCTCAAACCATCTGCCCTCCCTGTCCAGACTGTGAACTTCACTGTTTTTAAAGGGATAGTTTAGACATTTTGGCAAATTGGCCCATTGCCATAATCCCTATAGTTTTAGGAGTAGGTTCGTTACCTTTAATTGTCGGTGCAAGCTATTTTTAGAACAGCGGAGCAGAGCGCGAGCTGCTCAGAGCTACGCTACGGAGGCTAATGGGATTTCTTGGTTTCCCTCATCAAACTCATCAAATACACAATCCAACAACTCCAAAACGCTCTGGTGGACAAGTTGTGACCTGCACATTCACCACGCTATGAGATAATAACAGAACGTTACCAGACAGAGTTGTTTTAGAGGTAAATTCATGCAAAACTCAAACTGCTGATACGCATTCCCGTTGGTGGCAGTTTTTCGGCAAGTAGTCCCTGCATTTACCTCGAAAACAACTCTGTCTCATAACGATTTTTAAATGCATAATGAAGTCTGACTGGATTTGGGAGAAACATGTCAAAATTGTCAATTTAGGATAAATATAATCTATTGTAAGTGTTTTTACAACTTCAAAATGGTGCAAATGAATAAATCAAACAGACCTGCACATAGTTTAATCCTCATATTATTGATTTATTCAATCAATATTTTGGTTGACAAAACATTAATTTTGAAGGAAAGCTAAATTATTTAGTTTATCACGGACAAAAGGAGAAATCATGAAGGTGTGTGTGTGTGCAGCTGGTTTGACTGGGTTACACCGGGGGGGCGGGGCAAAGTGTGGGCGGAGCTCAGCCTCAGGTGAGGAAGTAGCAGCAGCAGCGTCCAGGATCTGTATCATGTCCGCGCGGTGAGCTCGACTCAGTGGAGGAGCAGCAGTGACTGAACAGGGATGAAGGACCACGGTGACAGGAAGTCCAGTTACACACACAGACCACAGGTACAGGTGGTTCTATAACCCAGGTGTTGTTTACTTTGTAGACCCACAGTGACTGACTTCCGCCCTCCGCGTGGCCGTGAGTCGGTGAGTCATCCTACAGCAGGAAAAGTAAAAAGTTTATCAAACTCAGCGGGAGGTTGACTTACAATCAGTTCCACACGTGTTAGTTCCATAATAACCTGTTGTTACCCAGTATAGCTACCGCGCAGAGACTGAAGATGTTGTTGTTTTACCTCCTCACAAATGGTTTATCTATGTTGACTGAACAATGCAAATATTTAAATAGGCTATGTTTAACTGAAACATACATTTGGACTTTTCCTCACATGAAACGTTGATACACGGAGGAAATAAAACTTTATGCGTCATTATCCTCGAGTAATTATCCAGCTGCAGGCCACATCTGAATGATAACTGATGGAAAATGAACTCTGAGACAGTTGAAGTATCACAGTCAAAATGCAAAACAACTGAACATGATCCACCACAGTGAGTTTAATCTACACATGAGAGCTGAAGCCTTCATTATCGAAGTGCAAAGAGATGGAGATTGTGGTGGTTTATAGGCTTGAGGTGCATTTTCCTTCTGGCACGACTCCAGAAAAATGTAAGTGAACATATAGGCGTGCTAGATGACAGAATATGAAATTAATATAAGAGCTGTTAATAATAATAAGGTAATATCTCAGGTGACAGGTGAGACATGTGGTGACATGATGATGTTTGAGGTCAGTCAGACACAGACACCAAATGTATAAGGATTTTAATTAGAAGTTAGACTGAAGTTTATCTGTTTATCTAAAAGTGAAGCTTTCTGAAATCATCTAAGAATAATTATCCTAACCTGTGTGCGAGCCATGGATAATGGGATCTTTGAAAGAATTAATCGATAATTAGTTTGGGTTTGTTAAATTGAGGGGAAATGATTTAGCAACAGCGTGAACATTTGGCTGTGTGTGTGTCTCTCAAGACGTCAGTGTGTATCAGTGTGTGTATCTGCTGTGGGCGGAGGCGGAACTGAAGCAGGGGCAGGGAGACGGAGCTGCTGGACCGAGCCGCTCAAGTCTGTGTGTGTTTTCGGTCGGTTTCCTGAGTGTGTATGTGTGTGTGAGAGTGTGTGTGTCTGTGCTGTGGGAAAATGACGGTGAGTGTTAATATATTGGCGCCTGAAAATAAGAGAATTCAGAAAAGTGGTGGAGTTTGTTGAAGGAGGAGCGAGCTTCACTTCCTCATCCTCATCATCTGCTCCTGTTAATGTTTGTTATCCTGCGGGTTCCTTGTTTCCGGCCCTTGTGACGTCTTTATTGAGATTTGTTCTATACATAATATATCGTATAGTTTCTATCATAATAGAAACGTAGCGTATAGGCTATTATGGTGATATCATGGCGCTTGACTCTTCCTCGTTGATAATTAGGATACCTGCTGATTCAGTTTCCACCGCGTGTTAATACCACAGTGGCGCGTTGAGTAAATAGTTTCACTATCCATGCTTCATTTATCCTACAGTAAATACAACTTAAATGCAAAGAAAGTAGCTAAATATGTAACATAATATCTTGAATGGGTTTTATATTTTAATAGTTTATTTGTTTGCATAGCCTATGTGTGTGGATATTGAGGAAATGTGTTATACATTAGGCCTACTCATAAAGTTAGGGATACTGAGCTTTGGGATGAACATTCAGAACGCACCATAACCTTTTCAGATGAACTTAACCTTCTCTAAACCTTTGAATACACATGTCCAGTCCAACTGTTTCAGTGCTTATAACATAATATGCTGTTCTCTAACAAGGTGAGTAATTAACCACAGACACAACAACAGTCTGATCCATGAATCCACCTCTAAATGTTCTGGTTTAGGGACAGTTTGTATTGAACCCGTCCTCTTCATCATGCTGTTTACATTCTGACACCATGAGACCAAGACCACACCTGTATAACGATCCATCAACAGTATGGGCCATGTCGAGGCTTCAGACAATGGGATGTTGTCAGAAGGAAGTGTCCACAGAGCTCAGAGTGTCACAGTGTCATCGGCAGGTTGAACAGAGAAACAGAGAAACTCGAAAAGTCACAGAAAGACAGAGGAGTGGACGTCCGTTGGCCACATGACAACTTACCGACAGATTGACATTGTTCTGTTATGATTGTACGGTACCCATCACTGTTGTTAGCTTTTGTTTCAAAACAATGTTGGAGATGAAGAAATTACCACTCCATACTTTTACTTAAAGGGATAGTTCAACATTTTGGCAAATTGGCCCATTGCCATATAGTCTTTAGCAGTATGTTTGTTACCTTTAATTGTCAGTGCAAGCTATTTTTAGAGCGGCGGAGCAGAGCCGTGAGCTGCTCAGAGCTACGCTACGGAGGCTAATGGGATTTGTTGGTTTCCCTCATCAAACCCATCAAATACACAATCCAACAACTCAAACACTCTGGTGGACAAGTTGTGACCTGCACATTCACCACACTATGAGATAATAACTGAACATTACGAGACAGAGTTGTTTTAGAGGTGTGACAGTGGTGGCCCTCTTCACCTTGCCACATTCTGGCGTTGTTGGCAGGATCCATGTAGCACTAGGGGTGGGTCCATGGATTCCTAATGTGTGGCAGCCTGCGCGGATGATTTGCCCTGGCTACTTGGCCAAAGGGATGTGGGTGTGGGTTCAATCCCCGCCCGGGCCCTCTTCACCTTGCCACAGAGGCAAATGCAGAGACTGCTAGCCAAAATGTTGAACTATCCCTTTAAAAGCCCTACTTTCATGATATAATCTCACTGATGCATGAACTTTTTAAAAATTTTCCAGAAAATGCGACTTTTGAATATTACTAATGTTTTGTGAGTTGTGTATGTCATCAACAACAAAACAGCACATTTTACTCCTCAGTTGTTTTATGTGTAAACAAAAACCAAAATAAATGAACCCGCGTCTCTCTCAAATCGCCACAAAATGTTGACCACAGCTGACATCAACATTTCTCCCGGTTTTCTGCAGAAAACGATTAGTTTGATTAAGAGCTATGATGTCACTATATTAACAGTAGACAGATGTTGTCACCATGGAAATGTCACAACTGTGCGAGACACAATTAAGAGGCTTTACAGATGTGCATAGATGGGATCAAACTATAGCTGCTGCAGAAAATATTGATCGCTGTGATAGAAACATCTGGTTGATTGATTGATGAAAGTCAAAGCTTCAAGCCTGTACTGTTAAATGTTAAATATGAGTCACTGGTTTTACTAAACCATGTTCAACCTGATGTTACAACATTGTAAACTGTTTTATTCTGTGTGATAACAACGAGTCTCTTCTCTCTGTAGTTTTAATGGAGCCTAAGAGGAAATACTGCAAGTGGATTTTAATCTGCACCCCGGTAACAGGGATACTCTTCCTCCTCTACTTCGGCTTCGATTGGAAATCATTTTCTATACCTTTACCATCACCAGCATTATCATCATCATCATCCTCATTACCACCATCGCCGTATTATGTGGCTTATCCAGGAAACTACGAGTTCATCATGGACGACACTCCGACCTGTAAGACCGGGACTCCCTTCCTGATCCTCATGGTTCCGGTTGCGCCGGGGAACGTGGCGGCGCGGGACGCCATCCGTCAGACGTGGGGGAGCGAGAAACAGGTTCTGGGTCGGCAGGTGGACACCGTCTTCATCCTGGGCCGGCCGTCGGGAGCGGACGCCGACGCCGAGCGGCGGCAGCAGGAGGAGCTGCGGCGGGAGAACGAGCGGCACCGCGACCTGATCCAGAGCAGCTTCCGGGACAGCTACGGCAACCTGACCATCAAGACCATGGTGATGCTGGAGTGGCTGGTGCTGCGCTGCGCCGCCGCGGCCGCCTACGCCATGAAGGTGGACTCGGACGTGCTCCTCCACGTGCCCAATCTGGTGAAGCTGCTGCAGGACCCCGGCACGGCGCGCACCAACTACATGACCGGTTTGGTGTGGTGGCACAGCCCGGTGCTGAGAAACCCCTTCGTCAAGTTCTACATGCCGAGACACGTGATCGCCGAGGACGAGTACCCGCCGTACCCGCTCGGCATGGCCTACGTCATGTCCCTGGACCTGCCCGCCAAGATCCTGGTGGTCTCGCCTCAGATCAGACCCATCTACATCGAGGACGCCTACCTGGGCATGTGCCTCAAACGCCTGAACATCTCCCCCACGAACCCCCCGGAGTCGACCATGTTCCTCGTGGACCCCCGTCACCCGCTGAGCGGCTGCAGCCTCTCCAAAGCGGTCGCCGTGATGACCACGAGCGTCCAACAGATGACAAGCTACTGGACGAGGAGCAGAAAGCCAGAAGCCAAATGCTGAATTGCTATACTCAGGAGTTTATTTATATGACGTGTTTTGTTTTCAGACGTTTTATGTTTTATGTCTCTTTCATCACAGACACAGACGAGACAATAAGATGGATTATAAATTATGATTAAAAAAAACAAAACGAAAAGGCAGATTTTTCTACATCAGCTTGCTGCAACACTACAGATTTTAAAAGAATAGTTCACCCAAAATTCAAATTTCACTCATTATCTACTCACCCTCGTGTCGACTAAGGGTTGGGCGAAGTTTCAGAGTCCTCCGTGGCTTCTCTGAGTTACAGGGGGTCTCGGCGTAGCAGTGCATGTCCATATAACGGTTGCAAATGGATACCAACTGTCTTCGTAACAAAAAGACACACCAAAAAACATCCAAATACCTCCATGCTGCTCGTATGTAATGTCTGTCGTATTGAAGCCCAGAAATGTGAAATTGTTCCGAAAAAAATTAAATAAGTCTATATTTCAAATCCAAATCTCGCGCGATTTGCGCTGGCGTCAGTACTGATGCCGGCGCAAATCTCGCGAGATTTGGACGAAGAAAAGTGGGATCCATTTGCAACCGTCATATGGACATGCACTGCTACGCCGAGACCCCCTGTAACTCCGAGAAGGCACGGAGGACTCTGAAACTTCTCCCAGCCCTTAGTCGACATGAGGGTGAGTAGATAATGAGTGAAATTTCAATTTTGAGTGAACTATCCCTTTAAGGCTCCACACTGACAATCGTTTTGGACCAAAGAATTAAAGAGGAACTATGCAAGATTTTTATTTTTATCTTGACAGCTTGAAACAGCTTCAGAGTAATTGTGATGGTTAAATGACGTGTTACAGGGAGAAGCAACCAAGTATGCAAGATCAGCGCCTCTGACCTCAGTAACGTGTTATTTAGTAACACATCACTGTAATTTGATTACTTTTTTTAGTAATGGATAGGGGTGTAACGGTATATGTATTCGTCCCGTGCCGTCACGGTTCGGTGCACGCAATCACACGACGAATGTCTGAATGAATTTTTTTTTTTTAAAGAAAGAAGAAAAAAAAGTCGAGTCCTCACTCCAATCCAGGTGGCGGTAATGAGCCTCAAAGCTGCCAGCAACTGTCATAACAGACGTCGGCGCTACTTCACGGATGCGCGGTGCGTCGCTAGAAACGCATCAAACACGTTAGCACATGTTCACCCCAATATGTCAATCACTGGTCCAAGGACCATATGGTAATCGGGACAGCCCTAGTAACATGTTATCATTTCTAAAATGGTAATTAGATTATAGGTAACTAAATGTTACCATGGCCAGTCTCCACCTGGCTGTCCTGCTCGAGGTTGTTTTTATTGTTTTTTGTGTGAATGGAGTAACTAGTAATGTAACTAGTCTAGTAATGTAGCTTTTTACTTTTGAAATAAAGTAATCAGAACAGTATCGGAGTAATCCGTAATTTAACTACTTTTCCAGAATAAGCTAGTAGTGTCTTTTTAATGACATGAAAATGCGCACTCTGAAACTGTAGGAGCTCTGTAGAGAAAAAAGCTACAGGAAACAGAGAAAAAGTTACCAGACATGCATAGTTCAGCTTTCAAAAACATTTTTGCTGCCGTTTAATACTTGAGTATTGTACTGTAAAGTCTATTTTTTTAAGTTATCTGTTCTTTACTAGAGTTTAACTTTTACTCCATTGCACCTACAAGTAAAGACAAATATTGCACTCCTAATGACATATCTATGCAGTACACTGTGACTTTAAAACAGCTCTTAGTCAGACCTGAATCGTCTTTTATTTTGAAAATGTGACAGACAATACACTGTGGGGATGTTAGATGTCAAATCTGCTGCATTCACTCACTTTGAACTTGTTGGCAACAGCAGGTCTAAGGATGTTTGAAATTAATGAATAAAGATTTCTTTGGTTTTTATTGTTTACTGTGCTTGCTACAACCCGACGTCATCAATGCACCAAAAAAAAAAGAAAAAGCTGAAATATAAAAGCAACAAAGGCTCTTTTGTGGATTCAATTATGTTTTTATGTCTGTTTCAGTCGAGCTTTTAGAGCAGCTAAAAGCTTTTGTTGTGGCGACAGAAAGCCACTAATGAGCTGTAGGAACAGGATGTAGGCTTACACAGATGAAAAATGAGATGACCACACTGACTAAAGGAGCGCTCCCATTAAATATACATGCATTATTAATGAACAGTTTACATTTATAATCTTATACAAAAGCTTAAAACCATGAAAACATACACTTATTTCAATAGAGCTGTAAGAGCCAAAGTGTATAGATGGACATTAAGTTAAATTTTAACTTAATGTCCATCTATACACTTTGGCTTTTACAGCTCTATTGAAATGAATGTATTCAAGTATTTTACCTGCTCTGCTGTAACTCAGCAGGTTGTACCAGATCGGGAACAATACAACAATGGACTGTTTGTACTCTGCAGACACAGTCACCACCACACATGAGTAAAAGCTGATAGGTGATGATTAAGCAGGATTTATTTATTTTTTTTAGACTCTTTTTAAGTCTATATTTTGTGTTTCAGGAAAATCCTACTGTATTTAAATTCAAACTTTAAAAATTTGACTGAACAACTTTCACTATTGGAGTCATGTTTAATCAAGATTAACTGTGTACTGTGTACTACGAACAACATGTTACTGCTGATGATATAGGAATATAAGTTACAACCTGTTGGACATAAAACACTTTCAAGATCCTTAATGGTTTGCATATCAGATCAGATCAGATCCAGCTGCACAGTTGCCTCTGGTCCACAAGGGGGCAGACTAACATCAGATTAAAACCTTAAACCTGCAGTCCTCCACTGCAGCTCCGACCTCCTGGACACTGACACTTATTTTCAGGGCGTTTTCAGGAAAAAAGAAAACATGGTTTGATAAAAGCTGATTCACTGTGAAGTGATACTTATAACTAATATCACATGTATGAATAATATTTATCACACAAGCACAACTTTTTTTTTTTTTTTACTTTAATGACCCCCAGACTTTGTGACTCTGGAGGAACCACTACATACTGTAGGTTATCCTGTGTGCACAACAGTTTCATTTAGCATTGATTAGTGGAGGAAACATGGGCAAATTGATCACTATAAAACTCAGGGGAAAAGAGGGAGGACGTGCAGCAAAGGGCCATGAGTTGGATTCAAACCCATCAGGAGGACTGAGGTTTAACGGTCCGTGCTCCACCATCTAATATGTGTAATGAATCTCGGTCTAAATCAAAGCCAGTGGAGGACAGTGACGTTAACCTTGGCCTCGGCCTCCTCCTCCTCCTCCTCCCATGTGTTGTCATTCATCTGCAGCTGTCTATGATCTGTTCTGTTCTCCCTCCCTGTCAGATAAGGGAGGAGGATCCCTGAAGTCAAAGGCCCTTTGCTCTCTCTCTCTCTCCTCTCCTCTCTCCCTTTTCCTGCCGACTGCAGCCGGCATAAATCACACACATGCTGAAAACCCCAAACCCAGGATCCACACATCATTCACTGTTTTTGCTGCCATCTAACGTCAAAGATCCGTCCGGCTCAGCGGCTGGAAATGTTATAAATCAACCGCCGGTGGCTCTGCCCGCTGTGTATGTGTATGTGTGTGTGTGTGAGTGAGTAAGAAGTGCCATGTTACTCTCTGTAAACACACACCCGTCTGTGTGAATCCTGTTAATGGTGCAGCACATTGTGGTTTTCATGCACAGTTTGGAGTTTAGCACCTTCATGATTGCTCTGCAGATTCACATTTATAACTGAACCAGGCGAGGTCGTCCTCGTCGTCTCTGCTTTCTGTTTCATCCTCAGACTGTTATCTGTCCTCTCATCTAGCTACTTCCTGTCTGTGCCCACCACCACCGCCAGACAGACAGTTTGTTTGGGTCTGAGTCTGTTACTGGGCCCATTTCTTGTCTCGCTGTTTAAGGTATAAACACACAACTCTCATAGGCTCTGCAATTTGTACAAACACACACACACACACACACACACACACACACATACACACGCCCACCACTGCAGAGGAAATTGCTCATCTGCTTCGTCTCCTTTGATGCTCAGACAGGATTGAGTTGATACATTCCTTTAGTATGTAATATATGTGTGTGTATGTGTGGATGGGCTTTATTATTTATATTCTCATCCTCATCTTAAAACAAAGGTCTTTTATTTTTCTCTGGAGGACGGAAACTCTGTTAAATGTTTGAGAACCAGTCCGACAGTGTGCAGCATGTATAAGAAGTTAATATTTCAACCCTGAGCTACGTCTATATTTATATTTCTTGGTCATGAGGACGAGTCGTTTTTTACGAGCGCAGCACACACAGATACGTCTGCACTTTAACCCCCTCCCTGCCCTCTGCAGACCGGCTGTCCTCTCTGTCACCCTGAGAAAACAGAGCACGGCGGGGTCATGAACCTTAGTCCGTTCTGTTTTGGTCACACACACACAAACACACACACTTTAACTTGAACGATGCGTGTCATTTGTTTGTCTAAGTGTCTTTTTAAAGCCGTGGTATCAATAACAAATGTTTATTTTAATATTGATGAGCTTCTATGGAGCCACTCACCCACTGATGATCATCACCTGACTCCTGACCGCTCTCTTCTGCTGCTTCAGACATGTTTAAATTAAATAAATACGGTGGCCCATGAGGACAAAATCATGGCAAGGATCAATCCAAACCACTTCCATCAGGAGAAGCACGGTGCCAAATCATAAACAGTGACAGACTCAAAAACACATATAAGGCCAAACACATGAACGGCAAAGATGTTGCAAACACACAATCGATGCAACAGTGAACATACGAGTTAGACCTTGGGCTAGACCTCATATAACTTTACTACCTATAATATATATTATTATAATATTATGAGGAAATAAAAGGGATTTTACAGGATAGATTGATTGTGAATGAATAATTATTTTGATATGCTATAGCAATCAGCTAATTTCCATCCTTTGTCCCTAGGAAGGTTGATGTTAACATTGTAGTTAATAGGACAGAGATATACTAGCAGTAAAAGGGTAAAACAGTACAATAACAATAAGAGTGACAGTTACAGTACATCATAGACAGACAATGAATCTTGTTACTTGTGACAGACCAAGAATAAAGTGACCATTGAATGTTAAAGTGCTGGAGTGCTAAAGTGATTTAAGTGCTAATCATGGTTATTAGTTTTGAGGTTCTGAATGATCACTTGTTGTAGATGTAAAGACTAGAAGTGAAAGGGCAACATATTCACATCCTGCAGGAGTTCCTCAAGAAACCAGAATTAAAAGGAAAGTGGCTAATGCTAATGCTATTGAAACGGCCACTGTGAGTTTGTGCCCACAAGCAGAAATCAAACTGTGCTATCGTTGCTTTAAATCTTTAATTTCAGATGAAATGCTGTGTTTATATTGAGTCATTTCACTAGGGACCAGACTTGTGACCTGCTGGGACATGAAACTACGTGTTCACCCTCCGTTGGTCCAGACCAGCAGACTCCTGGAGCGTGATGATGATGATGACACTAGGTTGTGAAAGTCATTTCTCGGACTTCTGCACTGATTTAGAAATGAATCAGTTTGGTGTCACAAACCATTTTCTCCAGAGGCTGAGATGAGCTGTTGTTGTTGTTGTGTTTGTTGTTATTTGACATTTGACATTGACACATTAAAGTGAAGGGGGAGAAAGGAGTTTAACAGATTATTTGTCCTGCTCTTCATCTCTGCAGCCAGTGCTCACACAACACACCTGAAAACTCTAACTTGCATTGTGGGAAACACATGCACAAAGTTTTGTGAATCTGCTGGATTTGATTTTGCCCCTTTAAACAAACAAACAAACCCAGAGCTGGATGTTTTATCACATGACGTCCTCACGTCTCTCTGTCTCTCTCTGTCACACACACCGACTATCAACAAACTGCTCATGTGAAAGTAAGTTAACCAGATGCAGTGGTGATTTAGGGGTCGCAGACAGTGAGAGGGTAGAGGCCAAGTTTGGGGTCTCACACTATCTCTCTCTGCCTTCACCAGCCCATAAATAATCCCACAGTGACACGAGGGAAGCTGCAGCCTGAGAAACAGAGAGAAAGAGGAGGAGGAGTGTTTAGATGACCTGAGAGGACGAGAGAAAGAGATGAGAGAAAGAAGACAGGTGTGGGAATAGAGAGACAGAGGGCGGACGTCCTGCAGGTTCAAGGTCTGAGTCAGAAAATGGGGCTGTTTATATTTTATGGACCGAAAATTTAGAAGAATATTCACCTTTAGAAACTTTGATTGTGTCTCATTAACAAGTAAATTGTCATTTGTTTTGTTCATAAACAAGTCACTTTATCTTTAAGATGTCCATATGTACTGTTATGACAAACATGTTCAGTTTTCAGTGATATAAAACACGGCATGTGCCTTTAAGAAGTTGGATTTTTCATTAGTTTTTATTCATTTTATTTTGTCTTGACTTTTAGTTTTTAATGTTAGTTTGGTTTTAGGGTTTTGCTTTAGATTGTATTTTAGTTTCTCTGTTGAGGAGTCATACAACAAACACATTGAACCATGAGTCTTTAAACTTATTTGAAGTGACAAAGACAAAGTGACAAAAACTTAAAAGATTTTCTCGATAATAGTTAAAATCTGTTGATTTTGTAAACACAGTGGATTTTCAGTTCATTTGATTTTAGAAAAAAAAATTTTGCATGTCTAGTTTTCATTATTTCGTCATTTCACAGTAGAAACTTTGACTGGAGATGTTTCCTTGATTGCTTGTTGTTGATTGTTAATATTTTGGTTTATTTCAACATTAAAGTGGGATCTATCTATCTATCTATCTATCTATCTATCTATCTATCTATCTATCTATCTATCTATCTATATCTATCTATCTATCTAGGATGAGCAGATGTGTCCACAGATGTGTCAGTGTAGCTGCAGTTTGTGTCCTTTGATCCAGAAATAGCCTCCTTGTCAAATGTCTTCTCTCCCTCTACGTTCTGCTGCTCACATCTACAAACACTGATGTTTTTCTTCTCTTTAACATTGTGCTGGATTCCTCGCGACCACATGGACCCCTGCCACTCAGGTTCTCACGATCCCTGTCAGAGAGTCACTCTGTGGGCTGTGAGAACCACCACCTCCCCCCTCCCTCTCTCCCTCTCCCCCTCCCTCACGCTGCGGTCCGCTCCCCTCGGCAGACGCAAACAAAAACACACACAAACATGTCACAAGTCGACGTATGTTGTGTATACACAGATTCAAACAAGCGTACATAATGGCACACTCGGCCTCCTCGGCGCCCTGATTCCTCTCCAATGTGCTCGGTCCTCTACTCCTCGCTCTCTCTCTCAAAACAAACACAGCTGCTGCTCGTGTTGGAGAAACGTTTCAGCATCAGGCCTGGATCTGCAGCACTTATCCCAACCACCTCTAATCAGAATATGTGTTGGGTGTAGGTACATGTGCAGGTATCAAACGTGTGTCATTATCAGAGCTGTTTGCAGCACAAACCCCAAGAATCATTTTTTTTTTTTTACCTTTATTTTACCATCCAAAGTATTGAGAACAAAATTCATATTTACTGTACAATGTCGGCCTGTTAACTGCCATAAAATCACTTGTAGGGGAAGAGGGAGAAGACAAAACAAACTGTATCGTGACTCAACCAAGATGAGCTGAGTTTTTCTTTTGTGTTTTTGTAATAGGTTCCAGTCATTTGATGCAGCAAATGAGAAGGACAGTTGTCCAAAGAAAAGACTTTGGTTGGTGTAGTGTGATAGTATGTTGTACTTGGCTGTCGATACTGGAGACAGTAGCTGGTTTACTGTAAATATGGAGGTGAATGACTGAGGAGTGTTTTATATAGGTGAGTATGAACCAGTTAGCCTAATACTAAAGAAGGACATTTGACCTGAAAATAAAGCAGAGAGTGGTGAGTCCTGATTCGAATAGCAGAATATAGATGTGTCCAATTTATGGAGATGTTCCTTTGCATGCGTGTCAGTAGATTGTATCCCCAATACAGTAATCAAACATCATAGATTTGGCAGCAGGTGTAAATGAGGAATGATTTCTGGTTCATGTGACTTATTGTAGGCTACATGATGTAGTTAAAACTTGTTCTACAGTAAGAAAAGTGCAAAGCGTCCACTTCAGACAGACAAACATGAGATTTAATACAAATTCAAAACGGTCCTGTCCTAATAAAAATGCTACAATACCCAATAAATAACAGCATTTTAAAAACCTGTTTTACTTTCCTGTCTGATGAGTTTGAGTCAATCACCACCTATGCCACTGTATTGTAACTCACTGCTCCTCTTTTTAGCTACTGTGCAATTGGACCTGAGCAACACATTTCATGAACTCCATGTTCATGAAAGCATGAATACAGATAACAGAAAAAAACAATAATTGCTTCAGTTAAAAAACAAAAACCCAAAAAGGTCTCTGTTAACACCATTGTTTATCAAGGGTGTTCGTGCTGCTCATCAGAAACGGGAAGTCATAAAAACGGGAAGTGAAAAATAAATTTAAAAAACCAGTAGATGAACAGCAAATCAACTGCAGAAAAGCCAAGTGATGTGTTGTTTACATCTTTATCTCACTTATACATGGCTGTTATCTCATCAGCTGCTCCCGTGACCCGGGGATCTCGGGTCTCCAGCTGCTCTGCGCTCAGACGCAACATCAGCAGGTGACTGTTGGATCTGTCAGTCAGTCGGAGCTGTAGGCGGCGGCGCGGGGTGGAGACGGAGTGGCTCGGTGTCCATAGAAGTAACGTAGCACGAAAAGTTGCCGGTAAACCACGGGGAAAAAAGACAATGCTGTTATCTTGATTGTGATTGGCTAAATGACGTGTGATGCGCTGCACCAAAGATGTTGTATTGTGAAGAAGACAGCAATCCCGCCTGAAAATCCACTCTCTGGATCCTATAGAGGGGGTGGGTAGCCTATAGCTATTGACTGAAAAATAAGTGGGTATTGGCCGTGCACTACACTACTACACCACTGCTTGTAACTGTAAACAAGTGACGTGTCAGAGCTGGTGCGGCTTCTTGGGAATCGAAAGTGAAACTTACTGACGTTCAGACAGCCCTGTAGGAGAGATGGCACAGCAAATGTTTCAGCTGGATCAGGAAAAACTGAGCTGTTCGATCTGTCTGGAGCTTCTGAAGGTGCCGGTGACTATTCCCTGTGGTCACAGCTACTGCATGAGCTGTATTAAAAACTACTGGGGTGAAGATGATCAGAAGAAGAAAAAGAAGAAGAACTCATGCAGCTGCCCACAGTGCAGAGAGAGCTTCACACAGAGGCCAGCACTGGTGAAAAACACCATGTTTGCAGAGTTAGTGGAGGACCTGAAGAAAATGGGACTTCGAGCGGCTCCACCCGATCACTCCTACGCCGGACCTGGAGACGTGGCCTGTGACTTCTGCACCGGGAGGAAGCTGAAAGCCTTCAAGTCCTGTCTGGTGTGTTTGGCCTCTTACTGTGAGCAGCACCTTCAGCCTCACTACGATGTAGCTCCACTGAAGAAACACAAGCTGGTCGAAGCATCCTCGAAACTTCTGGAGAACATCTGCCCTCGCCATAACGAGGTGATGAAGATTTTCTGCCGCACCGATCAGCAGTATATCTGTTACCTCTGCTCCATGGACGAACATAAAGGCCACGACACAGTCTCAGCTGTAGCAGAAAGCGCTGAGAAGCAGAAGGAGCTCGGGGCGAGTCGTCAAAAGATCCAACGAAGGCTACAAGCCATAAAGAAAGATGTGGAGGTGCTTCAACAGGAGGAGGAGGCCATCAATCTCTCTGCCGATAAAGCCGTAAGTAACAGTGAGAAGATCTTCGCTGACTTGATTCAACTCATTGAGAGAAGAAGGTCTGAGGTGGAGCAGCAGATCAGATCTCAACAGAAAACTGAAGTGAGTCGAGTCCAAGAGCTGAAGGAGAAGCTGCAGCAGGAGATCACTGAGCTGAGGAGGAAAGACACCGGTCTGACAAAGCTGTCGCACACAGAGGATCACTTCCACTTCCTAAACAACTTCCACTCTCTGTCACATCTGAGTGATGCAATAGATGTACTCAGCATCCAGCGACCACATTTCGAGGAAGTGACAGCAGCGTTGTCAGAGATCAGAGATAAACTTCAGGCTGCTCTCAATGAGAAGCAGACAAAGGTCTCTGGAGTTCATGAGCTGATGCAGCATCATGAACCCCGAACCAGAACTGATCTTTTGGCTTATGCTTGTTATGTCACACTGGATCCATTCACTGCAAATACATTTTTGTCACTGACTAAAGGGAACAGAAAGGCAACACTGATGAGTGAGGAACAGTCGTTTTGGGTTCAACCTGAACCGTTCATTCAGTGGTTTCAGGTCCTGAGCACAGAGGGTCTGACAGGACGTTGTTACTGGGAAGTGGAGTGGAGTGGTCACGTTTTTATAGCAGTGGCCTACAAGAACATCAGCAGAGCAGGGACCAGGAACGAATGTGGGTTTGGACTGAATGACAGATCCTGGGCATTACACTGTCGCAATGGTGAATATCAGTTCGTACATAATGGTATTATTACTCCCATCTCAGGCCCGCTGTCCTCCAGAGTAGGCGTGTACCTGGATCACAGGGCAGGAACTCTGTCTTTCTACAGCGTCACAGAAACCACGACTCTGCTCCACAGAGTCCAGACCAGGTTCACTCAGCCTCTTCATCCTGGATTCTGGCTTCCCTCGTTTTCTCCTGGAGACTCAGCTGAGTTGTGTCAGCTCAGGTAGACAGGAGTGTTTAGTGTGATTCATCAATGAGGCTGCACAGTGGAGTTCATGATTGGTTTGTCTGCAGCAGTGCTGGGCAGTAACACGTTACTGTAATGGGATTACATTATTAGTAACGGAGTAATATAACGGGTTATAATTCCTAAAATAGTAATTAGATTATAGTTACAACCCCAGGTAACCCCAAGTCTGCTTGCCTTGTGTTTTTTTTTTGAGGGTGGTTCTCAAACTTTTTTATATCAAGGACACCTAAATTGACACAAATTAGACCACGGACCCCCATTGGACAAACATTTGAAGTAAACACCAGAAATACACAAATATTAACATTGAGACTGAAGAACATTTCAGTTAATGTACGTTCAAGTTAGGGCCAGTGGCGTGAATTTTTGGAAATATTGTAGAGAATTTTCTGGAAAAAAAATTCTCAAAAACAATTCTAGAAAAAAAGTGGAAACATTTCTCAAAAAAAGTTTTTAAAAAATTCTAGAAAAAGTGGTAAAATTTCAACAAAAAAAAAAAAGATTTCTCAAAAGAAAGTTAAACACTTTCCAGAAAGAAGTGAAAAATGTTCTCAAAAACAATTCTAGAAAAAAGTGATAAAAATTTCTCAAAAAAAAAAAAGTTCTAGAAAAATTGGTAAAATTTCAAGAAAAAATTGGGGACCCCTTGAACCCTCTCAAGGACCCCTGGAAAAAAAAAGTTAAAGAATTTCTAAAACAAAGTGGAAGGATTTCTCAAAAAAAGTTAAAAAAAAATAAAAAATAAAAAATATGATCTCTCAAAAAAAGTTAGAAAAAGTGGTAAAATTTCTCAAAAAAAAAAAAAGTTTAAAAGTTCTAGAAAAAAGTGGTAAATTTTCAAGAAAAAGTTGGGGACCCCCATGAACCCTCCCAAGGACCCCACTTTGAGAACCACTGATGTAACTGATTAATTAGTGATACATTTTTTAAATAAAGTAATCAATAAGTAAGTAAGTAACCTTTATTTGTATCACTTTTTGCAATTATAATTACAAAGTGCTTTACAATGAAAGTGCAGAGTGGCAAAATGGCTCAATTTGAAATAACACAACATACATCAAATTAAAAACAAAAACAAGCAAACAAACAAAAATATGTATATAAGAATATACTGATAATCAGAAGAGTGATGTGATTACTTTTAGAATAAGTAATCAGTAATTTAATTACATAGCCCAACACTGGTCTGCAGTGATACAGATAGTGATGTTTTCTTTGTCTTGACAATAACAATGAAATTGTGAAATGAAGAAATGATTCATCTTATAATTTTTATTTCCCTTAAATATTTGTTGTTGTTGTTGAAATGTTATCATCATTTGCGCTCAGCATGTGGATACATGATGGACAATGGAAAATGCCCCAATGTCACATTAATCACCTGCCAGATGTTTGCATCATTAATATGACTTGTATGATTTGATGTTTGCACTGATGTTGTATGGACCACAGATTGTGCTGCCGCTGTGGTTGTGATGATGTTATCAAAATCACTTTACTTTCATTTATGGAGGAAAAAAAACACAGCAATATAAAGTAAATTGTCCAAATTGTCAATAAATAAAATTATGGAATTAAGATTTTTCTATATTTAAAAATATAATCTTTAACATGTGTATGAAGTGTTGTTACTTGGTCACAATTTTAGGGAGCAGTTGTGAAATTTATTTGTACAACATAAAATCATTGACCAGTCACCATTTGAACAGCAAACAAACAAACAAACAAAAAAAACTTTTTGCTTTGATATGTTTCTTTTCTTCTTAAGATCATGGGTCAAATATGAGTTCATGAGGACATTGATAATGGGAATTAAATAAACTCTGGAGGTGACAACTTATTTTAAAATTTTTGACAAAATCCAACTTTATAATGGGTGTGTATTGCGTCTTTTTTTTCCCCCTGTGTATTGCGTCTAATGAGCAGAGCTTAGAGTGCGTGACTTCATCGTTAGAGTGGGAGAGACCAAAAAAACATTCTGGAATTTTTCTGGCTAAACTGTCACCACGGCCACAAATTAAACTCTAGACACATGATTTTCTCCACGTTCGAAGCCACACTTGTCCTGTCTCATGTGATGTGCTCAAAACAGCAGACAGACTTACAGAATTGTCTCGGTGAACCACTTTGTGCAGCTAGATCTGCTCCAGTGGCTCATTGACTTCAATACAAAAGTAGGAGATGATTTTTTGAGAAAAGCAGAAATGACCCCCTTTTCTATCTCGTGACTTCAAGAAACGTTTTTGCCAACGTTCAGGAAAACACAAATGGATGGATGGATACACACACACACACACACACACACACACACACACACACACACACACACACACACACACACACACACACACACACACACACACACACACACACACACACACACACACACACACACACACACACACACACACACACACCACAGACCACACAGCATGAGAGTGTATGTTAGTACGGAGCAGTGTGTAATACAAATTTAGGAAACCTGATCATTTACTGTAAATCTGTTGAATCTCAACTGTGTGTCATAATGAAAGCAAATGAATGTTTAACTATCTGACTTGACATTTTCTCACCAGGGAGGTTGCTTGCGTGTTACTGTAAATACAGAACAACTGCAGTACCTGTATGATTTGTAAAGTAGTAGAAATGGAAGTGGTTATTTCCCACAGATCAATGAGCTGATTTAAGAATTTTTAAAGAGAATTTTCCCAAACACCAGCCAAGAGGTAAGTGTTGAAGAGTTGTAGCTGACAGAAATGCTGTGGTAATTCAGATAACCACTCTCTGCAAAGTTCCATACCTCGGAATGAACACATTGGTCCTATAACCTTGTTTGTCACAACAAACACAACAAATATTAAAGTATTTCTCACATACTGATAAAGAACCTTACATTAATTTCATCCATAGAAAAGGCTGGATTAATTAATTTTTATAATTTGAGTTGGGACACAGATAGAAATCAAACATTCAAAGCAGCAACACAGAAGGAAGTTGAGTGACGCACGCTGTCATGTGGTCAAAGCCTTTCTTAGTTCTTAAGTAAAAAGTGTTTTCTTTCGATTCAAGCAGGACATACATCTCAGCAGGCACACGGAGGTAGGTTGCATCTGATAGATTACACTGTCTTTTCAGTCTTAAAATTGTTTACAAGTATATTTTCAGAAATGTTATGTATTTTCTCTATAATATTCTGGTCAACATGATGTGTTTATTTTACACATTATAATAGATTTTCTGGTCAACAGATATCACTGTCTTAGTCTTGCTACTGAAACACTCAAGACCAGAGGTGGGTAGAGAGATTTTACTCAAGTAAAAGTAAAAAGTAGCCATTCAAACATTTACTTGAGTAAGTGAGAAAGTACTTGGTAAAAAAGCTACTCAAGTACTGAGTAACTGTACCTAACCTCTGATTTGTTCGTTTAATGATCAGTGCATGAATGCAGGCCTAATCAAATACACAAAAATATAATAGCAATGCAATATAATAGCAATCAAAAAATTCAGATATTGCCCATATCATAGCACAGATCACGGATCTGTGCCAGATCCAATCCACATGTTTCAGCTTTACTAACTGTACTGGGCCCGTGACTAGCCAAAATCTGTTCCAGATCAGTAATCTGGATCTGTGTATCATGGTGCTCTATTACAAACTGTGGAGTTCTAACTCATCATTGTGTCTTGTACAGTAAAGTACAGTAAAGTAAATTGTCTTGTACAGTAAAGTAAATTGGCCATCTTTATATGTGTGCAGGCTCGGCCATTGGTATGTGCTGATTTACAAGGCCATTCTTGAGATGATTCCATTTTATTTATCATCCCTTCTAATCTTGACTAACAGGGCCTACAGTCTCCGCTCTCAGGACTTTTGTCATTTTACTGTTCCTAAGGTGAGAACAGAAATGGGGAAGAAAACTTTTAGATTCTCTGCTCCGAGTACATGGAACAGTTTGCAGTCAGAGCTCAAACTCCAAGGTCTGGTATCGCTGAATGTATTCAAGTCCATAATAGATTCCATCACATCCAGGCTTCAGGAGTGCAAATGTTTTACTTGAGTGCAAATGTTTGACTAATCTTGTAAATTCTTTGAACTAATTTTGAAAATTCAATTGTTTTTTTGTTTTTTTTTGTTTGTTTGTTTTGTGTCTTTAATTAATGTGACTATGTGCTGAAACTATGTGCTGTCATTCTTGTCCAGGTCTCACTTGCAAAAGAGATTTTGGATCTCAATGGGACAAACCTGGTTAAATAAAGGTTATAATAATAAATCGGTATTGGCGTGGAGCTGCACCAAATTGTGTTAAATGTCCGGCCCTGATCTGGCACAGTTACATTTTGCTGTATGGGTCACTTTGCTGACGGAGGGGTAAGTGTGAGCGAGTGAGTGAGCGCTGAAGAAGAAAGACAGAAATTGAGTGAGACAGACAGAAAGAAAGAGAGAAAGACAGAAAGAGAGACAGATAGAGACACAGAGAAAGAGAGACTTGACACACATGTTAAAAGCTGCATCCTATGTCAGTCTGATTTAGTGTGTGTGGGGCTGTGTTTATAATCATCTTAACGAGTGTCAGGCTCCACCTGCACCTGTTCCATTTATAGACGTTGATAACGAGATGGCCCCTACAGCTGGCCACCTGCACAACACAGAGCAGGAGCAGAGCAGTGAGATTTGAGCTCGGTGCATCTCCTGGATGAAAGCTGATAAAAGAGAACAGTAACTCTTATCAGAAGGTGGTAAAGTCTAAATGGGTCAGAAGACCTTCCTGAATTTTACATGTAAATCAAATGTTTGTAGGGCACATACTTTTCTTGAAATCGTGAGTTAGAAAAATGAGTCATTCCTGCTTTTCTCAAAAAATCAGCTCCTCCTTTTGTTATGGGAGTCAATGAGCCAGTGGTGCGGGTCTAGCTGCACAAAGAGGCTCAGTAATAAAAATTCTGTAAGTCTGTCTGCTGTTTTGAGCACATCACCTTACATATGACCCTCCGATGTTGACACGGGATTTATTCCTTTTACTATCGCTCTCCTTTTTAGTCTGTTTCCTCTCTTCCTCACTCTTCCTCTTTTTGGCTTGTTTTGCCGTGTATGCCGTTGTTTTGAGCGCCGGTATGATCACTTTTCCTGCCACTGCCATATTCACCACCTCTGTTCACCACCGGTGGGACGTGAACGTACATCGACTTTTGTCGATTAGCCAATAGGAACATACAAAACAGCTCATGGAACACCTGCTTTGTAAAATGGCCTGTGATTGGCTGAACACTGCCGTCACGGTGTTGATTTTCTGCAGCTCAAATACAGAGCCAACAGAGGGCGCAGAGGCGCAGTGTCTGTTTCAGTATGTTTCAGCCCTCCCATAACACTTTGAATTACAATATGCTGAAAGGTTATTATGGATATTTGACCGAATGACGCCCAAAATAACTTACAAACTATAGCTTTAACCCCCCATAAAGTTGGATTTTGTCAAAAATTTGAATGATTTTAAAACTGCCAAAAATCATAAACAGTTTATCTAAGCAATAGAGGAATACTTTAAAAGTTTGTCTACCGTTTAGAAGTTGAATGAAGTCTGTAGCAGAAAGTATGCTGAAGTTATAGCGGTTCAAAGAAGCACAAGGATTAAAGAGTTTGAAGATAGTTTCAATTTATTTCTTATGGGATAAAAAAATTAGAAAAAGTTAAATAATTTAAGAAGTATAAATAGTTGTAAAGAGAAAAGTAACATCAATAATGTCCTGAAAAAGCTGTACATTTTGATGTATGAAGGACTAGTTAAAGCAGTGGTTCTCAACCTTTTTGAGTCGCGACCCCCAATTTAACATGCACTGCCTTCCGCAACCCCCCCCCCCATCAGTGCCTCATTAAAAAGAGTGAGTTGTGCTTCTGTTGAAATTCAATAGATACTGGAACCGAATGGCTACCAAAATGTAGAGATTGATTAGTTGATTGATAGATAGATTTTTATACGTGTAGATGTGTTCATTGCCAGACAGATCTCTGCTTGAATTAAAGGGCAATTTGGGTGATTCATTGCAGATTCAAGGTTCCTGCATCAGATCAAACCGGAGCTGTTCAGAAGGAGCGAGACGACTGGGTGACGGCTGTCCACAGACCAGGGATGTCCAGGGATGAATTCTTATTAGAGAGTCTACATGTAAGCATAGCCGAAGACGCAGAGACACCAATCCAGATCTGGAGTCAATCAGTGGATTTAGTGGCGGATCCATCATTTATCCCTTTGCTGATTATTCAAAGCCTGTACCTGCACCTCGCAGCTGCAAGATGGTGGATACTCAAGTTACGGGACAAGACACGTTGCCTCCTGTCTTGTCTCCAACTTCTCCCATATCCTCACCCACCTCACCCTCCTCCACTGTCCCAGGGCCTCCTCAGCCCCTGGACATCCCAGTAGCTCCAGCTTTACCCTGTATACCCAAGACAAATTTGAGAAAAATATGCACTAAGGCTTTCCACTGGGACACGCTCAGCTCAGAAAAGGTAACACTTCAAACTTTTATTGATTAGAAGACTCTAAATTAGCATATTTTCACAGTTAAGTGTAAAACTTAACAAATGGTGTCCCTGGTGTGAATTAGTCATACAGTATTTAAATGCCGTCTTTTACTATTTTGGCAAACACACTGAAAGCTCAGTTTCAGCTCAGTTTCTCTTCATCATTCCTCTATATTGCATCATTGTTGGGAATTAGTCTTTGTTTTGTCCGTCACTTCTTAATTCGACTACTTCCCCAGTGTCGCTGCTCCCTTTGTAATATTAACATTGATTTCCCAGTAAAACGTAGTCACCTTGGCACTGAATTAATTTGTGTTTCTCGCCAGATTGCAGAATCATTTTGGGAAAAAGGATGTGCCGGGAGGATTGAAATCGACACGTCGCGCTTATACAAGCAATTTGCCGTTCAGGATGTGGTGTTTCGAGCGACGAAGCAGAGGGCCGTCAAAATCCTGCTCGACCCGAAGATGGCACAGAACTTTAGTGAGTAGCTCAACAACAACAACAAGGGCTGTGGTGAAGTTGTTTGGTCCAATGCAACAGATGAATTTCAGCATTTTAGGATAAAGACCAGACTCTTCCACCGTGTTGTGATGAAACATTTTTTTTTTATGATCAAATATGTATTGGTCATTTCAGGCAGTGATACAATTGTTCAGCGTCCATCAGATCAGGGTTCATATTACAGTATGATACAACTGTTATTTGCCCCATCCCTAATCACCCCCAACCCATGTAGTGTATCAAAAGGGGCGTTCACACCGGACGAGATAGACGCGAATGGAGCGGCAACTCTACATTGAAAATCAATGTAAATGGCGCGATGACACGCGATTCAGGCGGAGGCGGCGCAAATGGAGCGTCTGGAGCGATGAGACGCGGCGCGAATGAAGCGGCGCGTCTGAAGCGGCGAGAATAAAGTTGAAAATATTGAACTTTTCAGGCGGCATCGCGCCGTGACATCCAATCAGCGACGAGTTCAAGCCGACGACGTCACTTCTCTGTACGCTTGTTTACACTCAGAACAACATGAAGGAGAAGCTAATTGTATTTGAGCTGTGTGTGGGCACCGCTGCCGTCTTCTACACAGAGTGAACACACACACACACACACAGTGAACCCAGACAGGACGGCGGGTGGTTTTCCGGTGTTTCTGAGACTTGTACAGCAGTAGTACAGTGCAGCAACGGTGGTGATATCAGCCATGATCGACGTGGAAAGAGAGCAGGTTGAGAGTACCGGTTTTCAAATGAACGGGCGGAGCGTCTAGCGCGAATGACGCGATGGACGCGAATGATCCAAAATGACCAAGCGGCGCGATGGAAGCGTCTGGCGCGATTATATTCGCGTCTATCGCGTCCGGTGTGAACGCCGCTTAAGACAGAGTAGACTGGGGTGGATGGATGGATGGATGGATGGATGGATGGATGGATGGATGGATGGATGGATGGATGGATGGATGGATGGATGGATGGATGGATGGATGGATGGATGGATGGATGGATGGATGGATGGATGGATGGATAGATAGATAGATAGATAGATAGATAGATAGATAGATAGATAGATAGATAGATAGATAGATAGATAGATAGATAGATAGATAGATAGATAGATAGATAGAATTTAACAGCCCAATTAAAAGGAAGCTGCCCTGATCTAAGCGACACTGGTAGTCGGAGTTTGTCGCTCCTCCCTTACCTGGAAACTTTAGGACGGTTGTGTCAGGAGCAGCAGCAGCAGCCGAGTGATGACAGCCTTTTGGAAGATTTCAGACGTTTGTTGAATAAAGGAAACTCTGATCATTATTATTTTTTCCCCCCACCTGTCCCACTTTGGTCCTTTAACACCGAGATAGAAAGTGACATTTCAGCAGTGGTAGAGGAAAACACTTAGGACCTGCTCAGTAGACTATTTAGCATTAGCAGCTGTTTGCGTAAAGCAGAAGTAAGCGATCCGGTTGTTTTGGCTAACTTCCTGTTAGCCGATGGCCCTCGTCCCTGCGTCACCACATTCACGCGCATCCCTTGGCTGCACACACAGAGAGGACCGCCCCTTTATGCTGTTCTCTCTCCTCATTGGATAAAGGTTGTAGGATACAAGGAAAGTTTTCTCCTCGGCTTACAGCAGAGCAGAGGGACTGACAGACCCGTGTTTCAGACCAAACACTATGTAAGTGATTGCTGTCGGAAGATAGACCTATTTAAGACTTATATTAACACAAGCATTCCACTTACTTCTGCTTTAAGGAAGCTTTTGAGGATTTGCTTTTCTCTCTCTCACCTCAGATTTGAGAACCACTACTCTTTAATCTCTGATTATTGATTTAGATTTAAATTTTAATAACAAACACAAGTTCTCAATGTTCAAAGTTAGTCGTTATCCGTAGCCCAGCTCACCACTTTCCATCACAACCTCTTGTCTTATAAAATACAACAATGACTGAAACTCTTCACCATGATTTAGTAAACCACTGTTGATGCCAACGTCAGCTATGCAGCGTTAGTAGAGCTTAAAAACAAGATCTAGAAGAAGAATCACAACAGAACATCAACTTGTTTGTGTATGTTTGTGAAAACACCATGTGAAGATTTCTTCGGAAGGTTTTAAACCAACTTAGGCTAACTAGCACTTGAAGAAAAAGAGAAAGATGGATGTGATACTTTCAAAAAAAAGCTGCGCAGACTATATTTTGTAAAATTTACAATGTCTATTTTATATACATGTCTAAGACTCTTGACGAAGGCTCCTAATTCTCCTCTCAGCTCCTGAATTATGCAAAAAATAGAAAAAAGAGAAAAGAAAGAAAGAAAAATCACATCAGCTTTGACTTAATTAAATGCAAATTTGTGCATTTCCCTTCGGCATTTGAGAGAGAGTAATTAAGCAAAGGACCCTTTGTCTTCACAATGCTTTTTGAGTCATTTCATCGCAGGATAAGAAGACTATCTGTCAAGGGGAACGCTTTCATGTACTATTGAGTGTGTTGACGTTTTTTAATCTATTGTTCTGCCAGACATTTTCCTCAAAAGGTTCCCCGTGCAGCCAGGAGAGCTGAAGGACAAACTGTTCGTCATTGAGGAAGAAGGAGGCCTGTCTGATGAGCACATCACCTTTCTGAAGACGTATGTGGAAGAAGCACGGCGTAAAGAAATATGGTGTTTGTGACTGAATAAATAACATCAGAGTTTAAATATTACAAACTTAACATTCATCTCCATTAACCACTGCTGGACTGGGGTGGTTTGATCAGATTTGATTGACAGATGACCAATCAATCCAACCACTCGTCGATCCGAACAACTGTCACCAGAGAGGAGCAGGAAATATCAATTAATGCCCAAAAACACAACTTACACTGGCAGGAAATGTAAAAAACCCCATCATCTCAGAACTGTTATTATTACCACATACAGGATTCAGTTTTGGATTCGATGAATTTTGGGCCGAACCTTATAGAACATCAACCAAACCCAAATCATCACTGTAAATTTTTAAAAAAATAAAATAAAAAAAACTTTTTGGTCTTTTTCTTTCTTGTTTTTAATGAGAAAAAAATTACTAAACCCTGTCACCTGAATGACTTGAAAATTAAATGTTTGGTGATGTTGTGTGTGGGCATTTGGTTCAAATGCATAGAGGTGAAAGTTATTGCCCATTGTTTTATACAGTTAAAACACACTGTGTGATGTTTTCTGCATATATAATGTGTTTACTGTACTGTATGTAGGAGTAGGATTCAGTATGGACTTGGTATTCTGCAGAACCCCAAAAAATAAGGATTCAGTACATCCCTAGTTATAATAATGATATAATATCTAAATATTATTGTTTGTGTTCATGTTGCAGGTACGCCCCCAGATTGGAAGACAAGAAAATGTACAAATCCCACAAAGGACCAGTGGCCGACCTTCACATTGTGGACCAGTACATGATGGAGGTACTGTACAGTTCCTCATATGTTAGAATCTAACTATAATTTCCTTTTTTGATTTGAATGCAACACCAAACGCTGTCCTTTTAACGAGCTTCACTCACGTGGGTGTTGTGGCGAGCTCCGTCACCATTCATCTGTTTATCACCTCCCAGCATGCCTGGCAGTCGTTGTCTGACCCGTCGGTGGTTGGGCTGCAGGATACAGCAGCAGATGAACAGCAGGATCAGCCCACAGCGGCTCTGACCATATATCCATATGTACAACGTCAATGTCAGGGCGGCATCTCATGTCTACGTCCTTGTGTTTCTGCAGCAGCACTGAGCTCATCAGCCCTGGATGCTGCTAAAGAGACAACGTTTAACAGGCCTCTTCGCTGCTGCTCCTGCTGCTGCTATTCAAATACTGCACTTAATAAAAACCGCAGACTTTAGGAGACAGGAAGTGAAGCTGTAACATTTCATATCGTTGGAGCAGCTTGTAGTGAGTCATCCTGTCTGTCAGAGAAGTAGAGGATCTTTGATTCACACTTAAAGGTGAAGCTCTGGTCCCAGTCCTGGTTCTGGTTCTGGTTCTAGTCATGATCCTGGTAATGGTTCTGGTTTCAGTTCTGGTTCTGGTTCTGGTTCTGTATCCGGTTCTGGTTCTGGTCATGGTACCGGTTCTGGTTCTAGTTCTGGTTCTGCTACCGGTTCTGATTCTGGTTCCAGTTCCAATAATGTTCACAGTCCTGGTTCTGGGTCTGATGATTCGGTCCTTGTCCCAGATCGGGTCCTTATCCTGGTTCCAGTTCCAATTCTGGTTTTCATTCTTGTCCTGGGTTCTGCTTATGGTTCTGGTCCTTGTCCTGATCCCTTTCCAGTCCTGGGTCCAGTTTCATTTCCAGTTCTGGTGGTTGTAATAAGTCGTCTCGTCATAGAGAGGATCTTAGCCTGGGACTGAGGCTCAGGTGCAGATTGTTTTGTCCAGGTTTCCATGACTCCTGATCTGTTTCTCTCCTCATCATTAACCCTGTGACGTCTCCTCGTTCCTCCTCCTGCTCTGACTCTGACTCTGAGCACCGTGTCCTCTCTCCAGCAGCAGGACTCGGCTCTTCACACCTGTCAGGGAGTTACAGGAAACTCTGGAGACGTCCAGGTCCAGGTCTGATGGTTCAGGAGTCATGAGTTAAAACCTCCCAGAGCATCCGCTCCTGTTCTCCTGTGACAGCTGAGGACTCAGATGTCAGAGGTCAGACTAGCAGAGACTAGAGACCAGCAGACCATGACTCCGCCCCCTTTAGGAGACCAGCAGACCGTGACCCCGCCCCCTTTAGGAGACCACCACCAGCAGCAGCAGGTCTTGAGTCTATTGACTCCAGTGGGAGAAGTGAACATGAGCTCAGATTATGGTCGATTCTTTCGCTCCATGGTCACTGAAGTAAATATGGCAGGTTCTATTCTGGAGGTCGTTTGCATAACAGGATAGCACCACCTTAAGAGTAGAGAGAAAATATAGACTGCTCTGTTCATTTTCAAACATTCATTGATTGAAATGTGGTGATGTCTAGAGCTCTGAGAGCCTCCAAAAAGCTGCAGGTAACTTCACTAGATCACTTTTTCCCCTGGGATGACGACGGAGGTTGACCTGCTGGTCCCGGCTGGCTAGGTACCAGATTCCAGAGACTTTTACTTTTAAATCATCACCGTCATCTCTGGACGTCTGTGGAGGAAACAATATGGGAGTAAAGAATTTGCAGCATTTAAAAACATCTCACTATATAAAGTGTTGCAGCAGTGACTTTTTCTCTATAAATGAGCCAGTCAAATGCTAATCATGCAGGTTATACTGTATCACACTGTGGCCTGTGCTGTGTCTCCAAACGGCTCCACTGCTCTCAGGTTTTGATGCTTCACATCTTCTTCTTTTTTCTGCCCCCCTCTGATGCAGATGTGCAACATCCCCTACCTGAGCAAACAACTTAACCTGCTGCTGAGTGTGAGAGAGCTCCGCTTCAGCATGAACAACCGGCAGTCCGTGAGTTTTCCCGATCACCTGCTGCTGCGGCGGTAAACGTTTTAATCAGATGCCATGTAAAGCCCTTTGAGACAAACGGTTTGTAAAAACGGGCTATACATAATAGACAATAAAATTGCCTTGCCTTGCCTTGCCTTTTAAGTCTGGCCCGTCTCCCACAAGCCCATCAGGCTAAAACCAACCACAGTCCCCTGATGATAAAACACGACCGTGCAGATTTATTCCATAACGTCCAGATACGTTCAGAAAAGAACATCTGGGGGAAGAAGTGACATTAATACACGAACAAATTTTCCCCCTCCGGTTTGAGTTTTTATGTTTGAAGTGGCGTCTGAAGTCGTTTCTATTCTATTTGCAGGATGGTTAAGTGTCCTGGAAGTGAAAAAAAGCTTTGAGAGGCACTTTAAGACATCTCTCTCTTGATTTGACCGAGAGTGAAGTAATAGATGAATCTAAATCAAATCAAGTTCCCATTTTCCTGAAGGTGATGTAAAAAAATAATTTAAAAAATGAAATACGTTTTATCTTATAAGAATCTCGATGCAAATCCATGTTTTTCACGATTTCCCTTCATTCTGCAAAGTTCTGCACTCTCTGGTTTGTCTTAAATTAATACGTGAAGAAGAACACAAGGTTACAATATACAGTAAATATCATTAGTCAGACTAATTGATAAGACTCTGATAGAGGATTATTGTTTATCAGCGCTGCAGCTCTGCAGGGTGTGAAGATATTGCAGACAGACACGAACACCTCCAAGCACCTGTTCTTGTTTTCTTTTATTTATTTGATTCTCTGCAGCTTGTGATTCTTTCAGCATCACTGCATCAGTCCTGTAACCTCTTGTCTTGCTGACTGTCTGCGAACCAACAGAAACAATGGATGAGGATGAATGATGATAGCACTGTAATCGACGGTGACCGTAATTCTTCTTTGTCTAAAAAACTGCGAAGACAAACATGTTGTGGAGACGAGAAGTCGACAAGAAAGATTAGCAAATTTCATTAAAGCAGATATCAGTGGAATGTTTTTGTTAATATAAGTCCTAAATAGTCCTATTTTCCGTCAGCAATCACTTACATGAAGTATTTCAGCCTAAACACGAGTCTCTCCGTCACTCTGCTCTGCTGTAAGCCGAGGAGAAAATTTTCCTTGTGGGATACAAGTGTTATCCAATGAGGAGAGAGAACGGCATGAAGGGCTGTGTGTGCAGCCAAGGGATGCGCGTGAATGTGGTGACGTAGCACGAGGACCAATTGATGCCTGACAAGGGCGGGGGCTGCTAACTCATGGTGCGTTCAAGGAAACTCGTACTTTGTGTTTTTCCTTCCTGTGAAGTCATACCAGTTCGATCTGGTACGAGTTCACGGGTCGGAAGTTAAGGTGGCCGTTATAGGGAACTTTCACAGACAACAGGACGGTAAAAACACAAGCTACGGGTTACCTGGAACGCTACCAAGTCGTAGTTGTGACTTGAAGCTGTAACTTACGGTTTCAAAAGCCTGCCTTGAACACAGCATTAGCCGAAACGGCCGTGCCGATGATATCTGCTTTAAGTTTCAATTTACTCCTGGTTGCTTTATCTTTCTGCTGTGGTTATATAAAAAAGTTATTTTGTTTTATTATTTTCTTTTTTCTCGTATCGAGGTCGCCGCCGCCGCTGCCGCCGCCGCTTATGCCGAATGCTTTAAATCCTTTGATTCTGGGGCGGTGTTTAGCTCAGTTGGTAGAGCACATGAGTACTCACTGTAAATACACCAGACTTAGCACTGCTGCTAAACTTCATCCGTAGTCCCCAAACAATACAAAGACAAAGCTCCATCCTCATTCCACTTACCGTAAATTTTGTGAAGTTGTTAATGCAGGAGCCTGCAGTATATGCGCTCGGATTACTCAACAAAATCACTTTGCTCTGTGCCCCCCCCCTTTCTGTGTTTGTCTTGCAGCTGATTGACCAGAAGATCAGGATGTGCAAGCAGCTGAACAACTCCAGGTCATTTGTCTCCGTGCTGGAGTACCTCCTTGCCATCGGCAATTTCCTCAATGAGAACGCCGGGAAGGAAAAGGCCAAGGGATTCCAGCTCTCCTCCTTAAGTAAAGTAAGAGGGGGGGTGTTGTAAGCAGCTGCTGAATGTAACAAATTAAGTAACTTTCAAACTAACTTAGTTACTTTTAAAATCAAGTAATCAGTAATCCCCATTCCCCAGTACGTTATAGCTAATGGAGACAAACTTGAACATGCAAACACACATTTGTAGACGGCAATGTAAAGACATTTAGATGTTGCTTTTAAATAGACAAAAATACTGGCAGGGTTAGGACAGCTGAAAAATTGACTTTTTTGCGGAGAAATTTAATAACATTTATTTATTAATTATTTCTCTGTTCGGGAGCTTTAATAAAATAATTTCCCTGCGTGGTCAATAAAGTAATTATGATTCTATGATTCTGTCAATTTGAACATTTTCTTGTCAATGACTAACTATCAACAATAACATTATGTTAAAATATGACACAAAATAATAATTTTAAAAAAACTACTCTTTTTTGCAGCTGCACAAACAGGCATGGACATGTGTGTGAGTGTGTGTGTGTGTGTGGATGTCCTTGTGCAGTTCTGTATAGGTTGCACCCTCTTTTTTATTTCTTCACTATGCATTTTTTCTTCTTCTTCTTCTTCTTCTCCTCCAGCTCACCGGGCTCCGTGGGACAGACAAGAAGTTCTCCTTGCTCCATGCCCTTGTGGAGCAGATCATGTTGCACGAACCACACTTGGTCTCTTTTACCCAAGAGCTGGCAGAATTTGAAACTGTCTCTGGTGGTATGTGCTAATCCAGATTTAATCAAAGTGAATAATAATTAAAAAAAAGATTGTGGCTTTGTTGAGTTAAATGTGTGGTTTCATATAGTGTGTGTGTGTGTGTTTTGGGCAGTTTCCATCACGGAACTGACCACAGAGGTGGATGGTGAGTAGATCACATTTTACTACTAATGTGCTGACTGAGATCTGTGTTGTGTTTTTGTGCCAGTGCCAAGTTTTCTGTGAGGAAGTGTGACAGTAACATTTGCTCCATCTTCCTGTAATTGTAGTTCCAGTTTACTTTTTTGATTGTCCTGGGACCGTCCGGGGTCAATCCAATATATTGTCTATGTGTCGACTTACAGACAGGATCACTCAGGAGCAGAGGTGGGTAGAGTAGCCAAAAATTGTACTCAAGTAAGAGTATAGTTACTTTAGAATAATATTACTCAAGTAAAAGTAAAAAGTAGCCATTCAAATATTTACTTGAGTAAGAGTAGAAAGTACTTGGTGAAAAAGCTACTCAAGTACTGAGTAACTGCTGAGTAACCTCTGATTTGTTCGCTTAATGATCAGTGCGTAAATGTAGGCCTAATCAAATACACAGAAATATAATAGCAATGAAAAAAATCAGATATTGCCAAAGAACAACATTTAACAACTAAGACAATAGCCTAAATGACTTTTTATTTTATTTTTTTTACAAAGTAACATAAATTAAGACAAATTCAGCCACAATAACTTACATAGGTCTATGGACTGTCTGAGACTAATGCCAGAACCAGGTATTTAAGCCCAGAGTGGGTGGTCCTATGATTGGTTTCTAGTGAAACCAAAGTCACATGACCACACCCCGAAACTGGAGGGGGGTCATGTGACTAGGAGTCACATGTCTCCAGGTGTAAACTTCCTGGGGAGGAAGAAGAATAAGATGACCTGTATGACTGAGAACCTTCACCAAAGACGGTTTATATTGAATATCTTTGCCTTGACGGACATTATCCACGACATACCTGGGCTGACGTCATCCTAATCATTTACTAGCCGCAGTTTCTCAAATTTGAGGCGGAGTGGCCATCCTGTTTACCGCGGAGATTTTGTGTGCGGTCATGTGACTGCTTGGCTCTGTCTGATTGGTTACACGGAGGCAAACGTCGTGAGTGGCTACATCTGATTGGTGAAACGCGGTCATGTGACAGAGGCTCGGAAGTATCTCATTAAAACAAAACTATTATTACATTAGATCGATAAGAAAAAGTAGCGAGTAGCGACCGGAATGAAGCTCAATGTAACGGAGTAAAAGTACCGCTTCTTCTGAAGAAATATACTCAAGTAAAAGTAACAAGTATTCTGCATTGAAACTACTCTTAGAAGTACAATTTATCCAAAAAGTTACTCAAGTAAATGTAACGGAGTAAATGTAGCGCGTTACTACCCACCTCTGCTCAGGAGACCGCGTCCGATTTAAAGCAGCTATTTGCTTCAGCGCTCAAATATGATGGATACAGTAGTAACCAATGTGTGTGTGTGTGTGTGTGTGTGTGTGTGTCGCTTCAGTCCTGACTAATAAACTGCAGGAAATAAGTGAGAATGAAAAAAAATCCAACTACAGCTATGATGGAGCTCAACCCAAAAAATTCTCCAAAGAGCTGAAGGTGAGGCAGCAAACACTTTACTTTCTGATTTATTCACTCGTTCTTCCGAAGGCGCCGTCCGTCTTCTTGTCAACAAATATGGCCGCTCATTGTGTTTCTATCTCAGACTGGATATTTACAGCCTGCCTTGTTTACATCAGCTGGTGTTCCTCTTCTACTTCTTCTTGTAAACGTTGTTGTTGCTTTTCACCAAAATTAATTTGAGGGACTTCACTGAGCAGCCAGTTTAAAGTCACATAACACACTGTTGAAATCCTTCATTATAACATATAAAAACATTAAAAGAAGTTAAAAGACACTTTACATCTAATTATAACCTTTTTTTTTAATGTTAATTCTATTATTGATTATTGCTGCAGCAGGTACAGGTCAGGCTAATTGTTAGCTTAAAAGTTAGTTTACCTGTAGCCAGTTAATGCATGAGATAGTAATCATTTTAAGTTAAAGTTATTGAGATATGTGTTTGTGTTATTTTATTAAACTCTGCTCTACTTCTGAAAGCTCCAAAATGTAATTGTTAGGTTTAACCCCCAAGTGATTATTATTGATTGACTTAAAGGGATAGTTCACTCAAAATTGAAATTTCACTCATTATCTACTCACCCTCATGTCGATAAGGGTTGGGAGAAGTTTCAGAGTCCTCCGTGGCTTCTCTGAGTTACAGCGGGGCTCCGTGCAGCACTGCACTGCCATATGACGGTAGCGAATCGGGCTCACTTTTCTTCGTCCAAAAAGACACACCGAAAAACATCCAAATACCTCCATAGTGCTTGTCTGTAATGTCCCTCTTGTATTGAAGCCCCAACATGAGAAATTGTTCTGAAAAAAAATAAATAATATGTTTTAAGCTTGTTTGTATCAGTTGTCTCAGTTCACTGCTTTGCATGTGTCTGTGTCCCAGTTCACGGCTCCGCAAATCGCGCGAGATTCCGGCAGAGCAACACTGGGAGCTTCCGCTACAAACAAGCTTAAAATATAGACTTATTTAAACCAACACTAAGGAACTTTTCAACCTTCATATAATATTTTCATAACTTTTGTGATGGTACATCAACTTACAACAGGTTGAATGACACCCCTGTCATGGCCTGAGGGGGTCTGTATCGCCTTCACTGGTACTAAGCAGCTTTGAGGAGCATGGTAGGAACCCGGCTCTCACTTAAGTTTCACTTTCACTTTTGCGAGTCAGAATGAGGAGGGAGCAGGCAATGCGGCACCTTTCCGTCAGATTGTGTATGTGTGTTTACTGAGAAATGATCCGCTGGTAACAGAAACTTATTTTGGACATCTTCTGTTCATTTCCATGCACCTGGAGATCAGGATGTTTACGACGCTACGTGCTAGTGCTCATGGGAAATGGAGTCTCCCTTCAGGCAAAACACTACCGCTTTGGTCCACTGGCGCCGCCAAACTCAACCAAAATTGAAAGTTCTTAAGTACTGCTTTAATTTTTTTCAGAACAATTTCTCATGTTGGGGCTTCAATACAAGATTGGGACATTACAGACAAGCACTATGGAGGTATTTGGAAGTTTTTTGGTGTGTCTTGGATGAAGAAAAGTGAGCCCCATTCGCTACTGTCATACTGTATGGACATGCAGTGCTGCATGGAGCCCCGCTGTAACTCAGAGAAGGCACATAGGACTCTGAAACTTCTCCCAACCCTTAGTTGACATGAGGGTGAGTAGATAATGAAATTTGAATTTTGAGTGAACTATCCCTTTAAGTGATGGACGGTATGAATGGATGAACAGTCTCCTTTCTGACTCCACAGGACATGATTGAAAAGTACGAGACTGATATGTCAGCGCTGAAGAAGACTCGTGACGAGATGAACAAACTCTACTCTGACATTCTGGTAAATCCTTGACTTATTATGTCAGTATCTCTGTTGTGCAGCCGCAGAGATGGATGGTGGTCTTCTGCACTACTGTCCGCATGGCCCCACTTCTATTATTTATGATCTGATCCCCTCCAACCTCCCTCCTTCACCAGGAGAGTACATAGTATTTCCAGAGGGAGAAATTCGCAAGGTTTCATCTTTGGCACTATCCTTGAGCTCTTACATGAGGATATAATGTGTCCGGTCAGTGGCGCTGGATTCATTTTAGAGGTGGGAGGGCCATGGAGGTTGGGTTGTTGCGAGGCATAGATTTACACACTCAATGTTGGTGCAATAGTCATATTGTAGCGTCCAGCTGCTGATGAAAAGTGATTTCACTTAATTGTAAAACTGATTTTATCCGCTCGATTGTGTCTGAAGGTGTAAGTAGTATCAGACTCAGGTTTTTAACTTCTAATACTTTGTTTTTCTCTCTCTCTTTGTCTCTTGTCCAGGTTAAATTTGGAGAACGGACCGATCAGGACCCTCAAGAGCTCTTTAAGTTGATCTGTCAGTTCATCCTCGATTTCAAGAAGGCCCACACTGAAACTACATGAATTAGTATAGATGACATGTTAATGATCAAAGATGATCAGTGAAATACTGAAAACCAGCCAGTTTTAGTCAGAGTCATATAAGAACAAGAATATAATTTGATATAAGAACAATAATGGGTAAAATGTTGCTTTGATATTTATATTTTCAGTGTGTTTTATTGTGCATATATGTGATTTATTGTATAGAGATGAGAAATGTACAGAGACGCTCACAAGAGCTGAAATAAGCTGACAAGAGCTGATCAGTGCAGAGACCGGTTTGACTTCATGTTTACTTTGAGATAAAATCAATGAGGGATATAAAACTTGTCAGGAGCAGCAGCTGGAACAGCTGGAGCTGAGGTGCTTCAGGTCAGAGATTATTCTGAATGTGTTAATTGTAGGGAGAAGCTCCAAGGACCACATCTGCACATCTGTAGCCTTCTCCTGTACATCTGCACATCTGTACACATCTGTAACCATCTTCTGTACATCTGCACTTTTGCACATCTGTAGCCTTCTGTACATATGTATATCTGCACATTTGTAGCCTTCTTCTGTACATCTGCACATCTGTACATCTGTAGCCTTCTTCTGCACATCTGTAGCCTTCATCTGCACATCTGTAGCCTTCTTCTGTACATCTGTAGCCTTCTCCTGTACATCTGTAGCCTTCATCTGCACATCTGTAGCCTTCATCTGTACATGCACATCTGTAGCATTCTTCTGTACATCTGTAGCCTTCTTCTGTACATCTGCACTTTTGCACATCTGTAGCCTTCTGTACATATGTACATCTGTACATCTGTAGCCTTATTCTGCACATCTGTACATCTGTAGCCTTCATCTGCACATTTGTATCCTTCTTCTGTACAGTACATCTGCACATCTGTAGCCTTCTTCTGTACATCTGTAGCCTTCTCCTGTACATCTGCACATCTGTACACATCTGTAGCCATCTTCTGTACATCTGCACTTTTTCACATCTGTAGCCTTATGTACGTATGTATATCTGCACATTTGTAGCCTTCTTCTGTACATCTGCACATCTGTAGCCTTCATCTGCACATCTGTAGCCTTCATCTGTACATCTGCACATCTGTAGCCTTCTTCTGTACATCTGTAGCCTTCTCTTGTACATCTGCACACCTGTACACATCTGAACTTTTTCACATCTGTAGCCTTCTTCTGTACAACTGCACATCTGTAGCCTTCTTCTGTACAACTGCACATCCCTAACCCTAACCCTCCTGTAGGAAAACATACAATGTTTGGGGAACACACTGGACATGAGTAAATATATACAATTGTTAACCATTTCAATTTGGAGACACTGGAACTAAAAATAAAATTGAGGAATAAGGTCACTTTCACACCAGAGCTGTTTGGTCCGCTTTAAACGGACCAGGGTTTGTTTCCTGGGATAGTCCGCTTCGTTTGTTCAGGTGTGAAAGTCCAGTCCAGTCCATACTAGTCACAGAGTAGTGTTGTGTCATCTCAGGGCCGCTGTCCTCCAGAGTAGGCATGTACCTGGATCACAGGGCAGGAACTCTGTCTTTCTACACGGAGCATTAGCCGAAGAGTAAAATTGTAAACAGTGGGTTTAATGGTGTGAAATGGTTGAGAAGAGCCTCAGTAATTTAGGATACGTGTAAAACAATGTGTTCAACATGAACAAAAAGGGGAAATGTGTATTTTCAGTTTAAATAGCTAAAGATCAAATTTAACATCAACTTATGTTCTTGTAAATCTGCTGAAGGAGTCTGTAGCAATGCTACAATGGTTCAACAAGCAGCTGGTATTAACTCAAGCACAGAGCTTTGATCAGTTGGACTGGAGGAGTGGAGAGAAGAAGTCCATTAACTACAACAGGAGAGAGGTACACACAAAACAGTCTGACCTGACAACTGGAGGAAAGGGGTGTGTGTGTGTGTGTGTGTGTTTGTGTGAGGAAGATATAAGTACATACAAAAAGGTCTGACTTGACAACTGCACAAAATGTGTGTGTGTGTGTGTGTGTGTGTGTGTGTTGGATGTGTGTGTCTGTTTGTGTATGAGTGTATGTGTGTAGGATTTGTGTGTGGTTAGTGTGTGTCCATTTGTATGTGAGTGTGTTTGTTGTGTGTGCATGTGTGTGTCTGTATGTGTGTAAGAGTGTTTGGTTAGTGTGTGTGTGTGTGTGTGTGTGTCCATTTTTGTGTGTGTGTGACCGACAGACAGAGAGAGAGAGAGAGAGAGAGAGAGAGAGAGAGAGAGAGAGAGAGAATGTGTGCGTGTGTGTCTGTTTGTGTGTAATTGTGTATGTGTTTGTTGGTTGTGAGTGTGTGTGTGTGTGTGTGTGTGTGTGTGTGTGTGTGTGTGTGTGTGTGTGTGGTGAGTGTATGCGTGTGTATCCATGTGTGTGTGTGTGTGTGTGTGTGTGTGTGTGTGTGACAGAAAGAGAGAATGTGTGTCCGTTGCCATGGTGAGGTTGCCATGTTGAGGTTACCATGGTGGCTTTAACAGCTGGCTGGTGGCTTTATGGCATGGTGGCTTTAACTGCTCTGTGACACCCTCAAACAGATCTAATGTAAGACAAATCTGTACTTAGTACGAGCAAAAGGTTTACATTTTCCGAACCATAAGCTCTTGCTGAACGCGTCCATGTCACTTTGGTGTTTCTAGAGTAAAAATTGTTGATTGTGTCGCAGGTTGGAAACTTTGGGATGTTTAGAAAAACAGCGCCTACTTTAGAATGGGAGTCAATGAGAGGAAGGGAGGGAACTGGCCGCACTCAGAGGCTCCAAGATCAAATTCTGTTGGCCTCTCTGACTTTTTGTGCACATTTGTCTATTTGTTGTTCTTTTGTCTACAAAAAAAAATTGTGCGAAAATTGTGTGTGTAGAGTATAATTTGTGCCTGTGGCGACAGGTTAGAGAGAAAAGTGTGAGAGGATTTTTAGACCCTCTCTCACTCTAGCTGATGATGTCACCCACTCTAGGTCTGAACATTTCGTGCCATTGACTCCCATGTTAAATTTGAATTTTGTCAGAAATTTTAATGATTTTAAAACTGCCAAATATCTGAAACTGTTGAAGATATCAATGAGCTGAGAAATAGCTGAATAGTTTAAAGGTTTGTGAACAGTTTAGAAGTTGAATGAAGTCTGTAGCTGAAAGTATGCTGAAGCTATAGAGGCTGAAAGAAGCAGAAGATTTGAAGAGTTTGAAGACTGTTTCAATTCATTTCCTATGGGAGAAAAATTGCAGAAAAAGTTAAATATTTTAAAAAGTATAAATGGTTGAAAAGAGAAAAATAATAGCACACTTGTCCTGAGAAAGCTGCATATTTTGATATATGAATTGCTGAAATAGCACAAAGTAAGTTTGATTGATTGATTGTAACTCACTGCTCCTCTTTTTACTGTCACTTTACTGCCCTAGTTAGACCTGAGCAACACATTTCATTACCCTCATGTGAGAGCAGGTTTACGAATGTCAATGTCAGAACCTTGAACCTTGTAACTGTATAAGTGACGTGTCAGAGCTGGTGCGGCTTCTTGGTAATCGAGTGTGAAACTTATTTACATTCACGACAGTCCTGGAGGAGAGATGGCACAGCAAATGTTTCAGTTGGATCAGGAAATACTAAGCTGTTCGATCTGTCTGGATCTTCTGAAGGTGCCGGTGACTATTCCCTGTGGTCACAGCTACTGCATGAGCTGTATTAAAAACTACTGGGGTGAAGATGATCAGAAGAACTCAAGCAGCTGCCCACAGTGCAGAGAAGGCTTCACACAGAGGCCAGCACTGGTGAAAAACACCATGTTTGCAGAGTTAGTGGAGGAAATGAAGAAAATGGGACTTCGAGCGGCTCCACCCGATCACTCCTACGCCGGACCTGGAGACGTGGCCTGTGACTTCTGCACCGGGAGGAAGCTGAAAGCCTTCAAGTCCTGTCTGGTGTGTTTGGCCTCTTACTGTGAGCAGCACCTTCAGCCTCACTACGACGTGGCTCCACTGAAGAAACACAAGCTGGTCGAAGCATCCTCGAAACTTCTGGAGAACATCTGCCCTCGCCATAACGAGGTGATGAAGATTTTCTGCCGCACCGATCAGCAGTGCATCTGTTACCTCTGCTCCATGGACGAACACAAAGGCCATGACACGGTCTCAGCTGTAGCAGAAAGGGCTGAGAAGCAGAAGGAGCTCGGGGCGAGTCGTCAAAAGATCCAACGAAGGCTACAAGCCATAAAGAAAGATGTGGAGGTGCTTCAACAGGAGGAGGAGGCCATCAATCTCTCTGCCGATAAAGCCGTAAGTAACATTGAGAAGATCTTCGACGACTTGATTCAACTCATTGAGAGAAGAAGGTCTGAGGTGGAGCAGCAGATCAGATCTCAACAGAAAACTGAAGTAAGTCGAGTCCAAGAGCTGAAGGAGAAGCTGCAGCAGGAGATCACTGAGCTGAGGACGAAAGACACCGGTCTGGCAAAGCTGTCGCACACAGAGGATCACTTCCACTTCCTAAACAACTTCCACTCTCTGTCACATCTGAGTGACGCAATAGATGTACTCAGCATCCAGCGACCACATTTCGAGGAAGTGACAGCAGCGTTGTCAGAGACCAGAGATAAACTTCAGGCTGCCTTCAATGAGAAGCAGACAAAGGTCTCTGGAGTTCATGAGCTGATGCAGCATCATGAACCCCAAACCAGAACTGATCTTTTGGCTTATGCTTGTTATGTCACACTGGATCCATTCACTGCAAATACATTTTTGTCACTGACTAATGGGAACAGAAAGGCAACACTGATGACTAAGGAACAGGCGTTTTGGGTTCACCCTGAACCGTTCATTAAGTGGTTTCAGGTCCTGAGCACAGAGGGTCTGACAGGACGTTGTTACTGGGAGGTGAAATGGAGTGGTCAAGTTTTTATAGCTGTCGCTTACAAGAACATCAGCAGAGCAGGGACCAGGAACGAATGTGGGTTTGGACTGAATGACAGATCCTGGGCATTACACTGTTGCAGTGGTGGATATCAGTTCGTACATAATGGTATTATTACTCCCATCTCAGGCCCGCTGTCCTCCAGAGTAGGCGTGTACCTGGATCACAGGGCAGGAACTCTGTCTTTCTACAGCGTCACAGAAACCACGACTCTGCTCCACAGAGTCCAGACCAGGTTCACTCAGCCTCTTCATCCTGGATTCTGGCTTCCCTCGTTTTCTCCTGGAGACACAGCTGAGTTGTGTCAGCTCAGGTAGACAGGAGTGTTTAGTGTGATTCATCAATGAGGCTGCACAGTGGACTGTATGTTTGATTTGTCTGCAGCAGTGTTGGGCAGTAACACGTTACTGTAATGGGTTTACATTATTAGTAACGGAGTAATATAACGGGTTATAATTTCTAAAATAGTAATTAGATTATAGTTACAACCCCAGGTAACCCCAAGTCTGCTTGCCTTGTGTTTTTTTTTTGAGGGAATGGAGTAACTAGTAACATAACTCAGTGGTTCTCAAACTTTTTTACATCAAGGACACCTAAATGGTCACAAATTAGACCAGGGACCCCCATTGGACAAATATTTGAAGTAAACACCAGAAATACACAAATATTTGCATTGAGACTGAAGAACATTTGAGTTAATGTACGTTCTAGTTAGGGCCAATGGTGTGAATTGTTGGAAATATTGTAGAACATTTTCTGGAAAAAAAATTCTCAAAAACAATTCTAGGCAACAATTCGTGGCAAAATGGCTCAATTTGAAATAACACAACATACATCAAATTAAAAACAAACAAACACAATATACGTATAAGAATATACTGAAAATCAGAAGAGTGATCAGTAATCAGTAATTTAATTACTTAGCCCAAAACTGGTCTGCAGTGATACAGATAGTGATGTTTTCTTTGTCTCGACAATAACAATGAAATTGTGAAATGAAGAAATAATTCATATTACAATTTTTATTTTCCTTAAATATGTGTTTTTGTTGTTGAAACTTTATCATCATTGCACTCAGCATGTGGATACATGATGGACAATGGAAAATGTCCCAATGTCACATTAATCACCTGCCAGATGTTTGTATCATGAATATGACTTGTATGATTTGATGTTTACACTGATGTTGTATGGACCACAGATTGTGCTGCCGATGTGGTTGTGATGATGTTATCAAAATCACTTTACTTTCATTTATGGAGAAAAACAACACAATGATATAAAGTATATTATCCAAATTGTCAATAAAAAAATTATGGAATTAAGATTTTTTTTATATAATCTTTAAAATGTGTATTGAAGTGTTGTTACTTGGTCAAAATTTTAGGGAGCAGTTGTGAAATTTATTTGTACAACATTATACAAATAAATCATTGACCAGTCACCATTTGAACAGCAAAAATACAACAACAACAAAAAACACTCACAAAAATAATTTTTGCTTTGATATGTTTCTTTTCTTTTTAAGATCATGGGTCAAAGATGAGTTCATGAGGAGATTGATGAGAGGTGACAACTTATTTTACTTAACACTGACAACTTAACTCATTGAGTGCCAGCCCTTTTATAAAATGGTCAGTGCCATGTGCCAGCGTTTCTGGGCATTTTGAGTAATATTTCAAGACCCACAGAATATTTTGTACTATGACTCTGAAAACACCAAACAGCTCACAGAAGAGGAGACTCTCTATTTAACTAGGGAAAACAACATTTGTTTGTACCTTGTTCCATTCTTGATATATCTTAAGTTGAATAGAGCCTGGTTGCACCAAAAAGACCACTTTTTTTCTAGAAAGCTGAGAAAAATGCATTTTTGTGAAAGAGAATCTCAAGAAAAAGAGTGATTCATCCATTTTAATTTTGGCTTCAAAAACATGTAAGACATCAGTGTTGGGCAGTAACACGTTACTGTAATGGAATTACAGTTTTAGTAACTGAGTAATGTAGCAGGTTTTAATATCTAAAATAGTAATTAGATTATGTAGTTACAACCCCAGGTAACCCCAAGTCTGCCCTGCCTGACCAGGTAGAGGTTGTGTTCTTTTTTTTTTTTTTTTTTAGGGAAAGGAATAACTAGTAACGTAACTCAGTGGTTCTCAAACTTTTTTACGACACCTAAATGGTCACAAATAACGGACACCCATTGGACAAAATTTTGAAGTAAACACCAGAAATACACAAATATTTGCATTGAGACTGAAGAACATTACTTTTTTAATGTACGTTCAAATTAGGGCCAATGGCGTGAATTTTTGGAAATATTGTAGAGAATTTTCTGGAAAAAAATTCTCAAAAACAATTCTTGGAGGTGGAAAAATTTGTCAACGAAAAGTTTTTAAAAAATTCTAGAAAAAGTAGTAAAATTAAAAAAAAAAAAAAAAGATTTCTCAAAAAAAAGTTTAATATTTTCTAGAAAAAAGTGGTAACATTTCTGGAAAGAAAAAAAAGTTTAAAAGTTCTACAAAAAAGTGGTACATTTTCAAGAAGAAATTGGGGACCTTCTTGAACCCTCCCATAGGACCCCTGGGGTTCCTTGGATCCCCCTTTGAGAACCACTGATGTAACTAATTAATTAGTGACCAATTTTTTAAATAAAGTAATCAGTAAGTAAGTAATCTTTATGCGTATAGCACTTTTTGCAATTATAATTACAAGTCCCCTCCTTGAACCGCCACCTTACCGTGGTGGAGGGGTTTGAGCACCCGAATGATCCTAGGAGCTATGTTGTCGGGGGCTTAATGCCCCTGGTAAGGTCTCCCAAGGCAAACAGGTCCTAGGTGACGGGTCAGACTAAGAGCGGTTCCAAAACCCCTCATGAGTGGATTAATATCAACGAAGTTCACATCGCCCGGATCGGCGTCACCGGGGCCCCACCCTGGAGCCAGGCCTGGGGTTGGGGCTCGCAGGCGAGCGTCTGGTGGCCGGGTTCCTGCCCACGGGACCCGGCCGGGTCCAGCCCGAAAGAGCGACGTGGGCCCGCCTTCCAGTAGGCGCACCACCCGCAGGAAGGACCATGAGGGGTCGGTGTGTTGTGCTCTGGGTGGCAGCCGTGGGCGGGGGCCCCCAATGCCCGGACAACGACTCTGGCTTTAGGGACATGGAATGTCACCTCGCTGGGGGGGAAAGAGCCTGAGCTCGTGCGGGAGGCTGAGAGGTATCGGCTAGAGATAGTCGGGCTCACCTCCACGCACAGCCTGGGCTCTGGAACCCAACTCCTTGAGAGAGGTTGGACTCTCTTCCACTCTGGAGTTGCCCATGGTGAGAGGCGGTGGGCTGGTGTGGGCTTGCTCATAGCTCCCCAGCTCAGTTGCCATGTGTTGGAGTTCTCCCCACTGAACGAGAGGGTCGTTTCCCTGCGCCTTCGGGTCGGGGATAGGTCTCTCACTGTTGTCTCGGCCTACGGGCCGAACGGCAGTGCAGAGTACCCGGCGTTCCTGGAGGCCCTGGGAGGGGTGCTGGAAAGTGCACCAACTGGGGATTCCATCGTTCTGCTGGGGGACTTCAATGCCCACGTGGGCAGCGACAGTGTTACCTGGAGAGGTGTGATTGGGAGGAACGGCCTCCCCGATCTGAACCCGAGCTGTGTTTTGTTATTGGACTTCTGTGCTAGCCACAGTTTGTCCATAACGAACACCACGTTCAGGCATAAGGGTGGCATCAGTGCACGTGGCACCAGGACACCCTAGGCCGGAGGTCAATGATCGACTTTGTAGTCGTGTCATCTGATCTCCGGCCGTATGTCTTGGACACTCGGGTGAAGAGAGGGGCTGAGCTGTCAACTGATCACCACCTTGTGATGAGTTGGATCCGCTGGCAGGGGAGGAAGCTGGTCAGACTTGGCAGACCCAAGTGTATCGTGAGGGTCTGCTGGGAACATCTGGCAGAATCCCCTGTCAGGGAGGTCTTCAACTCCCACCTCCGGGAGAGCTTTGGCCGTCCGGAGCTGTGGCCGTAAGGTCTCCGGCGCCTGTCGCGGCGGCAATCCCCGAACCTGGTGGTGGACACCGGAAGTAAGGGATGCCATCAAGCTGAAGAAGGAATCCTACCGAGCTTGGCTGGCTCGGGGGACTCCCGAGGCAGCCGACGGGTACTGGCAGGCCAAGCGGACGGCAGCCCGGGCGGTCACGGAAGCAAAAACTCAGGTGTGGGAAAAGTTCGGGGAGGCCATGGAGGAGGACTACCGGTCGGCCTCGAGGAAATTCTAGCAAACCATCCGACGCCTCAGGAGGGGGAAGCAGTGCTCCGCCAACACTGTTTACAGTGGAGGCGGGGAGCTGTTGACCTCAACTGGGGATATTGTCGGGTGGTGGAAGGAATACTTCGAGGATCTCCTCAATCCCACTGACACGCCTTCCGTCGAGGAAGCAGAGGCTGAGGACTCAGAGGTAGATTCATTCATCACCCAAGCTGAAGTCACTGCGATAGTCCGGAAGCTCCTCAGTGGCAGGGCACCGGGGGTGGATGACATCCGCCCTGAGTACCTCAAGTCTCTGGATGTTGTGGGGCTGTCATGGCTGACTCGTCTCTGCAGCATTGCGTGGCAGTTGGGGACAGTGCCTCTGGACTGGCAGACCGGGGTGGTGGTCCCTCTCTTCAAAAAGGGGGACCGGAGGGTGTGTTCAAATTATCGGGGGATCACACTCCTCAGCCTCCCGGGGAAAGTCTATTCCAGGGTGCTATGATGATGGGAATTAAATAAACTCTGGGGGAGGTGACAACTTATTTTAGTAAACACTGACAACTTGCCCCCTCAAGTTGCAGTGGCAACCTCCGAGCTTCAGACGAGAGCCACAGCCAAGACTAATTCATTATTCAAGGACTCTGATATCTTTGCAGTTACAGTAATCAACTTCTGACCCCTGTCTCCCATTGTTATGGAGGGATGTTGTGCTGTGTATGTGTATGGTGTGTGTTCTCTCTCCCTGTGTGTATGTGTATGGTGTGTTAATAAATAGATCAACAGCATTTCAAAAAACAATAAATGCCCTTTTCATGTTTTATTTGGTTTCCTGTATGATCTGTCTGAGTTTGAGTCAATCACCACCTGGTTTATGCCAATACATTGTAACTCACTGCTCCTCTTTTTACTGTCACTTTACTGCCCTATTTAGACCTGAGCAACACATTTCATTAACTTCATGTGAGATCAGGTTTACAAATGTCAAAAAAAAAAGAACCTTGAACCTTGTAACTGTAAACAAGTGACGTGTCAGAGCTGGTGCGGCTTCTTGGTAATCGAGAGTGAAACTTATTGACATTCATGACAGTCCTGGAGGAGAGATGGCAGAGCAAATGTTTCAGCTGGATCAGGAAAAACTGAGCTGTTCGATCTGTCTGGATCTTCTGAAGGTGCCGGTGACTATTCCCTGTGGTCACAGCTACTGCATGAGCTGTATTAAAAACTACTGGGGCGAAGATGATCGGAAGAAGAAAAAGAAGAACTCATGCAGCTGCCCACAGTGCAGAGAGAGCTTCACACAGAGGCCAGCACTGGTGAAAAACACCATGTTTGCAGAGTTAGTGGAGGAAATGAAGAAAATCGGACTTCGAGCTGCTCCACCTGATCACTCCTACGCTGGACCTGGAGACGTGGCCTGTGACTTCTGCACCGGGAGGAAGCTGAAAGCCTTCAAGTCCTGTCTGGTGTGTTTGGCCTCTTACTGTGAGCAGCACCTTCAGCCTCACTACGATGTAGCTCCACTGAAGAAACACAAGCTGGTCGAAGCATCCTCGAAACTTCTGGAGAACATCTGCCCTTGCCATAATGAGGTGATGAAGATTTTCTGCCGCACCGATCGGCAGTGCATCTGTTACCTGTGCTCCATGGACGAACACAAAGGCCACGACACAGTCTCAGCTGTAGCAGAAAGCGCTGAGAAGCAGAAGGAGCTCGGGGCGAGTCGTCGAAAGATCCAACAACGACTTCAAGACATAAAGAAAGATGTGAAAGTGCTTCAACAGGAGGTGGAGGCCATTAATCTCTCTGCCGATAAAGCCGTGAGTAACAGTGAGAAGATCTTCGACGACTTGATTCAACTCATTGAGAGAAGAAGGTCTGAGGTGGAGCAGCAGATCAGATCTCAACAGAAAACTGGAGTGAGTCGAGTCCAAGAGCTGAAGGAGAAGCTGCAGCAGGAGATCACTGAGCTGAGGACGAAAGACACCGGTCTGGCAAAGCTGTCGCACACAGAGGATCACTTCCACTTCCTAAACAACTACCACTCCCTGTCAAATCTGAGTGATGCAATAGATGTACTCAGCATCCAGCGACCACATTTCGAGGAAGTGACAGCAGCGTTGTCAGAGACCAGAGATAAACTTCAGGCTGCCTTCAATGAGAAGCAAACAAAGGTCTCTGGAGTTCATGAGCTGATGCAGCATCATGAACCCCGAACCAGAACTGATCTTTTGGCTTATGCTTGTTATGTCACACTGGATCCATTCACTGCAAATACATTTTTGTCACTGACTAATGGGAACAGAAAGGCAACACTGATGAGTGAGGAACAGATGTTTTGTATTCACCCTGAACCGTTCATTCAGTGGTTTCAGGTCCTGAGCACAGAGGGTCTGACGGGACGTTGTTACTGGGAAGTGGAGTGGAGTGGTCACGTTTTTATAGCAGTGGCCTACAAGAACATCAGCAGAGCAGGGACCAGGAACGAATGTGGGTTTGGATTGAATGACAGATCCTGGGCATTACACTGTCGCAGTGGTGAATATCAGTTCGTACATAATGGTATTATTACTCCCATCTCAGGGCCTCACTCCTCCAGAGTAGGCTTGTACCTGGATCACAGGGCAGGAACTCTGTCTTTCTACAGCGTCACAGAAACCACGACTCTGCTCCACAGAGTCCAGACCAGGTTCACTCAGCCTCTTCATCCTGGATTCTGGCTTCCCTCGTTTTCTCCTGGAGACACAGCTGAGTTGTGTCAGCTCAGGTAGACAGGAGTGTTTAATGTGATTCATCAGTGAGGCTGCGCAGTGGACTGTATGCTTGGTTTGTCTGCAGCAGTGTTGGGCAGTAACACGTTACTGTAATGTGATTACTTTTTTAAGTAACGGAGTAATATAACGGGTTATAATTTCTAAAATAGTAATTAGATTGTAGTTACAACCCCAGGTAAATGTCACCAATGCCAGTTTCTACACTGCTTTCACTTACTTAAGCACCGTGTCAGTCTGCCCTTCCTGATCTGATAGAGGTTGTGTTTTGTTTTTTGAGGGAATAGAGTAATTAGTAACGCAACTCAGTGGTTCTCAAACTTTTTTACAAGGACACCTAAATCGACACAAATTAGACCACGGACCCCCATTGGACAAAATTTTGAAGTAAACACCAGAAATACACAAATATTTACATTGAGACTGAAAAATATTACTATATATTGTAGAGAATTTTTTGGAAAACAATTCTCAAAAACAATTCTTGAAAAAAGGCGGGAAAATGTGTCAAAAAATGTTTTTTAAAAATTCTAGAAAAAGTAGTAAAATAAAAAAAATTTAAATTATGATTTCTAAAAAAAAAGTGTAATATTTCCCAGGAAAACATGGAAAATTTTCTCAAAAGTTTAAAAAAATTCTAGAAAAAGTGGTAAAATTTCAACAAAAAATGATGATTTCTCAAAAAAAGTAAAAAAAAAAAAATTCTAGAAAGAAGTGGAACATTTTCTCAAAAACAATTCTAGAAAAATTGGTAAAATTTCAAGAAAAAGTTGGGGACCCCCTTGAACCCTCTCAAGGACCCCTGAAAAAAAATAGTAAAAGAATTTCTCAAAAAAAGTGGAGAAATTTCTCAAAAAAAAGTTTTTTTTTAAATTCTAGAAAAAGTGGTAAAAAAAAAAAAAAAAAAGTTGATCTCTCAAAAACAAAAGTTTTCTAGAAAAAAGTGGTAATTTGGGGACCCCCTTGAACCCTCCCAAGGATGCCACTTTGAGAACCACTGATGTAACTAATTAATTAGTGACCATTTTTTTTAAATAAAGTAATCAGTAAGTAAGTAATCTTCATTTGTATATAGCACTTTTTGCAATTATAATTATAAAGTGCTTTACAAAAAAAGTGCAGAGTGGCAAATGGCTCAATTTGAAATAACACAACATACATCAAAAAAATAAAAAAATAAAATAAAATAAATATATATATAAACATAGAACATACCAATAATCAGAAGAGTGATGTGATTACTTTTAAAATGAGTAATCAGTAGGCTAATTTAATTACTTAGCACAACATTGGTCTGCAGTGATACAGTGATGTTTTCTTTGTCTCGACAATAACAATGAAATTGTGAAATTGTGAAATAATTTTTTTTGAAAATTTGCACTCAGCATGTTGATACATAATGGACAATGGAAAATGTCCCAATGTCACATTAATCACCTGCCAGATGTTTGTATCATGAATATGACTTGTATGATTTGATGTTTACACTGATGTTGTATGGACCACATGTGCTGCCGCTGTGGTTGTGATGATGTTATCAAAATCACTTTACTTTCATTTATGGAGAAAAAAACACACAGCAATATAAAGTAAATTAACAAATTGTCAACCAGAAAAAATTTATGGAATTAAGATTTTACTATATTTTAAAATATAATCTATAAAATGCGTGTTGAAGTGTTGTTACTTGGTCACAATTTTAGGGAGCAGTTGTGAAGATTTTGTACAAATAAATCATTGAACAGTCCCCATTTGAACATCAAAAAAATAAAACACTCACAAACAATTTTTGCTTTGATATGTTTCTTTTCTTCTTAAAATCATGGGTCAAATATGAGTTCATGAGGAGATTGATGATGGAAATTAGATAAACTCTGGAGGAGGTGACAACTTATTTTAGTAAACACTGACAAGGAAATACTTGCCCCCTCAAGTTTCCGTGGCAACCTCTGAGCTTCAGACGAGAACCACAGCTGAGACCAATTGATTATTTAAGTCACTTCTCTGATAAATGCTGTTAATCAACTTCTGACCCCTGATTCCCATACATTTATATCAAGTCTCTGTCAAATACAACCACGTGTAACGTTCTCCTATGACTATATAGATTATGGCAATTGGCAAATTTGCCAAAAATGTTGAACTACCCCTTTAAGGTCCTGGATTTGATTCCCATGTTGACAGAAATGGCACCTCCGTGGAAGTCTCAACATTTTCTCCTTGTGTTTGTAGTTGTGATCCTTCCTCCACTTTGTGAGCCACAGCAACATGTTTCGCCTCATGCAACCATCAACAGTCCTGTTTACATTCTTCATGTGACTGTGATGGAGAGCGGCCTGAAGAGCACAGAGGGGACTTCTGTGGAAACAGCATCTCTGAGTCTTTTCACTAACTTTCCCTCTGATGTTGTGTTTGATGTCAACAAGCTCCACCTGCTCTAAAGCAACACTTAAACACCACCGGCCGACCTTCAGTCTCCACTCAGGAGCTGCTGTGGAGTTAACATTATTGAAGAGGTTGTTGCTGTTTAGTTTCAACATAGCTCCAGCAGCAACGTGTGGACGCTCCGCTTGCTGAACTGTAAATACTTTATTTACTTCTTCAAACACAGGATTTCATCCAGCGCCGACATGTTCAACACAAATCAATGTCACAAATAATGTAAAAGGGAATAAAAATCTTGTGCACAGGTTGTTACAGAAGCTGAAGAAGTTATATACTGTAGTTTGTAGTTATGAATACATTTTGTCTTGTCTTTTTGGATAAACAAATTCCATGCACACTTCACTGTACAGTATGAAGCAGATACTTCCTGTGATAATTTACATTGTTGCCAAGAGACTGAAATTTTGTTACAAGCAGCAGAGCAGAAGCTGTGGCCATAAGTGGCTGTTGTTGCTGCTGGAAAGTCATCACATACTGAGGTTGACTAATTTTCAACGTGCACAAACAATACAATACATACACATACAATGGTGCTTTTATGAATTAAAGGATCACAAAGGCACGAGAGCTCAAAAACACCGCAACTTAAGAGTTTAAGAGAATAATGTACGCGCAAATACACAAACGTGCTGAAAATTCAGGAAACATCTTCACGTGGTGATCTACTGTACAAGATGAGCCACCGAGGTTCATCACTGTTTACTGTCCCCTGGAAACACCTTTTGTTGTGTTGTGTGACACATGCTGCAGATTCACACAACACTGGCTGTGAAATGAATGCACTTTAAAAATGAAAAGAAAAAAACCACAACATGCAAACGCACAAACGAACTGCAGATGCACACTCTCACAGTCTTTGTTGCTGAAACAGAGACAGGTCTGGAACAAAGTTCATTTTTTTGCCATCAAAATGTTCAGAAGATATTTAGCTTGAGAGAAATGACTCCAAAATTTACTTCTGTGATCAACCATACTCACTGCTCATTGTAGTCAATAAACTCAAGATGCTGCTGATCTCCTGAAGGGACGGGGTCGTGGAGAAACCCACATAACACAGGAAACTGACTCTTTGTGGCGTCATTGGCTTCGTGTCACCCCCATCTCTATCTCTCCCCTAACTTCCTGTCTCTCACACTGTGCTTTCAATATAAAGGCGTAAAAAAGCCAGAAAATATAAACAAACCAACCAAACCAAAGTGATGAACCTGGCTTTGACTTCAATAACAAATGCACTTTGAAAAAGAAAAGAAAAAAAAAATCACAACATGCAAATGCACCGCACACACACAAATGGCAATTGGTTAGACTTGAACTTATGTCAGGATCCCACCTCCACCTCTGTATCCGCTGTGTGAGCGATTTTATTATAGAACTGAATCTGTTTTGTGTGATTTTTTTGCAGCATGTGTTAAGTTCACAGTGTGTTTGTGTCTGTACATGACCTCTGACCTCTCTGGGCCACCATAAAGCACTCGGAATGACTCTATATACACACATTTAAACTTGCCTTTAAAATATGTCGATGATTGACTTTATCACTACGCTGGTCTCTCCTTCTCTTCCTTCTCTCTCTCTCTTTTCACCTCTGGGATATTTCTCCTCTCTCTGTTTGTCTAACTTCCCGCCCGTACAGTTTTTGCTGCGGCGTCTGTGATGGCGTCTGTCTTCATCTTGGCCGAGCATCTCACCACAGCTCATTAACGCCGCTGACGACTCTGAGCAGAAACTGCTTGTGAGAAACGTCATTAACATCTGTTTGCGGTCGCCACGGCGAGGTTGAAGGCCATGTGAAAACAAAACAACAACACTGACGAGGCGGACAACTGCAGGGGCCGGAGCGTGGACCAAATATAGGTTCCCATGGCTATGTCACCCCCCCCCCTCTCTCCCTCTCCCACCCCTCCTCCCCTCTGTTTTTCTTCTTCCTTCCCACTCACTGTCCACTGTGAAATCTCACCCGTCTTCCTCTTTACCTTCTCTCCCTTCCTTCCTCTCTCTCTCTCTCTCTCTCTGTCCTTGTATCTATCTTTACTTTCCCTCCCCTACTTCTTCATCACTCCTCTCCCTGTCAGAGATAAGATGCAGGTCACTCCTGCAGCTTGGTGGCAAAAGAGAAACTAAAGACGTCTTTTTACTGTGAGCTGAAAATCCACACGTCCACATCAGCAAACACCTGTCTTGCCACAGACACACAAAAAGAGTACCAGCTTTAAAGCTCATGCAATCTGCACATGTTGTTTGTTGTGTTGTTGTTTTATGTCTTTGCTGTATATTATAATTTAGAGCACAAACCAACGATACACATCTTGTTTCCCAGCATGACGAAAGATAACAAGGCAGCAGATACTGTAGTTAAAGCAGCTCACTGGTTAATTATCATTGGTAAAGCGTAAAATGTAAGATTTTACAGCACCAGTGTGCTGTTGTTATTGTATTACTGCAAACACGATGTATTAGGATGTCTATTTGACTGTTGTGATACTGAAAATATGATCTGTTTTTTTGATGTAAGGTTTTTCGGACCCCAGGAAGACTAGCTTGTACCTTTGGCATCAGCTAATGGGGATCCTTTTAAATAAATAAATAAATAAATAAATAAATCAAGGCTGCTGTATTCCTCTAGTTTCTATGGGACAAAGTTGATGCGACTCTGAGTTGAGTCCTTTAATAATAAACTTAAAAAAGCTCAACAAGGTAACTTTACAAGAAGCATTTAATTAAAGTAATTTTTATCTGATATTTATTTGAATAATTCAGTTTAACCAGAAGAGTTGAAATTAAGCATTGAATACGATAAATGAAAAATACATTTTCTTTCTTCTGCTAACTCTGTCTTGTTATTTATGTAGCTAATTAATGAATGATATAACCCCTCAGATTTATGATCCTTTGTTCCCATGTTCTTGAACAGACACCGACTTTTATTGTTTACTTTGTTGTAATGATGATATGATAATAAATACAATCTTTACTCTGCAATGACCAGAAATATAACTCAGGCAATATAACTGGAGAGCTGCCACACACACACACACGCAGGCAGGGCCAAAGAGGCCACAGTGCATGTGTACGTGTGTGTGTGTGACTGTGACAGGGTACAGGTGGCAACTTCATCATCAGCAGAGAAAAGTGCTATTAATAAACCAGAGTCTGAGAAGCGCGCACACACACACACACACACACACACACACACACACACACACACACAGAGCAGATGACACAGTGATATGGAAGACGAGAGGAAGAGAGGAAGGGGGAGAAAAAAGGTGGGTTAATGAGGAAAAAGAGACGAGTCATGATAACACGACCCACTGTGACGGCTGCAGAGACACAGAGACAAAGTTAGCGGACGGAGAAACTTCTTCTTATTCTTCTTCCCTTCGCTTCCTGGCTCAGGACCAAACACCGAGCCGACCTCCTCCCCTGGGGAGAGTAGAACTCCAGGCCTGGATTCCTTTGTGTTATTTCATGTTTTCCTCTCGGCCACAGTCATTTCTCCCTGAAACCCAGTGTGTGTGTGTGTGCTCATTAAAGAGCCTTTACCACTGTTTACACTGTTGTTAAACTCACCATATAGGCAGCATGGGAACAAGTTTACATGCACAGCCATTCAGTAACTGTACTACACACACACACATTATCATTCATCCCTCTATGTTTTCTCGTCTTATTTACATTCCTGCAAAAGCTACGAGTGCAGGGAGGAGATGGGGAGTTTGGGAGGAGACGGAGAGGAGAAAACACAAGGGTCTTACATGGAAGCAAGTCATTTCCGTTGTGTTGTGTTGGGGGATGGTGGGGGTGGGGTGGTGGGGGGTCTGTGAAGGGTCAAGCCTTCCCCAGCCCCGGCTGTGTGAATCACATAAACACTCTGAGTCCAACACTCCCACTGCTCTGCTGCAGCGGACACACGTCCACCGTGACTGTCAGAGGATTCACTCTGTTGAGTCGAGTCGTCCATCAACACTCAGACATCTTGGATCATTCATGGACGGACGTGTTTTCACTGTACGACCCCGACCACACTGTGAAAATTCACTGTATTCAAGCTAAACTTTCTATTTGTCCTTTGTCCTTAACAAACTTCACTGGTTTATGACACAGTTGTTTATTTCTGTCAAATAAAATAAGTTTCAAGCCGAACAATAACAATTTAATGATATGTTTTTTAACTCTGTGGTGAAGTAACTGACATCTATATGCACAATTGATTGAGTGCCTTTTAACTGAGCTTTTCCATTATATTTCTGCAACTTTTATCTCCCAGTGTTACACTTTTGCACATTGTAAAGTATATAAGGATAGAGAATGGCTAACTTTTAACTTTATTTTTATTTCATTCTATCCTAAATAAAGAACATTTCAGGGCATTTTATTTAAAAAGCTGAAATCAACCTTAACAATGCAAGAATTCAGCAAATCAATTATAGCTAGAGATTTGTTGATGGACAATTTATGAATACGTTTATAGTTTTAATGTTATTTTATATCATACATAATCCTCATTACTCCAGGCACTACATATGGAAATATCGTTATTTTCTTTTCATAAACACTGATTTAAACTCAATAGAAAAACTAAACCCACCTTTTATTTCTCTCAACTGAAAATACACTTTGACTGATGACTTAATCTCACTTTTCAGTTTACCTTGTATTGAGTTCAATAATACCCAGTTATCTGCCTTCGGCTTGTCGTGTCATGACCTCATCAGTTTGCTGTATCGATTTGTTCCCATGAGAAAATCCCACTTCACTGTTTCCATTGTAAAAGCAGCAGATCAAACAGGAGTGTGAAGGATCAGGGTCGTTGTGTTTGTTTTCTCGCACTGCTGTCAAAATCTGTTCCTCTTTCTCAACCTCGAGACAGCACACACACACACACACACACTGTTACTGATCCCACAGCCCAGCTGGCCTTGTGCAGGGAGCTCAGGCTACTGATAATGGATAAAGGCCATTTACAGTAGATACAGAACGAAGGTAAAAATAATTAAATATTAACAAACTGAATTTTCTTAAAGGGCCACACCTGATTTTACTGTGGTTGAGCTGTAATATTGTATTTTAATGTATTGTATACAATGTTTTGCATAGTACTGTTTTTGTTTTCTTGTTTCTTTTTTAATGCATTTTAATTATTGTAGTGCTCAAGTCACCTGCCCCAGAGACTACGGTTGAAAATTAGCCAACTTGGCTAAACCGGCATGTTTACAGAAATGTTTATTAATGTGCATTGTCTCTGTATATTTAAACCAATGAACTAAACTAAACTAAACTCTGAAGCCAACATAATATATGAAGTAGGAAAAACTGCACTTGTCTGAATGGCCACTAGAGGTCTGTGTTTATAGTGAGTCAGTCCCCATCGACTCCCATGTTACAGTAAACTGTCCAACAGAAGAAATAAACATGTTAACATCCTGCTACATAAACAGTTTTGGTCTCTACCACTAATCTCCTCGTTTATGATGAATTTTAAAGTTGTGTATAATTAAGGGTGTGGCCTCTTTGAGTGACAGGCTGGGGAGCTCATGCTTGACACAAGCCGACATGCTCTTTGCCATTTCTTTTGGAGGTATTTTGGTGGCGTCTGACGGAGCAGCTCACCCTGAGCTTCAAAACCGCTCCTCAGTAAACCCATGGGTGACATCATGGAGGCTGCGTCCGTCTTAATTTACAGGCTCATCTCCAGTTTTCCTCACCGCTCACCACAAATAAACAAAACATGTCAAGTTTTAAACATGGAATCAGCATTGCCCTCGTCACCACTGCTCATATTCGGCTCAGATTTAAATGAGGCAGATAAAAAGTCCACATAGGAAACATATGCAACAATGAAGAGTCCTGCTGGGAGAGCTCATCCCTCTAAATAAACATACATACGTATAAATCTCAGTTAAATCAACAACACCTAAAATAGCACCATAGGGAGGAGGAGGAGGAGGAGGAGGAGGAGGAGGAGCTGTGGGGGCGTGAAGGTATCAGCAGAGGAACAGTGACGAGTGTCGAGTTCTAACGTCTGTTTTCTACATCAGCATGAATATGATGTTACTGCTGCCGACGACGGAGCTGATGATTGTGAAGCACATATGAAACAGCTGATGGGACCTGACACGCTCGGCCTGCAGCCAGCCAGTCCTCCTGAGACCCAGAGGGGGGAAAACAAAAAACATGTTTTAATTTTGATTTATTAAGTGCTAGGGTGGTGAAAAACTAAATTGCAAAGAAAAAAATATATGAAAACTTAATTTCATTCAATTTTTACAACATGTCCACTGTAGTGCATTGTTTATTATATTAGATTGTTCTCAAATGTGAAAGATTTTTTATTTGAATAATGAATTTGACATATGAGCAGGGGCGTCTCTAGACACTCTGGAGGCCCCAGGCAAGAGGCACCTTGGAGGCCCCCGACCCCGAAACAAAAAAGACTGCCCTGTTGCAACGCCTCTGGGTATGAGTCTACTGCAGAGGACAAAAACGAATTGCTGAGTCTCAGGAGAAAATACAGATAAACTGCAGCAGCAAATACATTTAGGAGGCAAACTAAAGGAAAGGAACCGAATTATATTATATAACAAGGATATATTTTTATTCCATGTATTTGGCAGGTTGCAAATGATACAAGCTTGAGCCAATCAATCAAATTGCTGCTTTTATTCAATCATGACGTCCTTCCTGGTTTAGATACATAAATGTTCTCCTGGTAACCCTTTCTTTTACAGTCCCCTAATTACTGTGTATTTACTGTGTAATTACAAGGTAAAAGAAAGAAATTACAAGGTAACTAACACTGGTAAAATGATGGTAACTACAGAGTAAATACTAACTAATTGCCTTGAAATATCTCAACTATTACTAAAGAACAACACTGCATTAATGGGTAATTACTACCGTCATTATGAAGGTAACTACAGTAAAATAATAACGCAATTACAATGTAAAAGGAGAGAAATTACATCCCATTTACCTGGTAGTATAATCCAATATCTCACCTGTCCATCGTGTTACTAAGTTATTGAGCTGTTTTGGCTCGTAATAACTTTGCTCATTCATTTATCATGCCTGATTTTATTTAGTACTTACCTGGCAAATATGCCATCAGGGTCCTCTTGTTAATTAAACCTTCTGTAGTGTTACCAGGTAAAACACATCTATTTACCAAGTAAATAAGATGAAAGTGTGCTGTAAAAGAAAGCGTGGCTTCTTTCCACAGTATTACCAGTTTATTACTATGTAATTAAACCAAGACTGTTCAGTTTTACACATTTTCGTTTCTCAACATTACCATGTATTTTCTGTAGTATTACTAGGTAAAACACATCTATTTACCAAGTAAATAAGATGAAAGTGTGCTGTAAAAGAAAGCGTGGCTTCTTACCAGTTTATTACTATGTAATTAAACCAAGACTGTTCAGTTTTACATATTTTTGTTTCTCAACATTACCATGTATTTTCTGTAGTATTACTAGGTAAAACACATCTATTTACCAAGTAAATAAGATGAAAGTGTGCTGTAAAAGAAAGTGTGGCTTCTTTCCACAGTATTACCAGTTTATTACTATGTAATTAAACCAAGACAGTTCAGTTTTACATATTTTCGTTTCTCAAAATTACCATGTATTTTCTGTAGCATTACTAGGTAAAACACATCTATTTACCAAGTAAATAAGATGAAAGTGTGCTGTAAAAGAAAGTGTGGCCTCTTTCCACAGTATTACCAGTTTCTTACTATGTAATTAAACCAGTACTGTTCAGTTTTACATATTTTCCATTCTCAACATTGCCATGTATTTTCTGTAGTGTTACCAGGTAAAACATGACTATTTTCCAAGTAAATAAGATGAAAGTGTGCTGTAAAAGAAAGCGTGGCTTCTTTCCACAGTATTACCAGTTTATTACTATGTAATTAAACCAAGACTGTGCAGTTTTACATATTTTCGTTTCTCAACATTACCATTTATTTTCTGTAGTGTTACCAGGTAAAACATGTCTATTTACCAAGTAAGTAAGACGAAAGTGTGCTGTAAAAGAAAGTGTGGCCTCTTTCCACAGTATTACCAGTTTCTTACTGTATAATTGAACCAAGACTCTTCAGTTTTACATATTTTCCATTCTCAACATTACCATGTATTTTCTATAGTGTTACCAGGTAAAACATGACTATTTTCCAAGTAAATAAGATGAAAGTGTGCTGTAAAAGAAAGTGTGGCCTCTTTCCACAGTATTACCAGTTTATTACTGTGTAATTGAACCAAGACTCTTCAGTTTTACATATTTTCCATTCTCAACATTACCATGTATTTTCTATAGTGTTACCAGGTAAAACATGACTATTTTCCAAGTAAATAAGATGAAACTGTGCTGTAAAAGAAAGCGTGGCTTCTTTCCACAGTATTACCAGTTTATTACTATGTAATTAAACCAAGACTGTTCAGTTTTACATATTTTCGTTTCTCAACATTACCATTTATTTTCTGTAGTGTTACCAGGTAAAACATGTCTATTTACCAAGTAAGTAAGACGAAAGTGTGCTGTAAAAGAAAGTGTGGCCTCTTTCCACAGTATTACCGGTTTCTTACTGTGTAATTGAACCAAGACTCTTCAGTTTTACACATTTTCCATCCTCAACATTACCATGTATTTTCTATAGTGTTACCAGGTAAAACATGACTATTTTCCAAGTAAATAAGATGAAACTGTGCTGTAAAAGAAAGTGTGGCTTCTTTCCATAGTATTACCAGTTTCTTACTGTGTAATTAAACCAAGACTTTTCAGTAACAATACACAAAAATCACATTCGATACGTACCTCGGTTTTGAGGTCTCGGTTCGGTTAATTTTCGGTACAGTAAGATAACCAAATGCAAAACATAAATTTGATTGTTGTTTATTAGGAATTTTTCTCAACCAAATGTACAGGTTTTGGTCAAATGTAATCATTTTACTCACCGACTAATGTTATGTTGTACATTGTCCCTGATACAAATAAACTTATTAAACCATTATACAAAATATAAAAAAAGAGAAAAGAATAGGCCTAAAGTGCTGCCTAATAAGTCAAATAAATTATTCTCAAATTAACAAAATACGGTATAAATAAGCCTTACAATGAATAAAATATTCACAAATAAACAAAATATATAAAACATGATTTAAAAAAAAATTCTCACACAACTTTTGCAACACGGCCAGATAGAGAGAGAGAGAGAGAGAGAGAGAGAGAGAGAGAGAGAGAGACGGACAGACAAAGGGACAGGCAGACTGTGCCTACAAGCAGGGGGATCCTCAAGCCTCTGTTTTCTTGCTAGCGGTAGCATTAGCCACGACGCAAACGGGCTGCACATGTAGCTGCAGTCTGACTGTAAACACACACAACTTCTCACCCGTGCTCAGCGTTGTACCGAACCGAACGCCCCGTACCGAAACGGTTCAATACAAATACATGTAGTGGCGTCGCCTGGTCTGGGCATTCCTGGCTCTAGCCCCGAACATTTCTTATTCAGCCCCGGATGTTTTCTCAGACGGAGTTAAACAGAAAGTGAGATGGTAGTTTTGTAATTTCCCAGTGACAGTGAATGCAACACAGGCACGACGCCACGACCAATCAGAGAGAAGTGTTGTGGAAGCGGAGACTCCTCCTCCGTGTTTTATTGGCTAACAGCCAGGTAACCAAGGTAACTATTTGAATTGTAGCGACGACATCAGGCGTTTTTTTTTTTCTCGGCACGAACCAGCGCGTCTGGTCGGATTGGGCCGTCCATGTTCGCTTGAGCCCAAAAGAACAACCAGGCAGCAGAGTACAAAAACAGAGGAACAGAGACAGCACAGCAACGTGTGTGTGTGTGTGTGTGTGTGTGTGTGTGTGTGTGTGTGTGTGTGTGTGTGTGTGTGTGTGTGTGTGTGTGTGTGTGTGTGTGTGTGTGTGTGTGTGTGCGCGCGTGCGCGTGTGCGCTACCTGCTGCAAAAGGTAGGCTAATAATATTCTATAATCATAGTTGGCTGAAAATCTTAGGACGTAAAGCTCAAGCATGTGTTCTTGCCATTACAATGATAGGAACCGTTCTCAGTCAATAATAAATCTGTTTTTTATTTTATCTAAAGCAATGTTGTCCTTTATTTTCTCCTCAGAGTAGTCTACACCAGCATGCCTTCCTGCTTGTAGGAGGGGTGGGGGCGGGGGCGGTGGCTCCTCTCTCTGTGTTTGTTTGTCTGTCTGTCCGTCTCTCTCTCTTTCTCTCTCTCTCTCTGGCCGTGTTGCGCACGGGCTCCAGCACCTGTGGATCTGCTGCAAATGTGCCAAGAGCATCGTCAGGCAGCCGTTGTGGCATTTGCCCACATTGCCCTATGGTCGGTCCGTCAAAAGTTGTGTGAGAAGTTTTTTTTTAAAATCATGTTTTATATATTTTGTTTATTTGTGAATATTTAATTCATTGTAAGGCTTATTTTATATACCGTATTTTGTTAATTTGAGAATAATTTATTTAACTTATTAGGCAGCACTTTAGAACAGTAGGCCTAGGCCTATTCTTTTCTCTCTTCTTTAATATTTTGTATAATGGTTTACTTTTGTTTAATATGTTTATTTGTATCAGGGACAATGTACAACATAACATTAGTAGGTGAGTAAAATAATTACATTTGACTAAAACATGTACATTTGGTTTAGAAAAATTCCTAATAAACAATCAAATTTATGTTTTGCATTTGGTTCTCTTACTGTACCGAAAATGAACCGAACTGACATGGTAATGTTGAGAACGCAAAATATGTAAAACTGAACAGTCTGGTTTAATTAAATAGTAATAAACTGGTAATACTGTGGAAAGAAGCCACGCTTTCTTTTACAGCACACTTTCATCTTATTTACTTGGTAAATAGATGTGTTTTTCCTAGTAATGCTACAGAAAATACATGGTAATGTTGAGAAACGAAAATGTGTAAAACTGAACAGTCTTGGTTTAATTACATAGTAATAAACTGGTAATACTGTGGAAAGAAGCCACGCTTTCTTTTACAGCACACTTTCATCTTATTTACTTGGTAAATAGATGTGTTTTTCCTAGTAATACTACAGAAAATACATGGTAATGTTGAGAAACGAAAATGTGTAAAACTGAACAGTCTTGGTTTAATTACATAGTAATAAACTGGTAATACTGTGGAAAGAAGCCACGCTTTCTTTTACAGCACACTTTCATCTTATTTACTTGGTAAATAGATGTGTTTTACCTAGTAATGCTACAGAAAATACATGGTAATGTTGAGAAACGAAAATATGTAAAACTGAACAGTCTTGGTTTAATTACATAGTAATAAACTGGTAATACTGTGGAAAGAAGCCACGCTTTCTTTTACAGCACACTTTCATCTTATTTACTTGGTAAATAGATGTGTTTTACCTAGTAATACTACAGAAAATACATGGTAATGTTGAGAAACGAAAATGTGTAAAACTGAACAGTCTTGTTTTAATTACATAGTAATAAACTGGTAAGAAGCCACGCTTTCTTTTACAGCACACTTTCATCTTATTTACTTGGTAAATAGATGTGTTTTTTCCTAGTAATACTACAGAAAATACATGGTAATGTTGAGAAACGAAAATGTGTAAAACTGAACAGTCTTGGCTTAATTACATAGTAATAAACTGGTAATACTGTGGAAAGAAGCCACACTTTCTTTTACAGCACACTTTCATCTTATTTGCTTGGTAAATAGATGTGTTTTACCTGGTAACACTACAGAAGGTTTAATTAACAAGAGGACCCTGATGGCATATTTGCCAGGTAAGTACTAAATAAAATCAGGCATGATAAATGAATGAGCAATGTTATTACCAGCCAAAACAGCTCAATAACTTAGTAACACGATGGACAGGTGAGATATTGGATTATACTACCAGGTAAATGGGATGTAATTTCTCTCCTTTTACATTGTAATTGCGTTATTATTTTACTGTAGTTACCTTCACAATGACGGTAGTAATTACCCATTAATGCAGTGTTGTTCTTTAGTAATAGTTGAGATATTTCAAGGCAATTAGTTAGTATTTACTCTGTAGTTACCATCATTTTTACCAGTGTTAGTTACCTTGTAATTTCTTTCTTTTACCTTGTAATTACACAGTAAATACACAGTAATTAGGGGACTGTAAAAGAAAGGGTTACCGTCTATAACAGACTTTCTTTGCTGTAACTCTTTCTCAAACTGCCTTGAAACAAAAAGCACCACAGTAAAGAAAAGCCCTGGCTTCGTGCTGCTGTTGATTCTTTTGGTTCAGGTCCAGTTTAACATTTTTTAGTTAAAACAGTCTAAAAGCTTTTTTTTTTCTTCACTAAAATCAGACAGATCACCTTTGGCGAACTGAGCACATTCCTCTGTGTTTTTATTGTGTGAGTCATGTTGATGGAAACAGGATTTCATCTGGACAGAGCTCATGCAAGTCCTGGCTTGTCTGACTGACCGCCTCGTTTTAGACTCTCAGATGTCACCGTGTTAATGTGCATGTATGTATGTGTGTGTGTGTGTGTGTGTGTGTGCGTCGGAGGCATCTATGTACATGCTGCTGCACATGTGTGTAACCTGCATGTATTCTGTATGCATTTACTACATATTTACATGTGTGTCTCTTGTTGTATTGATCCACTTTGCTGTGTTTGTATATATGTTTGACACCACAATGTGTACTTGTGTGTGTGCGTCTTTGTCAGCACACACACACACACATTTCTTCCAGGCCGGAGCGCTGGTGAAAACGATTAGAGCGTCAGGTTTCACTGTGTGCCTGTGAAGGCAGCACCGAGGCCCCGTGTGCGTTTGAGTTTAGTGTCTCCGTAGCTCCGCAGCTCATTTGCAGCTCAGGTGACGAACGGAAGTATTTGGTTAATGTTGGAAGTATGTTAACTTTTCCCAAGACCGAGTATAAATACACCGGCTTAAAATGGACATGCAAACCTGAGAAAGAGAGAGAGAACTTGTAGATAAAAGAGTGGTGATAGTTGGGGTGTTGTTGTTGTTGTTGTTTTAGAGGAGCAGCAAAGCAAAGCAGGTGAAAAACAAAATCAGCCGAGTGTTTTTCATTGTCTATAGAGTTTCACCATCGCTGATGTTTATTGTGTGTCCTCCAGCCTCTGTGCTCTGAGTGCAGTGTTTATGGGATGGAGCTAACAGGAAACGCTGAGTCAAAACAGGGATTGAAGCTGCTGCGGCTTTTTGATTCTGCTTTATCAAAACAATGAAGTAATGAGAGGAAAAAGACACAGTGATCACAGTCGGAGCTGTAAATAATCCTCAAACTGCAGAAGAGAACGTACTGTTACCATCATGCCATGCTGGTTAATGTGCTTCACTGCAGATAAGGTTTTAGAAACTGAAAAGTCAATTTAGTGAAGTGGATTCATTTGGAGATTTGGGTTGTAGCAGCAGAACTGAGATCAGTCCTTGTTACTAAAGAGGATCATATAAATGCTGTAACTGATAATAAGATAATAAAGCTTAAATTTAGCTGTGTTCATGTTTCAAAGTGTAAGAGAACTGTTGGTTGTCAGACGTCAACACACTTCGCCTCATATACCCATAAGCCCTTGTGTCGTAAGGTCATTTCCTGTGGTTGATTAAAATACACTCACTGAATTATCAGCCATCATGTAACTGGTGTTACCAGTGTGTTTGGGTTAGAGCAAAAAACAACAACAAAAAAACGTAACGAATCTGCTCTGATCAGTGTTTTTGATATTAACAACTGATCACATGACGAGTAAAGTGACAGATTTTGAACATACAGTATTGGAGCTAAACAGTCAAATATTCCCTCGGGGGTGGGTAAAAACTTGAAGAAATAGTCAGAATATTATCTTAACTTTCAGAAATGCAACTCTGGATAAAGGTTTTGAGCCCATGTTTATTTTCTTATTTTTTTTATGTGCTCTGGTCCCAGTTTGTTTTCTTGGTGTCTTATAAGCCCATGCATGCTGGGCATACAGAAGTGTGCATGACACAATGATAAAAGTCATTCATTCATTCCAAACCTGATACACTTCCATAGTGCTTATGCCAAATCACACACTATAACTACTAACTAACAACTATACATACATAAATCTATAACACATTAAAGGACAACCTACTGATCCCCTTATCATGAAGCCAAACAGCTCAACCTGCACTGAGCCACACTGTCCACCAGAATGAGTCACGCAGCCTCGTGCTCCTTGTCAGACGTCTGGAGTCGTCATCCCTGCACACAGGGGACTGTCAGTCCACATTGTTCTCATCTGTGGTTTTCTGATGGTGGAACAAACTATCAAATCTCTCTCCACCTTCATGAATCTCATGAAAACTCATCTCTTCTCAGAGCATCTACTCTCCTAAAGACACAAACATGTTTCACTGATTGTTTGCTGAACAATCTCCCCCCAGATGTGACATTCAATATTTAATATTCACTGATGTCCCTTCACTTGTTGCTTTTGGATAAGTTACTAAATGTAAAAATGTAAAAAGTGTTTGCTAAAAAAGTGCACCAGGTGAAATTTGGAAGGTGAAACGTCAGTGTTGTGTTACAGTTTGCTGCAGCGCCACCAAGTGGACAAACCACGGAATCAGTGACTGCAGCTTTAAGGAGTTTTTTGTTCAACATAAAAACAACTTTATATCCAACAGAACATGAACCTCTACTACATCACATCAGATCCTCAGAGTGGGTCAGGTCAGATTTCTATAGAGGCTGCTTCATAAATAAAGCTTCAAAGATCCAGGGAATAAAAAAGAAAGGATAGAGAACAGTGACATAACAACATCAGACATAAAGCTGTAAACAGGGTCATGCAGATCTGTGTGTGTGTGTGTGTTTGAGTGTTTGTGTGTAACATGCGGACTTAACAGCTCTGACGGGGAGAATAAACCATCTTCCCTCTCTGTGGTAGTTATATCTTATATCTTTTGCAGGTGCAGCCAGAGTCGGGGACGCGCTCCGGAATGGCTTTGCGCGCTCCCCGGTGCCTCACACACGGCGCCTCCCACTTCTCCAGCTTGTTTAAGCGCTCGCCTCCTCCTTCACTTCAACGAGCGCTATTGTTGAAAAAGTGTGTGTGTGTCTCTCGGTCTTCAACTCTGACAGACGGAGCGGAGCGGAGCTGAGCGCTGCAGTGATTCACCTTCTCAGTCTGAGGTGTGAGTGTGAGTGTGTGAGCGCAGTGACTCCAGACTCGCTGCAACCAGAAGACGCTTCTTATTTTTTGTTAAATTTTGGAGTTTTTGCACGGGGACAAAGTGGATAAAAAAAAAGAAAGAGTTTGGGCACAAGCTGCACGAGCGCATTCCGGTGAAATTTGGATTACTTTGCCAAGGTAAGCCGCCTCTCGTGCGCCTTTTGCCTCTTGAGTGTTGTTGTTGCGCTTTGCGTGTGTTTAGTGAACAGAACACAACAGCTCCTTCTGCTCCTCGGTTCAGATTAATGCGATTTCAGCACCTTGTAAATGACAGAGCCGCTCTTGTGTGTGTGAGAGCTCTGCTAGATGCTGTGATATCGATTATAGCAGCACGCGGGTAATCAGTTAGTCTATAACTCTGACGCTCTCGCAGCCTCTGATGATAATTGATCCAGCCTCAGCTCAGTTTAGCTCAGCTCGGCTCGGCTCGGCTCAGATCTGGCTGCTTCACGTGTGAAAGCTTCTCTTGTGGTCTTGTGTCCACGCATTCCTGTCCCGGCGCACGGGTCACTACTATCTCGGGTCAGGATCTGCCGGCCAGACGAGCGGAGAGAGGGACGCACGGACAGCAGGAGGAGGAGGAGGAGGAGGAGGAGGAGGTTTCCTGCAGAGATATGTGGAAAGTGGATTAGCTCTTATCGCTGTCCGTTGCTCCACGCCGTGTTTGTGGCGAATGTATCGGATTAGAGGTCGTTATCTGGCCCCTCCACGGTCCCTCTCTCTCTCCTCACCTCCGATGTGAGAGTTTTAATCTGCGTGATCCTCACAGACTGATCACATTATTCCCATTTGGCACCTATACGTGTCTGTGGGTTAGGAATGATGCGTTTATGGCGTTTTACTGCCTGATTATGTTGCGTTTTTATTCACAGATTAGATTTTATGACTGATGGATGGATGATTTTCTCCTCCAGTTGTTGCTTCTCTTCGGTTTTGGACCGATGCTCTGATAAATAAAACAGGTTGAAGCTGTTGCTTTGAGCATTATGTACAATTAAGGTGCCTACTAATTATTTATTATGGATAATTAAGATAATACAAGGATATAAAAAGAAGTTGTTTGAGTTGAGTTGTTCAGAATGGAGATGCAACAATTAGTCAGACATTTGATGCCCACAGTGTCCCCAAGGGAAGAGTTTCTATTCATTTGACATCACTTAAATGAATGAGGTTTAATTTGGGGTTAGGGTTGGAAGGAAAAGGATTTTTGAGGAGATGTGATGGATATTTTTAAATGTTTTCTGACATTTTAAAGAATGATAATCAACAATGGAGGGATGAATCATCAGCAGCTGCAGCTGTAGCTGTGGATCTGCAGTGCTAAACTTTTTCTTTTTCTGGCAGTGGTAAAATGTGCAATTAAAGTATTATAAGATGAGAACATCATTGTAAGCATCATATTACATAGTGATATCAGATGTTAGTGTTCTCTATAGACTTTTATAAACTGGCGATATATAAAGTGCCAGGACCTGTCGTCCTTCTGTGAGGTGTTCAGGTACAATAAAGATTTTCCAAGTCAATATACTGGCTGCTGCACTGGCAGGAAAACAAACCCAGCGTGGTGGTGTATGAGTATGGGAAAAGCAAAGAAAGGTGGAGACAGAGGGATGGACGGCCGACCGTACGAGAGGGAAAGAGGGAGAGGGAGGGAGAGCAAAGCAAACATTCCTGACTCGGTGTCTCAGCAATTTAATTAAGGTTTGTGTGAGATGCTGCAGCGAGCACCTCGAGGTGAAGGCTTAACCCCAACTACCACCACCACCACCACATCACTGCCCCCCCATCTTCCCCCCGTTTCCAGCTTGGACTAATCCCAAGGGTCAGCTAATAAGTGTTCGGGTCATGCCACCATGACAACTAAATAGAGGGGACCCCAAAGGAAAGCTCCCCCAATCAGGGAGTTAATAACCCCATGAAGGAAGTTAAGAGCTACAAGGTGAAGAGGATTGGGACATGGATGGGCTAGAGTCTGTGTGTGTGTGTGTGTGTGTGTGTGTGTGTGTGTGTGTTAGAGAGAAAGAGAGAGAAAGAGTTGTTATCAAGCACACCAACTGAAAGCCCCTCCTCTTAGTGGGATTTAAGTGTGTGCCCTGTGGTGCTCTGATGTTACACACACACACACCCCAGGTCAGATTTCGGTCACTGTACTGCACCACTGGCTGAGGAGATTTATATAGGGAAATAAAACATGACCAAACTGTCGAACCATCTGACGTCTCACTTCCTGAAACACACACACACACACACACACTATTTTCTATATTCAAAACCTGTGGCAGTGATTTCCTTCCCTCCAGAAAGTGTCTCCCTGCTGCTGTTACCGTTGTTGCTGTTGGTGTTGTTGTTGTTTTGACTGTTGCATCAACAGTGTCTGACATGTGCAGACGTGACACATTTACCACAGCGGAGCGTCTCGTTTCCAGCCTCACCCTCCTGTGCCCTCGCTCTGCTCTGTTTGATCTGTTTTCCATCTTGCTGCTGCGCTAATATCGTCTCTGGGTTTCTCTTTCCTGTGGAGCAGACTGTCTGTCACACTCGCTCAGATCCTGGTGATACATGCCGATGCCGTGATGATGTAACTTAAAGGTCCCATATAATGCAGGATCTCCATGTGTTTTTAGATTATAGAGCAGGTTGAGTTACTGTGGCAGAATCAAAGCTTCAGTCCACAGAGAAATGCAAACATCAGGATATAGAAACTGAGCCTTGAAACAAGTCGTCAGGACTTCTGTATCTTTGTGATGTCACAAAGCCCCAGTCAATCATGCCCTAAGCCCCGCCCACTTAGACCCACAAGCCAACCTTGCAGGATTTCTCTGAGTGTTTTACCTGAAATCTGCAAAATCCATTACTCCCAAAACAGCCAGCCAATCAGAAGAGAGACTCAGTGCCTCCTCTCTTCTGATTGGCTCATTAATCTGTTGTCACTAGAGCTGCAGAGAGGAGATGTAAAACTACACTGAGATGGTTTTTGGTTGTTACAGCTGCAGGAAAAGAGTTAAATTATGGGACTTTTAATTATTTTTTAATTTCCTGTCACAATATCTACACATTGCATCGGTGTGTTTGAGGTTAATGAAATATGTGTAAGTAATGTTGTGGTTACTCCCACTTCATTACCTCTAATCCTGCTCCATAAGCTATAGGTTTGAACTCACTGGCTTCTTTACTTCCTCATGTTTTTATCATTTGGATTTAAAGCCTCCAAAAATTCAAACTTTACACTGAGAACAGGTGGGAGGAATCTGGCTCGCTCCCTCCTTCTTTGCTGCTATGCAGATGTGTAGGTGGGGTGGCCTGGGCGGCTTGTCGGCTCATTTGGGAACGTTTAAGGAAGCGGGGACCGTGCAGATGGAGCGGACGTCCAGCATCAAGACTCTGACTGCTGATAAATCACTGCTGCTCCGTTCAGTCATTACGCTGCTCAGGGCCTGATTCCCCCCCCCCCCCTCTCTCTAGTGAACAGGCCTAATCTGAAACTCTGCAGACACACTGAAACCATTTACAGTAACGAGCCGTTTTGATAATGTCTGCTGACGACGGTTTGTTTGCTCCACTTTTGCTCGGGTTATTTGGCTAATAAATTTTCCCAAACTATCCAGAACTATAAAAATTTATACGATCACTCATGACTGATTCACAAAGTTTCCCAGAACCAAAGGTGTTGGTTTTGTCTGATGAAGGGTCGAAACTCAAAGACAGACTATATGTGCAATGATATAAGATTCAGGTTCAGGCTTAGGCTGAGGGATAATTAGATAATGATATATATGTACCAATAGACACATGATGATCAATTAAAAAAATAGGTCAATAAAAAGTTTGATAGAAAAATACCTGTGAACAAGAATTTCCCTGTTTCATAAGTCTATTAGATCCTGCCCCGCTAGCTTTACATAACACAGCAACATGCACAATGTCAATACTGTGAAGTCATGTGTGGTGACCAGCGGTGTTTATTGCACCTGTAGGTAAACTTGTTCTGCAGTGTAAAGTGTAAAGCGTCCACTTCAGACAGACAACACAAGACAGTAAAATAAAACAATTAAAACATTTAAGACCAGTTAAAACAGTCAAGTAAAGTGAAAAGTGTGCCTGTGCTAAAAAATACCCAATAAATACCGATAAAAAAATAAAACAGAGAAAAGAACCAGAACCAGAGAATGACTGCTTGATAAATTACATCATTAGATCAATTACTGGCTATCAAAATCCAATTAATCGAAGCAGTGCAGGTTGAATTTAAAGATATATAAGAGTGTGTGCAGTGTAAGTCAGTGGTAATGGACACTCCTCCTCCTCCCATACGTATAAATGCATTTCTGGCATTCTGCAGTTTTAACATGAACTAGCTGAATATAATATGACTTCACTGATGGCATCGGGGATGTTGCTAGATTTGGTGTCTGTTTCCAGCGACATGAAAAGGCTCACGTTACGTCTTTACAAGCTTCCTTGACACCGCAGGAATGCTACACTCCAGCCTACAACAGGCCGAGACTCAACATGCTTCCACCAACGGGGGGAACCTCCACTTTCCTAGAACTCGACCCCCCGGCCTCCACCTCCCCCTCCTCCCCTTCCTCTCCCCTTCCTCCTCCTCCATCCCCCCAGGGAAGGGTTTAGGGGTTGCTGCCCCTTTACTAACCCACGAAGCGTGTCTCTAAGTACCCCCCCTCCTCCTCCTTCCCTCCTTCATCCTCACAGTGTGTTGTATAAACACGGTGGTTCAGTAGGAAGGTAAAGAGCGTGACACATATAGACTCATAACATTCCTCTTAGGTACCAGGAGACACCAGGAGAGGAGAGAAGATGCCTCAAACTGCAGACCAGCGCTCAGGTTTCCCTGCACACACGTACAGTATACGAGGCCCAGGCTGTAACGGCGATCAGTCTTTTGATAACGTGATACTGTCAGATCAGTTTTCCCTCTCAGCGCACGAAGTGTCAAAAGAATTACACATCTTCGACAGGATATATGTTTGGACGCCTTATGACATGTTGGATTTATCTTTAAAACGTGGGAGTTGCAGAGTAAAAGAAACATTTTTTTTTAGGATTTGGGCGGAAAATGGTGAAAGACACAAACCCTCAGGCTGATTGGCTCTTCACAAATACACCCAGACTAAAATATTTCAGTGTTGTTTAGCCTCCAGCAGCCTGACTTGTAGGTATGCGACTCAGTCTACTACACAAGATTAGTAAATTGATCTTCATATTCACAATCTCTAGATGACAGATCTTATTTCGAAACATCATGACAACTGTTTACAGGCATGAAAAGATAGATAGATAGATAGATAGATAGATAGATAGATAGATAGATAGATAGATAGATAGATAGATAGATAGATAGATAGATAGATAGATAGATAGATAGATAGATAGATAGATAGATAGATAGATAGACTTTATTAATCCTGAGGGAAATTCAGATGTGTCAACTGCTCTCACCGAACTAGTCACACACAGCACGACAATAAAAACAGATTCTAAATAGCTAAAAATAAAAAGAATAATAACAAAGGGGAAAGGATTTATTCTAAGGACTTTTTGTCGATCCTCTAAATTTTTCCCTCTTGTATGACAATAAAAGTTCTCTTCAACAAAGTGGAGCCATCACATCCACCTTTAGCACAGATGAAGCAAATATGTTTTAATCTTTTCCTGCTGTTTGCTATCAAGACATTAACATCATAATCAGAACAGACAGTGTTAGCAATACCAACAACGACAGGCTAAACAAAGCACAACAACCCCACATTCACTCATTATTACAACAATACTGTAGAACCAGAGCTGCAGATACAGTCAGTTTAAGACCTTTTTATATATAACTCTAAAATAAATAAAAAAATGAAAATGGATCAATAATTCACTGTTTTGTCCAGTCTAGGTTACAACAAAGTCTTCGGGGCTAAAAGGAGACTGAAGAGAAGTTTATTTAAAACTTGGCTCCTGTTCTCTCAAAGACGGCTTTGTTAGATTTAATCTACCAGACCTCATGTCTGATTTCATTAATTTGGAAACATTATTGGCATTTTTTTGTGCCCGAGATCTCAAGAAGAAGTAGAAGAAAAAAAAAAATCAAATAAAATGTTCCCTTGAAATTTTCTCCAGAATAAAACAGTAAATCTTCTGATCAAAGATGATTATCTGGCTCTGTAAATCTAAAAATAAACCTCCTTTAACAAACCAGAAAACTGAGAGTTAAACACATTTATTCGCTGTGTTGAGACTCAGGGATGATACTTTTTTATTTTCAGACCTTACAGTACACTTAGATAAGATAAGGCATCCCCCTCCCCTCACAGCCATATACCACTACCCGAGGGTGAGAGGAGATTAGTCAACCTCACCTTCTACACCCCCTTTTCTAAGCCCCCACCCCTCTCTTTCTCCCTGAGGGCACATAGTGTAGGCTACACACACACACACACACACACACACACACCCTTTCATCCCCATTCACAACGACCCTCATTCCCCTACACACACACACACATACACACACAGACAGGTACTCACAAATCACTTCAAAGCACTGACGTCTGGACCTGTGATAAATCCTGAACAACTCGCCGCCACAACAGGTGAAGAGAGACGCCGTTTAACCAACAGGACGTATAGTATAGTCTCCCTGCCTGGTGTTGGTTACCGTGGGCGCGTGTGCTGCTGAATGAAGTTCATATACTTGTGTATGTGCAGCTCCACATGTGTCATTGAGCCGTACAGACGCCTCAGGTGTGAGTGTAGGGGAGCGGGGTCTTGTGCCTGTTGTGTGTCTGCATTCAGGTGCACATGTAGTGTCATGTTCCCTTTACTTTGACTCTCCTCTTGTTGCAGAGTCGACAATCAAATCCTGCTTTTGTGCAACTGCATGTCCGCATTTGTCTTTCATGTAGGCTACCATGCATGAGGTTTTTCTTGTTATTGCCTTCAGCACTTTAATACATATTTTTGCAGGTTTACTACAAAGACACCATGTAGGCCATTTAATATATCCCAAATTTAATACGAAGGCCTTTTTTCACAAAGAAATGCAGCCATGTTGGAATGACAAATGAGTTTAAGCCCATGAATCTAGATGTCTTGACATGTTTTTACAAATGAAATATTAACTATACCACTTATATATATATGGTTTTATCATTTGTTTGACAGCAGCCTTGAGAAAATAAACAGTAGTTTTGATAGTGACCGTATAAAACGGGTCTCGGTTTGTGGGAGTGAACATAGAAAACAAGCAAAATAGATCGGACCGAGCGTAACTATGGGAGGAATGTGGAATGAGCCAACATTTAGGAGAAACATTAAGTGTACGTATGTGACGAGTAACGAAGGGGAGACGTTTTGTTTTCACATAAAACTGCAGATTTTGATGTGCTAATGTTTTTAAGACGGAGAAAGAGGTGACTTGTGGAAACCTGGCAAGAGAGCTAATTTACCCAAACAAATCAACTAATGTGATTACTCTGCATCATAACTGTTTAATTTACCTCTATGAAATTATGGCCTGAGCAAAATCAATCTAAGTGTGTCTTGGCTAAACATTTGGCTCCAGGAATAAGAGCCAGCTGACTGGTTTAGCCGCTAAGCTAACTGCTAACACTTTTTTCTGTTACTTCTGTTATGAGGCACTTGTTACCACCTTTGCATAATATTTTCAGGGTTTTTACATTTTCATAAAGAGTTTCTGGAGGTAGCATGTGTGCCAACTGTCAGAAAAGTTTGTATCATACAATTTATTATAATTTGCAACCATTCGTGTTTGATGGAGTGCCACTAGGTTGACGTCCTCTCTGTGTGGTCATTACAAGGCTTTCTGTTGATGGAGGGAACAAACTTGTGCAATGGGAAGTTTGTGTTGAAATCTACAGCAGATTCACTGGATTTCATTTACATTGCTGTGAAATATTCACAGATTTTGCTGCAGCTCTACTCGACCTTTCTTAACCTTTTAGAAACAAATCCTTTATCATGTCGTCCTTTTGTGATCAATTAGCTACAGCACTGGATACTTTTATGTGTTTGGTTTTTTGTCGCTCTTCTAATTTCATGGTATGCACTAATAATAATAAATTAAAATCTGTGGTTCCATTGGTTTGTCAAAATAAAATGATCTACAGCAGCTTGTTTAGCCGCTCATGAGGATCCTATAATTTCATCCCAAGAAGCTGCGGCTGCTGCTTCACCACAAACAAATTAAATGCCTCTTGATTAGTATTGACGGAGAAATGTCAGAGGATGCACTTCAACCAAATTATAGATTGTAGAGTTTTATCTTCGGTGCGTGATGAGACACAACTTGCGAGGACAAACTGCTGAACAACAACTGAACGACAGTAACTCTGTGACTGCAGGTGTGGTACAGTAGCTACCACACACTTGAGTCTCCACAAATTCAACCCGGAAAACTGTCATTAACTTTATTTATAGTTTGGCTACAAGTCACACACACACACACAACAGGAATTGTCACTCTTCTATTGTGAAAAAACAGCCTTAAGCCTCAAAGCCTGTTTGTGTGTATTTTCAAACTTGCTGTACCCAGTTGTATTGTTATAATCTGTTATTTAACTGGCAAGAGGATCAGTGACATTTACACTCACTAATCCACACTAATGTAGAGACACATTCAAGTGCAACTTTTAGACAACACTGAATACAGATACTACGTGTGCGCTTGCACACATCCATTCCTGCAAAGACAGTTTGTCCTCTCTCTGTCACACACTCACACACAGACATTCGCACATGCATGCACACACAACCAGTCCTCCTTGTGGAGGCCTCGCTGCAGCTGGCAGGGGATTAAGAGGTCAGGAGTCAAAGGGGGGGAACCAGTCAGCCCACAGAGCGCGACAAGAAACTGACGAGGCAGAAAAAACACTTGCAGTAAAGCGAGGTGTGCGGATGCGGCGCTGAATCAGAGTAAAAACGTACAAAACAGATCAATCAAATGACAAAAATCAACCCTACAGTTACGTTCTGTGGTTCACCACGTTTTCCCACCTGGCTCTAAGCCGATACCCTCTGATGATACTTGGATACTTGGCTCACGACAGACAAACAGATCCAACCAGCACGCCGGGGCTTGTGCAAGACTTACAACTGTTACTCACTTGTTTATCGTAATGAGAACAGGTTAAGGTCACGACTTCAACAGTCGACTTGGCTCTCGTCGTCAGAGCGCTTGCAGCAAAGTGTGTGGCATTTTCCCGGGAAGGCACGTCCTGTGGTCAGCTCCAGCGAAGAACTGCCAAAACCTGTTGGATGTATTTGTTTCCATGTCATTAGTAAAGTCTGTTGACAGATGCACATTTTACTGTAACACACAAAACATATCCTTTATATATTTCTTCAGGCCCGACAACATCTGTCTCCACTGCTGCAACAATGAGCCCTGCACTGACGGCAGTCTTAAAAACATCCAGTAAATCATGGACGAAAGATCAAAGTGACAGACTTAATGATCCGTGTAATATAAAGTATCTGAAGAAAACTATGATTGAAGTGAGTGTTTCTCCAAATTAAACAGCTCTGTCCCGTCCCGCTGTGAAAGTATGTGTTTTGCAGCCTTCGGGTGACATAGCAGAGTTTTGCTTTAATGTAAAAAACAGGGACACAAATATTAAAATAAGCTGAGAATACTTATACAGTGCAATAATATCCTCGAAAACACCCCGTCAGCTTGAACCAGTTGTGAATGTTTATAACGAACACTGTTAAAGTTGTTGTTTTGAGTCAGCGAAGCACAAATTATTTCCTTATTGCTCCCACATGGTATGTTAGCAGAGCCGAGGAGCACTTCAGGAATAAGACAAACAGCTTTTAGTATGGTCACGTTCTTTGCTAAAACGCTAAAAAGTGCAAGAGGCGGCAAAAAAAAAATCTGGTTTATCTGTTGAAAATAAAGCCATCGCAACTTATCAACACTTTACCCCCCAGCTTCAGCTGAGTTAGTGCTGTCTGAGATGAAACACCAGTCTGCCCGCTGAACCCAGCGTAGCAAACTGCGGCTGTGGGCGAGCCTGTGGTATCTTTAATTTGGACATCTTGTTCACAAATGAAAGCAGAAAGCCACTTCAAAGGGAGGGCAGGCGGATCAAAAGTGAGGCTGGAGCAGCCTCAGTGCACTCAGGCTGCAAAAGGAGTGAATAATATAATTGTGTATATAGTGTATTATGTGCATGTGTGCAGTGTGTGTATTAATAATAATAAAAAAACAGACAAAAACAGGCAACATACAAATTTGCACCTAAAAACAAAGCACACTAAATGTTAGAAAGATAATAAAGAAGCTGGAAGGTACAAAAGGTGACATGTTTTGAAGTTTTAAACTGAAGTTTTATAGGAGAGCTACTAGCTTGGTGAGTTACCAAGGAGTTAGCAGCATGCTAGCCTTTCTATTCATTGTTCATGCTCAAATGACTCAATGCAGTAGGCTATAGCTTATACAGTATCAATGAATAGGCTATAAATATTTCTAAAAATGAACACTTTATCATGCTTTTTTATTGTGTTAAAGGAGTCATTATTCCTATAGTTTTGCTTACAGGCAAGAAGAAACGTTGTGGGTTCAGCTTCAAACTTTATTCCTTTATTCACCAACATCTGTCTCAAGAGTCGGCCAGTGCCAGTGTTGATACTTATCTCTATTAGTCCTATGTATTGTCTTTAAGTAGCCATGGCCTTGACAGATAGACTCACTTAGTCTCTAATCAGTTTGAAACTCTTGTCCGGTGACAGTCACCAGCACCCACTCCAGACAAGAAATCATGCTCGGTGGCAGAGAAAACTGACGAATGTTCTCTTCAAAGCTCACTTACTCCATTAACATTCACATTAACATTATCTAACTGTGCACATGCTGCTCAAATACAGACAAAAAACAAACATGTGGACAATCTAAATGGGCTGCCAGTGTTTAATAGGAACACATTGTTATTTTTGATTCATTTACAGTAGGCTATATATTTTTTAGTTATTGTCTTTCAAACACAACTTCTTGCTATAACTGTGTCTGCTCTGCTAATTTGTGTGTTCAAATCATTAGTCTGGGGGAACATATTAAATAATTGCAGGGCAGTTTATTCATTTAGTTTGCATTAACTTAACACTGTACTTTTGACACTTGCCAGGGTCTGTTTTAAGGTTTGACAGCAGACAGTGTTTATTTCTTTGTGTCTGTCGTGAGTATTGTAGCCCTACCAATGCATTAGCGCTGGCCGCTATAGCTAAACCAAGACAGTCCATAAACACAGACAGACCACTGCAAGTCCAAGACAAGCAGTGAGCAGGTCAGTCAGCCGCACAGACGCTGCTCCAGACCAGACCTCCGACGAGGCCAAGACACACCAGACTCTCGCTCTCATTGGAACAGATGGGACGTATTAGATGAATTGAGGTAGCAAAGACTGATGAAGCCGTTTCCCAGCGCCGTAGCAGAAATGTGTTGGGTTTCCAGTCGGGCTCTTTGGTCGGTTCAGACACTTCTGGTTTTCGCTAAACTCCCCGCTCGTTAAAAATTTGATTGCTGCCATTATTCAAAGTGTGCATGTGGTGGTTCAGGAAGGGACACCGTCTCCCCCAGATCTGCCCAGACGAAGGCAATATAGATTACCACATGTAGTCGGTTTAATATATAAGATTTCCTTAATGTTTCTGCTTCAGGATAGAAAAAACTATTTATATGTGATGTCAGCTGAGGGCAACAACACATCAGGGTCGGCGCACAGGACAGCTGAGTAAGCAAACAACAGTGGACATGGAGTCAAAAACTGTAAGTTGACTCAGTAACGTCGCTGCAGTCGAAACAAACATACAGTATTTTTCCAATTAGCAGCTTGAAGTGCAGCTGAGTCTGTAGAGATATGAATGTATGTATTTGTTTTAACTGTGCTCTCGCATCTTTTAGACAATGTATGTTCTCAGCAGATCCTCTGACTTGTGCAGAGTTTAAATGGAGTTGAAACCACATGAACATGAGTCGCAAAGAACTAGATCAAACCTGCAGGGAGATTCACTTTCTGTACATGTAGCCCTGATCTGAAGCGACAGCACAATGTGGACTTCATTTGTGAAAAGTGGGCAAAAAAAGAAAGCAGAATATGTGACATGATGTAAAAAATAAATGATCTAAAAATGACGTTTAGAAGAAAATAACGAGGACGGACTGAAGTTGTTGTTGTTGAGTTCAGCTTCTACATGTTCCTCGGCTATAGTTCAAACAGTCACATACTCCGATCTTCCCATGAAATCGAACAGAGCAGATACTATCTGTAAAGGAATCTGAAAGAAGCATGGTCACGCTTCCACTGGAGCATTTCAACTCCTTCAAAACTCTTTAAAGTTAAAAACACAAAAAAATACTTCAAACACTCAAATTACATCCGACTGTTTCCACTGGGTTTTAAAACCATAATTTGGCAATTACGCATATTTGTCACTTTTTTTTACGCTCTGCCATCTCCTCCTGCACTTTCGCTGTGTTTAAAAGGAAAAAAAAATAGTTGAAGCACAAAAATAACCCAGAAATATAATCAACCAGCCGAATCGCCTCATCCCCCTCTACATGAACTGTGTTTAAAAAAGGAACCATTGTCTATGTTATCTGTGCAAAATCAAACGAGGTCACTTGTGGCTTCTGTGGGAGTCTAGCGTGTGTGTTTCTGTTTGTGTTTGTGTGTGTGTCTGCGCCTATGCACAATCCATCCATCCACACAAAACACAACAACGCTATTTTTCTCCCCCCACGTTCCTTCTCCAAATCCCCACAAGCCTCGGGCACTTTTCTTTTTTTAAAAATCCAGAGTCGTGTGTCAGCGCCCCGGTCTGCAGCCGAGCGTGTCGCTGCCATTCCTTCACATTTCTCCTCAGAGTCCAGTTCCACTGCAGAGGGCGGCGGCGAGGCTCGCAACTGGCAGATTTGTGATTAAAGGGCAGTAAACTGGACAAAGATACAAACTGGCCTTTTTCTAATGTAATCATTCGACACACCTTAAAATGACCTATAATGTATACTTTCAGAAACTTAAAATGTTCCAATTTAGTCAGAAGAAGTATTAAATTAGTATACTTTCTAGTATGCTACAAGTACATGGTCCATAGTATACTTGCTATACTTATACTCAAGCATACTTAATAAAATGGGGTTGTTATGGTTGAGAGCCTGTACATTTGGTTTGTACTGGTTTCCGTCTGACTTAATGGCGCTTTAACGTTTTCTGAGTTACGTGTGGCTACAGCAGGGGTATTCAATTAAAATTTAAATTCAAATTGGCTTTATATCAGACCAGAAATAACACAAAACATGTTGATTTCATGAAAATCTGAACAATTATGACCTATACATAAATGTCACTATCAAGGGGCTGATATAAACGTCCCACCTTCTTAAAACAATGAGATGTCAGACCTTTGAGCACATTTAACTAAATCACTTGTAATCCCGGCTGCTTTTCCTTCAATGTCACAATCTACAAATGAATTTTGGTCACAAGATTTTTCACTCAAGACGTTGACTCTGAGTCGTCTTTTATTCGAGGTGAACGTTCAACTGCTCATATGAAGCGGATGCAAACGGAGAAAAGAGCCTGGTTCCTGTCTTGATTAATGCTCTGTTGAAGAGATAAGCTCCCCGATGTGTGTGAGTGTGATGTCATCAGAGGCCTGAACACAATCTGCTCTGTGAGTTTAGATGAATATCAACTATGATGTCAGATTGAAACAGCCACTTTTTTCTGTGCTTAGTGTTGGCTAATGCGAGTTTTCTTAATAAAAAGTCAAGAACGTCCTGTAAAACATCAAACTCTACATGACTGCAGCATGAAAACTCATTTTCTGTCAGTGACATTTCGCACAAATAGCTCAGGACGATCTGCGTCCAAACTGGAATGAGTTCCATATTTTCCTCCTCCCGCAGACACAAAGCGCTCTTAGCAGAGTCGCCCTCCCAGGACACGTTTTACGTGTCTGTAGCAGCTTGCACACTGTGAAAATAATGACCGGGAATCAGATCTGGTCTTGTAAACTCTGAGCAGACGACCTGCCGTGGCTCTGAACCCGCAGCGCAAAGAGTTAAAATTCAGATTTTTTTTTTCTTCCTGTGTAAAAAAAATGCAGCCTTTGTTTCTGGGTCATGAACCAGCCAAGGTCGGTGGCTTTAACCGAGCCACACAAACACACGCGTGCTTCAGTTTCCACTAATTGATTCCCTTTTCAACAGAGATGTGTGTGTGTGTGTGTGTGTGTTTACTTTAAAGGATCTGTCAGGAGTTTAAGTAAATAGATAAGTGACAAAGTAAACACCCATCCCTCACGCGCACACACCCACACACACACACAGAAACAACACTTCAGGGAGTCACACACATAAACTGTGCCTTTATGTCTCATATTAATAAATTGTTCTGTGTTCATGCGGTTTGCCAGTGTGTGTGTGTGTGTGTTGGCAGTTCTCTTACAGTCTCTCTCTGCAGTAAATCCATCCACACTCCCTGACCTAACACTGGGTTAATGAGGTGATCCAGCAGCAGGGGACGGTTGGTAGAGGTCTTTGGGTCATGAGTTTCATTTTGCATGTGTGTGTGTGTGTGTGTGTGCAGGCTTCTGTGCATGCAGGGTTTTAACGAGCGCAGCAAAATGCAGCGTTCATGATGGCGTAAAGTCGAGTTTGCACGGGACAAATATGATATGAGGACGTGTGATTGTGAATAACGATGCTGATTGTTGCTGATTTTGCACAGCAACTCTGCCATGTCTGCACATTTCCTGCAGAAATTACTGAGTAAGTTTTGGTGAAGGCAGAAGTCCCATGATGTCACTGTGGATCCGAGGCTCTGACATATGACCTCCAAAAATATTTGTGTATATTTACTTGAATTGATAGGTAAGGGTCTGGTAAAGCTTGGCAAGTAAGTTATTGATTTCCTGATCTGATTCAGAACAAGCTTCTTGTGTTTTGGTCCAATTTCTATCTTTTTTTGCCCTTTTAATGGTGTTAGCATGCTAACCAGCTAGCCCCAGACCGGTTGGCGACTTTGTCACTTTCCGATACTGAGGCACTGCAGATTTCAGAGGAAGTAGCTCTGCTCACAGCTGCTTGTTAAAGGGACAACGAGGAGTTTCTATTTGGTTATAAAAAAGTCTCACGTTAATGTGGATGAATCTACGCTACCCACACTTGTTAATGGGCCCATTTTCGATAAATATATCGTTTTGTCTCTATCGTTATTTTGTTATTATTAGTGGTGGTGGAAATGCTGGGCGAGCCGACCAGCGTTTCTTTACTTTCGGTTTCGTGGCGAGTCATGAGAATAACACCACCGAATCGGCGTTTATGGTCGGAACTACGACGGTATCTGATCGTCTTCGAACCTCTGACTTTAATTATTGATGAATGAAAACATGAGTCCGTCTTGCGCCGGTCAAATAATTTCACGGTGCGCACGGAGGCTTATAAATGTAGCGCTTTTCCAAAACTCCTCGTTGTCCCTTTAACTAGTATACCTCGAAAACAACTCTGTCTCATAACGTTCGAATGCAGGTCACAACTTGTCCACCAGAGTGTTTTGGAGTTGTTGGATTGTGTATTTGATGAGTTTGATGAGGGAAACCAAGAAATCCCATGAGCCTCCGTAGCGTAGCTCTGAACAGCTCACGGCTCTGCTCCGCCGTTCTAAAAATAGCTTGCACCGACAATTAAAGGTAACGAACCTACTGCTATGACTATAGTGATTATGGCAATGGGCCAATTTGCCAAAATGTTGAACTATCCCTTTAAGTTGATCAGAAATAGAGATTATATGTTTGATATTTGTTCAATGAGCTGTAGCGGTTGCCTGTCCTGACATGTATACGTTTGGTGGGGGAGCGTTAATCACCTCCCTCGTTCCCCCTCAGTCCAGCCCAGTCTGTAGCTGCCAGGGGCCAGACATGGGTAACTGACAGTTTGCTTTCACAAGCATGACGGGGCCCCTGTTGGGAAAGAGTCCCGCAGGTGATCCCCATGGAGTCAGTATAATCAGGACCTGAGCTGGAGGGAGAGGAGTGGATGAGGAGCAGCAGCAGCAAATGAAGTGTATTTGACTTTTAGGTTTCAACATGTAATTGTACAACAGTGACAATGGGACAAATAGAAGGTGCAAAGAAAACAGGACCAGTTAAAACCTGCTGCTACAATACTGAAACAACACTTGCTGCTTCTGTGACCTTTGTCAGCACCTCAGCTTCAGGTGAGATGCCGTTTCCAGATGTAAACAACTCATTACGATGAACAACGAGTGTCGGCAGGCCTGACACATCTGAAGGTGATGTGGGAGGGACTAGACACCCACACTCACCGCTTTAGGGTGAGAAGTTATCGACATACTTAAGTTTAATCTGTTTAACTTGGAAAAATATAAATGAAAAAGTAAGTATTAATCAATGCCAATTTATAATTGCATAGAAATCGTTGGAATAATTGTCATTATGTGTCGGGCTTCACATACTTACTACAATAACTCCAGAGAAGTAAAGCTGTAGGTTTAGTAACTTCCCTCAGATAATGAATCAGATGTGCAGCGGCTGACAGCAGGGCAGGACGAGGAAGGAGCAGACGTGTTTTGGAGGTTTGCCTCCACTGCCAGGTGCTTGCTGGCACACCTGTGTGAAGCCTGAGTGCAGGTGACATGCTCATTTCCAACTGCTGACAGACAGGACCGACTCTCAGGCAGTGAAGTGTGAAGACACACATGCAAATACACACGCACACACGGCTTCTGACATTTACGACTGACTCGCTGCTGTAGCGGTTGCTGCTCGATGGCCAACTGTGTCTGTGGCGCCTCGCTGCCGCCGGCTCGGAGTTTTAGAGCCAAAGTGGAAAAACCGGTGGCACCGACTGTGCAACGAGGAAATACCAGACCAGGTTGGTCAGTGAGTTTCCGCTCTGCATTCTCCCGCCAGCTGCACCGAGGTAAAGGTAACCCGAGGGAAGGTGACGACAGAAGGCCATTTCATTGTACATCAGCAACCGTCCTGTTGGGTTGACCAAGTCTGTTCCCTTCCTCCTTCCTTCTTTTCACAATCCTTTTCCCTCCCTTCCTTCTTCCTTCCTTCTTCCTTCCTTGAACAAATCTGTTCCCTCCCTCCATCTTTCTTTCCTTTCCTTTTCCCTTCCTTCTTTCCACAATCCTTTTTCTCTCCCTTCCTTCATCTCTTCCTCCCCCCTCCCTTCTTCTTCCTTCCTCTTGGTCCAATTGACCTGATCTGTGCCCTCCCCCCCTCCATCTTTCTTTCCTTCCTTCTTCTTCCTTCCTTGAGCGAATCTGTTCCCTCCCTCCGTCTTTCTTTCCTTCCTTTTCCCCTTCCTTCTTTCCACAATCATTTTTCCTTCCTTCCTTTGTCCTTACTTCTTCCTTCCTTTTTGACCCAACTGACCCAATCTGTTCCTTCCCTCCTTCTATCTTTCCTTCCCTTTTCCCTTCCTTCATTCCTCCAATCTTTCCCTTGGTCCTTACTTCTTCTTCCTTCCTCTTTTGATCCAATTGACCTGACCTGTTCCCTCCCTCCATCTTTCTTTCCTCCCTTTTCCCCTTCCTTCCTTCTTTCCCTTCGTCCTTACTTCTTCCCGCCTTTTTGACCCAAACTGTTCCCTCCGTCCTTCTATCTTTCCTTCCTTTTTCCCTTCCTTCTTTCCTCCCATCTTTCCCTTTGTCCTTCATTCTTTCCCTTCATCCTCCCTGCCTTCCTTCTTTCCTGCCTTCCTTCCTTGACCCAAGAGGACAACAGGACAGTTAAAGATTTACTGCATTTGGAAAGAGAGCAAAGTATGAAGTAATACTAAAGTGTCACTGTCAAATTTTCATACTTAAAGAATTTGATGTGTAGTTTCCATCGTATTATTGTTTCACATAAATAGTTAAAAAGCCAATGACAAGGAGAGGTGCCTGCTGTGGTGTGTTTACTGCTGCAGTAGTCTCATTGAGGATAATGACACACAATCATGATTATGGGACAGTTTTCAAAAGCATTAAGGGAAATTGGAGTTGCAAATGTTTGAAGTAAACATCCAGCTGTTAGAACCTATTGTTAAACACATCTGGATGTGTGATTTTCCACGCCAGAAGCTCTTCACATGCTGGGGAGATTGGAGCCTCCAACATCGGCATCTTTTACTGAGATTACAGCGAAGTTGCAGCGAAAACAGGCGACGTTGGAGATGTTGAACCAACTGAGACGGGAGGAGGGAGAATCCTGTGTTTCTGTCTAACAGCTGAGAGACAGTGGGACGAAATGTGACGCTATTAGTGACCAATCACAGTTGTTGAAGTCGGAGGTGCGTCGGAGGTGCTTGTCAGGCTACGATGATGGCCACACCTACGTCATACCAAGAGAGCGTCAGTTCTCTGCAGAGGCGTAACCTCGGCCTTCACATGCTTCAGTTGCTTCCAGTGAAAACACCACATGGTGCCTTGATGACTACTGCACCCGTGCTACCTTAACCTCTGCTTTCTAAGATTAGCAACATCCACATGGAGAATAAACGGCAAAACTACAGAGACGAAACCATCTTCAGTTATTTTTTTTACTTGCAGGCACTTAGACCATAGTTCATTACAAGTGTGCAGAGAACCAGAGAAGCGGCAGGTACAGTATATCTGCAACGCCGCGAAGGAATGCAGCAACAGTGATCAGCGTCATGAGCCAAAATGCACAATAAATCAAAATGAGACGGGTCAGTGTCAAACTGAAATATTTCTGCCTTTATAATGATTTTACCAGCAACAACTTCTTGACTGCTGTACCTGCAGTTTAAACATCAACATGATTTACTGGCAGACAGTGCACGCTCCACTTAGACTAATATCTGGGACTTGACGATACAAGTCTGGTCTACAACGACTTAAGCAGGGAAAAAAAATCAATTTATAATAAAAAAAAGTGTCTGTTGGCTTGTGCCCACTAACACCTCCAGCTAAAGACAGATTAGGTTGTAAACAGGCAGGTTGTAGTGTTTTACTCCACACCCCCTCGCAGCGATGTTTCCTCGAGGTTTGACGGGCAGCAGCTTGGTGTTCAAGTGCTGCTTTGCATTTCCATCACAGCAGCATGAACAGCGGCAGCAGCAGCAGCAGCAGCAGCAGCAGCAGCAGCATACAGTAGCTAGCTGGCATCTCTGCCAGACAACAAAAAACAGCCATGCGTCAGTGAGGCAGCCGCATGGCCCGACACCAAAGATTAAATCACTCTCGAATGATGATTGATCATGAGACAATAATCCAGCTTGTTTGCTGGGTGGTTCTGTCATATCACTGATCTGCACTCTGCCGTGAAGAACGACTGGGACCGAACAGGGCCAGACGGAGGAGAAATAGTGACTTTGCTATAAAAACGCTTGTTTCTGCTTTTGTGTAAAGACAAATGTGGACACAGAGATGCACGGAGCAGCAGATGTTGATTTGATCGAGAGTTGGGAAGAGGCACAGAGGAAGGATGAGTGGAGGGAAAGACGATAAATAAAAGGAGGTAAGAAGACATCTGACTCAGGATCAGCTGCCAACGAAACCTTTAGACAGTTTTACTGATGAGCTGTGACATGTTGAGATATTGATTTGTAGGAGAGTTGACGGGTTTTACTTCCTTTGTGTGTAGTTGTGTGTGTTTTTATTTAGATGAAAGGCTGAGGCTTTCTGTGCAGCTTTGGAGAAAGAGGACTTTGTGTGGGAGGTTGTGTTTGTAATTAAGTTTTTACACTAGTACTTAGCGTGTGTTTGATTGTTTCTTTCACACAGTCCATTGTGTTTGTTGTGACATATTTATGTGCTGCTGGTGTCGGTCGAGGTTTTTTGCTTTGTTTCGCCTCGCTGCGGGCGTACAGTCGCTCCGCTGTCGAGGCCACGGACACGTCTTCCTCTGCCGACGTTTAATGAGAGATTTCAATGTGTTTATTGTTTTTAATTTTCTCAACTTGCTCCTCATGACCGTCTCTTCATCCATCATAAATTCTTGCCATTTCACATTTAACAGCACTTCGGATTTTGCAGAACATTTTTAAAGTGTGACTGCAGCGGAAACAAGCATGTGTTAGTATCAAACTCCCATTGGTTTGGCCATGGAGGCAAATCTGTATCATCAGATTCTGGAAATTAAAAAGCGGTGAATTTGTTGCACTGAATTGCACTGAAAATCACATTTTATATTATTTGTTGGGTAACACTTTACAATAAGGGTCCCTTAATTAACATTAGTTAGCACATCATTAAACATTAATATGTAAATGTGTTAATTAATGCGGAGTAATGCATACATAATGATAACTAATTACATTATTCAACTTTTATTATTACTTAATAATTTATTAACTAACTTTGAGTAGTAAACATTAATTAACTGCTTATTAATAGGCTACATTAATCAATGTGTTTCCTAATCCAACATAATAATGATTGTTAATATATCTGTAAACAGTTAATTAATCCTTAATAATGTACTAGCTAACGTTAATTAAGGCACCCTTATTTTCAATTATCACAAATTCAAAATGAAAAATTTAAGGTTAAAAAAAACTTCAGATCCACAAGATTTGAGTTAAAATGTCTGATTCAACATCCAGGATATTGGAAATAATCAATCGATCCATCCAGCCAATCAAGTTAACTCCAGTGGTCACATGACAGATGTTGAAGTTTCATGAGTTTAATTTAGAGCTGGAGTAATACTAACGCATATAAAAAAAACCAAAAAAACAAAACACTAAAAAACTGCAAGAGCTGCCGCCATGCTGTATCCACTGTTACTAAAGTGTTTACCAACAGCTGCAGGGAGTTGTTGATCCATTAATGTGGCACCATTTCCTGGTTTGAACTCTGACTCACAGGACTTGATCATCAACATGTCACCACCTATAACAACAATGGCACAAATGCAGCTTTACTCATTCACTTCATTCATGTCATGCAAAGCAGCTTTAACACGGCACCCATCACGTAACCGCACCGTGTACTGTACCTTTAAGAATGAACCAATACAGGTGAAGGAAAAGGTTTGACCTGATCAAAATAAGTATCTTAGACATTTTGTGTGTGTGTGTGTAGTGATCCAGATGTGTGTGTACCATCTCGTACAGTATATGAACATTTAGCTGCAGCTTTTGAGGCAACAGGTTGAAGTGGTGAAACTGATTTTACCCTCAAGCTCCTCAGCCACGAGGTAACTAGATACTTCACCACAGGGAGTTAAGGTAAAGTTTGTACCACTAACTCACTACCTTCTTTTTTTTTCCTCCACGAAAGTGAGGTCATCTCCCTGTGGACGGACCTCCAGACAGGATTAATGATCCACTCTCTCCTTCTTTCTACCTCCAGTCTCCTCCTGCATGCCCCTGCTTCTAGACGGCGTTAAGCATTAAGTCATACCTGCATACCTGTAACTTTAAAGCAGCGGGCAGAACTGCTCCTTTTGTTGCTCCTTTATTGTGGTTGCCTTTGTTAGCAGTGTTTCCAAGTCGTCTTGGTGATTTCTTTAATCTCCATAATGCTCCCTGATGGCGTGGAGTGTAAATAAGGAATACCAAACCTCCATGTCCTGGTTTCAACCGCATCCTCCCTTTGATAGTGCTCACCCCTGATAGGAATGAAGTGGAAAAACAATACAAACAAATGACAAAGAACTAAAGGAGCTGAAGATCTGACATCAATTAAAGACTTCTAATAATGACCGGCAAAAACCCCCGGCCAAGCTGGAGAAGGGAAGAGAAACCTTTTCTTTTCTTTTTACTCACAATTAAGGAGGCTGGTGTAAATCCTTTAAGAGTTGATTACTGTAAATAAAAAAGGTTCAGCTAAGTGGAGCAGTGCGTTCTGCTGAAAGCTGTGTTGTGTTTTGTTTGCACAGTTGCATTTACTTAAAGGTGACCTGAGGAGTTTTGGGCCGAAGTAGAGCTAATGAAAAGGGTTTGTTAGGAGTTGGCTCTTGTTTTGTTTTGGAAGAAGTACACATGGGTTTAACTGGATGCTTTTTGTAAGGACAGAGATGCAGTGATTGTTTGTGATACTCACAGCGATCACACAACACATTTTGGTCAGTAACACAGAATATAAAGATGAATGAAGAATATATCATCATTTTGTATTTTGTTTTGCAAATCATATCATTTCTACTTTCCTCGGTACCGGTGAAGGTTTTTTTTTATGGAGCTGCCTGATACTGTATGGGCGTAATATGTGATTTCAGTGAGAATGGTTATTTTGTTTTTCATTTTAACATAAGAAAATATGAAATTGATCGTTTGATTTGTGTTGGGTTTGAACCAAACAAATAAACAAACATGTCCTGTTACATCTTAAGATTATGATTTGTTGGCCAGGGCCTCTCTGCAGCAACACAACACATGGTGCTGACAATACACAACAACAATTTGACATATTTCCCTCAGTTAAAATATTGCAGCACCTGAGATTTGGATATTGCACCTGGCTGTATTTTGATTTTGATCAATCAATGCAGTGCACTTCTGCTTTCCAAAGCATCAACATAATTCCAGAGTATTACAAAAAATAAAACTACAAGGAGTCATAGTTGGCCAGGTCGCAGTATTTGTGCTTGAACAGGATTTTCTCGGACTCCCTCGTCCTCAGTCTGAGAGAATGTCATATCTGGTTTTTGTTTTACTCTGTAGGCTCGTTGGAGTCAGTTTGTTTACAGCAGATTTTGGATGAATGGAGGCAGTCATCAGCTACCAGCTATTAAAACACTAAATTTCTCTCTCTCTCTCTTGCACCGTCGTCTCATATCCTTTTCCCTCTCTCACTCGTTGTCTATTAGTCTCCCCTTCTCTCTACCTTTTTCCTATCACGGGGGAGGACAAAGGTTTATGTGGGCCTTTCATTCTGTCTCACAGTGAGAGATGGCTGCAGTGTATTGTGGGTAACAGAATCCAGCTGTGTTGCAGACGGTGTTTGTGTGTGTGTGTGTGTGTGTGTCTGCTGGTGTGAACATGTGCAGGAATGTGTGTGTGTGTGTGTGTGTACATGTGCAGTGCTCTACAGGTCTCGGGTGCATGTTGACCTGTTTCATGTCATCCTGACGGCGACGTTTCTCTTTCATCACGCGGCCTTATCTGCTCTCATACAAATAGCAGAGGATTCACTGCGTGCCACGAAGTCTTAGCAGCAGAATGCTCACTGTCACATTTAATTATGAATTTATGAAAGAGCAAAGAGAACGTAACTCCAGAGTTCTGTTATTACAGCGTAACGCCGGACTGATTGCATGTGCTGGATGGCAGATTCTTGGCTTTGCGATGTGGGCTCCAGTTCAGTATCAAACAACAGGACCAAAAGGCTGAGATGTTGAAGTAGGCACGCACAGATTAAGCTGTAAGCTTTTCGTTCCTCACTTCATCTTCTCTGGGCATCCTTGCTTCCTCCCACTTGATCCTGTCATTCCTTTGAAAAGCTTTCACAATAAGAGGAGGTGTACTGGTGTATGAAGCAGCTGTGATTGAAGTTAATGCAAGTTCTTCAAAAAATATTGTGTTTGGGACATTTCCTCCCAGCTACTAACTCTATTCTGCAAAGATTTCTAAAAAAAAAGTCAAGACAATTGCTGTGACACACTGATAATATTGTCTTAAAATCAGCTGCTTTGACATTTACAGATGTCAAAAGGTGACATTTAAAGGCATAATTTACCAAAGTCTGCTGTAATAACATGCAATCCCTTCACTGTGGGAGTAATCTTTCAGGAAAGGAGTCAAGAAAATAAAAGCTCTTTCTGGCCCCTTGCTGTAAGTCATCCCCTCTCTCCTCCTTCCTGTCCCTCTCTCTCACTGCAGCTACGATAATGCCTGAAAAAAAAACAGCTTTAAAAAACAATAATAATTTGCTGAATCCCTGAAGTGTGAAGGAGATTCAGTTTTTCAAACAAGAAAGCTTCAGAAGGGCGGATGTTCGCAGTCATGGAGGTTTGAATCCTTATCCTCTGTGGCTGAAGGTGCTTCCACCTCATCACCTGCCTGCACAGAGCATGCAGCCAGTGTGTTTCCCTGCAGTAAACTTATACAGTGATGACACATCCTCTCTGGAGGGTTTACAACAGTGCATGTTCTGACATATGTTGGACCAGCCAAGCCAGGAGACCACATGCACAGTGTTTGCTTTGGATTTGAGATGGCAGACATGGTTTTTAAAAGGATCTATTTTAAGTAGTGGTGGAAGAAAAGCTTGTTTTGTTATCTTTCGTATTTAATATGCAAACTGTTAAAAGAAAAAACCTCTCTCTCCCTCTTCCTTGACTCTGAAACACAATTATTCCTCCGTTCATATTCCAGTCATTCCTCTCTCCTCCCCTGCAATCAAAATGTACCAGCGGCAGCAGCACCCTTAGAGGAATGACAAGTAGCTCCTATTATAACCATGTTACTGTTCTATAAACAGTGTGTGTGCACACAAAGAAAGATCTGGATTCCCAAGCACAGTGCGTCTGTAGGCCGACTGAGGCATGCACCTTAAACAAAAGCAGTTGCAGAGCATAGCAGCAATACTTCATCATCAGTGGAGCATGCTGTCCGACAGTTTCAACGTGCATGTCCTTTGGCGTTGGCTTTAGCCATGAGTCTGAATAATGATCATTACTCCAGTGACGGAGTGGTTTGGTGACTTTCAGATGATGCCAGACATTTGTTTGCGGTGGTAGCCTTTGTCTCTATTCATGTCTTTGCACAAAGTAAAACTAATCCCATCACTGTCACACAAACATTTCAGTTTCTTGGTGACTCAACTTCCTCCTGTGGTGAACTGTCAAAGCATCACATTGCATTTTGGATCATGTTTGTCTTTCATGAGATGTCAAAAACTACTACGGACTGTCAAGTGAGAAGGTGAATTGACAGCACAACCGAGCCTGGGCTAGCCAGTTAGCATGCTAACTTCAGTACAAGAAAAGAAGCGTTAGAAAGAAAAGTAAAACATGCGTAAAATGAGAGACTCTTACAATTAAAGGAATCCAGTTTGAACACTTAACTTGTAAGATTTCCTGTAGCCTGCTGTAAATGCCATTGCATGTTAAAAAAAAGTGGTAGCATCTAGCTGAGAACTGCTATTCATGGACCGGCTAATTAAAACATAACACGTAGGCTATTGTCAAGTAAGAGATTAAAGATGAAAGGTTTGATCTTTCCCTTTTTACCCACTGAAGCTCTACCACCACACCACTGCTAGCTTTGGCAACTTCTGGTTTATATTAGCTGCTTTTAGAAGTCCCAACTTTGGTTTTTAAATCTTGGTCACCACTAGAATACATTAGTCACTTTAAACTCTCTGTTTCCCACTTTCTTTCTTCCTAACCCCCCTCTTCCTGCTTTTTTCTACTGTGCTAAATAAAGGCAGAACATAAGGGTATATTGCAAATTCCTGCCAGACTGACAAGACCTGACATTGCATGGTGCATGTTATGAGGCGTAGGGAATAAATGGAGTAGACAAAGGGCAGAAGGGGGAACGGGGGCATGGGGCCAGAGGTACGTTCCTGACTTTAATAAAAACATCTCAGGTTTCTCCTCAACTTCCACCTCAGGAGTCTTGAAGAGGGCAAGAGTGCAAGAGTTTATTAACACAAACCAGGTCAATGGATGCGTCAAGTGGCTACAAAACAATCACACAATACAATTATATCAAATTATGAGAAAGTAAAGAGGTCTGGTTAGATAAGGGTGTGATTGTCTATATTCTTGCACAGTGACGTGATGTGTTTAGATAGTTTGGTTGATAAAACTTTGTGCCATAAACGTGTGCACAAATACACACATTCATTGTGTGCTTTATTATGATAAATTACAGCTTGGCACTCACCTTCATCGTCTCACTCTCTCCAACACATTTACACTCATAGATCACCGCTTGCCCAGCAATTCCCTGCAGTCTGGTGTGTTCTGCTTATGTTTTTGGTAACATGATTAGGCAAATATGTCAAAGCATATGATTGAATGTTTGTGTATGCGTGTGTGTGCCTTCACCCTCACAGCATATTTGCCTTGGGTATGTTTGTATGTTGAAGCCGTGTGGGCGTCCAGCTGCATTACAGCAGACTGCATTGCATGGGCTAAGGACTGTGTCATAAACACAGGAAAAAGGCTGAATAGGTTTCTCACTTACCCCAGGAGGGGTCACCCTGGGTGGGCTGCGGTAACCTGTCGCCTTGGCCTATGGGTCCTGATCCCTGGGGTGTCTGGCCATTAAGGATATAAACCATAAAATCCCTACAATGAGAGAGTAATTTTCACTGTTTGCATATACAGTATGCCTGTGGGTTACATTGCTAGATTGTGCAGCTTTAGGAATAGGACTGAGAAAAAAATGTATAACCTTTTTATTTGATTCATTCTACTTAATGTTAATTTTGTACTGTAAAATTTCACTTTTATGTTGGACCACCTGAGTATTCAAATGGTGACTAATACAAACCATTTCTTCTTTTATGTCTTTCAGAGTCTGAGGCCTGACGTCACCATGTTACCTTACGTCCTGTTCTTGTTCCTCTCATCTGGTCTGGTTTTATCCTCCGACTGCCCTGCAGACTGCTCCTGCCCAGTCCAGGACTCAATAATGTGCAATCATCGACAAGCCAGCACTGTGCCCCATGTTCCTCTCACCACCAGAGACCTTTACATCTTCAGCAACGGTATCAGCACTCTGTCCCAAGATGACTTCAAAGGCCTGGTGGAGTTGGAGATGCTAGACTTGAGTCAGAATGAGCTGGCAGAGATTCCAGATGGTGCGTTTGAGATGCTGTCAAAGCTGAAAAACTTGGATCTCACCTCTAACCAGATTACCCATATTTCAAAAGACAGTTTTTCTGGGTTGGTCCAGCTGGAGAGGTTGTATCTCCATGAAAACCGCATTCAGAGTATAGATTATGAAGCTTTTGATGGTTTAGAGATGCTACTGGAACTCAAGCTCCAAGGGAACCAGCTCACCTCTCTGCCGTCCCTTAATTTCCCCAGACTTCTGCTTCTAGACCTGAGCAACAACAACATCCCAAACCTGGGAGCCCCAGACCTCCAGACTCCCCACCTAGAAGCACTGAAGATTGCCTCTCTTGGGCTCACCACTGTGGATGAGGATCTCATAGCTTCCCTCGGAAACCTCCATGAGCTGGACATCTCCTTAAACCAGTTAACTGAGGTGCCGCAGGCCCTAAAGCAAGACTCCCTTAAAGGGCTGATCAAGCTCAGCCTGGCAACCAATCCATTTGGTGAGCTGAAGATGGAGGACTTCCAGAAATTGACTGGACTTCAAGAATTAGATCTCAGTGGACTCAATCTCCAAGGTTTTCCTCAGGGTTTCTTCCAGAGCTTCCCTCGGTTGATGCAGCTGACAGCAGCTGAAAACCCATTCAACTGCTTGTGTCCATTAGCCTGGTTCCCTGTGTGGCTAAAAGAGAAAGGTGTGAATCTTGGAAGGCCTGAGGAAACCAGGTGTCACTTCCCTCTAGTTAATGCTGGGAAGAAGCTTTCAGCGCTGGAGCACAAAGACTTTGGATGTCCACCAACTACAACAGTTTTGACTGGCTTGCCCACTGGAAGTACTCATGTTCCCCTGATGCCCACCACAACTCCAGAAACTACCCATACCAATGCCATTCCTCCCCCTCCTCCACCCAGTGAGGAAACAGTCTCCTCCAAAACAGACAGCTACCCACTTCCACCAGAGCCTCCGGTCTCCCCCAGCACCACCAGCGGTAAACACGAGCAGCACATCTGCCCATCTAACATCTGCGTCAATGGTGGTACTTGTAATTTTGACCCACTGGGTCAGATCAGTTGTGTGTGCCCCTCAGGTACCACTGGCCTCTTCTGTGAAAATGTGGATGAAGTTCCTGAACCACCAAAACCTTCACCAACAGAAGTCTCTGTAGTTGTCCCTGTGATACCTGCTGAACTTGATGCCATCAGCTCACGGCAGGTAACCTCTACATCTATCCTTCTGGACCTGCACCGCTTCATCGAGACACGACCAAATATCCGTGGCATTAGGTTGACTTACCGCAATCTCTCAGGGCCTGACCGCCGCCCCATGATCCTGAGTGTACCGGCATCTTATCCTGAGTACACTCTGCGAGGTTTGAGACCCAACTGTACCTACTCAGTATGTGCCAGTCCCCTGAGAGTCAACTCAAGAGCCAACAGCTCTGTAGAAACAGTGTCATGCACAGAGGCTCGCACTGAGGGGGTCCCACTGACATCTTCAGAGCCGAGGGTGGAGACACAGAACCAGGTAACAGATACTCTAATCCCTGCTCTAGCTGCCTTGGCACTGGTGCTGGGGTTGGCTGTGGTGGCTGGGACGATCATCTGTCTGCGGAAGAGGAGGCAAGCCAAGGCAGGAATGGAGCTTGAGCTGGGCCCAGCTGATTCTGATCCCATGGAGCTGGAGGGGATCAAGGCATGCCTGGAGAATGGAGGAAATGGTACACTACCCCACAAACAGCCTGAGATTGACCGCTGTCACAATCCACAGCTGCCACAATCGTTGCAACAAAATGGGAGCTTAGACTATGAAGTACCTTTGATGCAAGGACACTGCCCATCAAATAACAATATAGCATCCCTAAAGCCATCCTATTTCTGAGATGCAAAAAAAATACAAACACTTGGAAAGATGTTGGAGTGATTGGGCTTGCCCATCGGGACTTGTGAGATCCTGTTATGGCTCACTTAGTGGTACAAAATATGATTTTCATTCCAATTTCACAAATCCACAATTCGAAAAGTGGCACTTACTTATTTGGACTTGTTCAAATGCTAACACTAAATGATGAATTTAAGATTACGTAGCAAATTGGAAATGTGCTAAACCACTGTGGGACAATAAACAGAGTGTGGTTTAAAGTCAACTAGCCGAGTTTGATGGTGGTGAGACCTAACCAAGTGATTAACCTAAGTGCAATCGACTAGAGGGGTCTTAGTAGCAGAGTGAAAACGGAAGTGCCTTTTTGCATTGACACAACTGTAATCGGCGGCTCATTTTTTGAATATTTCTTTGTTAATATGAAAGACACTGTGTGAATGAGCTGTAATCTTGTTGCTGGATTTGGGAGATACGGTAAGGAGAGAAGTGCCTCCAGATTTATGGCTACAGAAGAGGAGGAAATGACAGTGATTTAAATAAAAACAGGGATCCAGACTTGCTTGGACCACACGTCCTGGTACAAAATGGGGTTTTTTCAACCAACTCCAACTGCTTCATGGGAATTAATACAAAGAGCTTGCACTGAAAGAAATATTCCTTTTCCTTTTTGATGTCCCAGTGATGAACTGCCACAAGACCAACGGTCACATAAGGAAAAAAAAACACATCATAAAGCTAGTAATAGGTTGATAACCATAAAAGCTGCCTTTACTCCAAACAGTGCTGTTGACATGATGTAATCTGAAACAAAACTTTAAAGTTTCATCACATGCGGATTTGGATTTTTCTATGTCAGCAGATCCACAATAATTCTTTCCACACATCCCAAATCTTCTGGCTCCATGGAGATAAATTTGCTGTGAAAGATAAATGGACTGAACGAAGAGCCATTGTAAATGGACTTGCCTGCATTGTTCTGTGCCGTGACTAGAAGGCTCTTTTATCTAGCTGATATAATATTCTGTTTCTGTCATGTGTTTTCCTTTTTTTTTACTGTGTTTTTTTGTCGTTGATGTCCATTCAGATTTTGTTATTGCTGTCATTTGAAATGTCATTGTTTTTTCCTCTTTAAAATGCTTGCTAGTTTACTAGTGAGGCCAGCGCTAAAAGCAACCAGCAATAATCAAATATCATAAGAATTTTAATGAAAAGATTAGATTAAAACACTGTTATCTGTACAGAGTATAACTGAGGAAGTCACCACATAAATCTAAATGTCAAGTGGCAGACACTTTGCTGTCTCTGCCAGGTCTACCAATGCTTCCATGGTTAAGACAAGCCTCAGACTGCATTTGACTGCCAGAGCTCCTAAAACCGTGTTCAAAGGCTTTTTGCCACATATCCCACTCATATAAAGTGGCACACGCGTGCCCAAAAAAGAGACATTCGTGGTGAGTTACTGTGAGTGCCAGTAAATTTTAGACACATGTTTCCGTTCTCAGCTGCACATTTCTGAGATATGGTTTAAAGTATTCCATCCATCCATTCATTAGCTATACCGCTTATTCTTTGAGGCTTATGGGGGGCTGGAGTCAATTAAAGCTGACTTTGGGCAAGAGCAAGAGGCAGGGTACACACTGCACAGGTGACAGGTCAATCACATGGCTGATATACAGAAGTCACATTCACACCTTTGGACAATAAGAGTCACCAATTAACCACACTGCTGTTTCTGTGGACTGCGGGAGGGAGCTGGTATACTCAGAGGAAACCCTTGCAGGCCGGTCGGCAGATTCAAACCCAGAATCCTCCTGCTGTGAGGGAGCAGTGGTAACCGCTGACCCACTGTGCCGCCCCCTAAACAGAGTTCCCCTGCAGCTTTTTGTACTCTGACACACTTTTGCTGGTTTTCTGACCTCCCTCCACTTTAACCATCCAGTGTGTTTGTGCTCAACAATGATTACTGGCTCGTGTGTTTGGAGACTGTTTTGCTTGTTTACTGCTAACCAGACTGTGAAATGCACCATTCTTAGGTATTTATTCTCTTTTTCCTGTCTGGGGCTGAGAATGTCACTAGCTTTTAGTGTTACTTTCCTTTTATTATTATTTTTTTTTACTTCTGAAATATCATTTCTTTTTAAAAAGATGTTAAAGAATAATCTTAAATAGAAAGTACAACAGGCTTACAGAGACGTGCCTTAGCAACATTGGTGCAGAGCCCTACTGAGATCTTGTAGTGTCATGTTACAAGTTGATGTGTCTTTCAGAAACAAAAGGGGCTTTATTTTGCCTCACAAGACAGTGCATTATATTACATTGCAAACTAAAAATGAAGAAATATGAAATGTAATGTTATCAATTCATCCAGGTTGAAGAAAAAAGACCTTCCTTGGTTCTTTGATATCCTTCAACTGAAAGCTTAGACGACTGGGTGTTATCAGTTCGTTTGTTCAGGTGTGCATGTCTGCATTTTTTTTGCTTTTTGCTTTTACTTCCACATCTACAGTACGTTGTCTTCTTTATAATTGAGTCCATGCACTACACATGCACTAGCACTGTCCAAAATCAACTTACCGTTCTCTGGCTTCAGTCCTTCCTTCATTTCTGTCAATATTCCAATATAAACACAGACACAGATGCTCATATATCTGCTTTCCTCCAATATATCAACTGGAAGACACTCTGTATTGCTTTGGACAGTGAGCTGGACAGGAAATGTTTGAAATATTTTCAACATGCTTGTTACAATACCTTCCCTGTTTATTTAGGGAAACTTTTTTTTCCTCTTACTGTTTTATGTTTGTCAATTATGTCAATTATGTTTTTGTGTATATGTTTGCCAGAAAAGCGATGCTGAGAAAAAGAACAGTATTAAAATGCCATGACGACAATAATAATAGCCTGTGGTTTTGTGTTTAATCAAGACTGGTGTTGGCTGCAGATTCAAGTCACTTTTATGAGTTATTTAATAGTGCAGTAATGTACATGTTAATGTGCTCAGTAGCGAGGGCTTTAGCTGTTTTCCCCCTCCTGCTTGTGGATTTGAGGGATTTGAGCCAATTCTAGGCCATTAAGTCCATTTTGAATGTGCAGAGGTGTCGTAATAAAGCCGTGTTAAAAACAACTACTGAGAAAGGATTTCCAGTAACAACATGAGACTGTGCACAGCCTGTACCTCTCAATTCATCATTACACACACACACACACACACACACACACACACACACACACACACACACACACACACACACACACACACACACACACACACACATACACACACTCTAACCTCAACCACAACATGATTATTTGTGACGTTATGTTGGTGTGTGGATGGAGGTCATTTTCTGTATTTCCTGCTAATCGCCAAGAACAGATGCCAGTGGAAAAAATTACAAAATAGCACAGAGTTTCCAAATCATTTTGATTACAAGACCTCGGGTGCCTTTGCCAGTGGCTGCTCAGAGCTTGCTGACTCAGAGTTTACATTTTTTCACGTGTTAGCCACAGTTAAGTGCAACAAAAACAACACACAATAAACTGAAAGTCCAAACACACAAGATGCAACATGTAAGGGTAGAAGGTTAATTTCTCTTCTGAGAATCTGGCAAACCGTTCCTATACCAGCTTGATGTTCAGATTATAAATTCAGATAGTTGTGGTTCAGCAACATGCATTCATCAGAAACTGTGGCCAAACAAATGGAGACAGCAGTGACTTCACTGCTCAGGTATGTCTGCTCTGGAGCTTTGGAAGAATTATATTTATATTTCCATGATCTATTTTAAGAAAAGTATTTTTGATTGGTCAGTGCACAGGTATCAATCAGTGAGACTTAACTGTGAGCCAACATCAAAAATACCAAAGCCCTGGAAGTGGCACACCCAGACGCCAGAGGCTCTGCTTCATTTGTTGGAGGAAACTCATGAAGCAGCAGTGGTGACAATGTGGAAGAGCTTTAGAGACAAAGGATTATGTTTTCCATTTGAATTCAGATGCTAGTAAGTGAAAAGTCTTAATTATCGAGAGATTAAAAATCTATATTTTCAATGCAGAAAATAGACACAGTGAATGAGCCATGACTTGGGATGGGATGAAGGCTCTCTTGCAGTACAGACGGACAAAGGTCAAAAAATGAATTATGACCTAAGAAATGGAAAACCCTGACAGTCACCAATCACACGACTCAGACGCAGTTTCTAACAGTGAAACATCTGCATGAGCACAATTGATCCCCCCCACAGGTGTTAGCAGCATGTGCCCCATTTACAAATGACACTTGTTACGGTATGAGCACGTTCATGACGGCCGTTGGTTTACAAGCAGGCAGCAATGAGACAAACACAGATACAGGAGGACATTAAGCACAACCTCCTGCTGAGGTCAGCATCAGTCGAACAAGTTTAGTGGCCAGGAATAAACACTAAGAAGTCAATAAAGAAATAGAGCTACCTAGTTATACTGCGGCAAATTACAGCCTTTTGGTTTCTTATGAAAAAGGGATTAAAATTCGGGGGATTCTTTTAAAGAGCTGAAGGACTGGCTAAAGCCGCTGTGGCTGAGAGGGCGGGCTTTCAGATTATCATCCTGAATTCCACAGAAAATTACTAGTGGGGTGAGGATTGTTTGTTTGTTTGTTTTATGTGCTTGCTAAAACTAGACCTAATTTTAAAGGGCGTGGCATCAGATGGTGTACTATTACTGTGGCAGAAAGGAAAGATTTCTTTTTTAGGAATCAGCAAAACAGAGGGCAGTGTACTCAAAAGTCAATATAAATCTAATAAAATGTCATAATAATAGCACAGAGAGATATAACAGGAAGCTGACATGGAGCCACGAGGACCGTGTTTGTGACTGAAATATTTTTCTTCTCTGAAAAAAAAAAGAGAATTCCATTCAACGACAACACATTTTACGAGCGCCAGATCACCGTTCGTGACAACATGTTGCCCCAGAAACATAACAGACTTCACCACAATGCCAGAATGGCATTCAGTGTCACGCTGTCTGAACCTGTCAGAGGTATGGATATGAGACAATTTGTACTGATGAACTGGGAGAGTTTTTTTTTAATATAAGATGACAGTAACAGATCTAACAGATGAGATCAGTTTGGTAACCAAGCGGTCGCTGGCAAGTCTGTTCGTAAGCTCTTACGCAGGTGTAGACAAAAATGTGTTTGGCATCAAAGGTAAGACTTGTCACTTACAAATGTGGGGGATGTTTCTACACTGTGAGGAGTGAGTGGTCCAACTTGATGGATGTGGACCACCAGTTAAACTCTGTGTTTGGGAGAGGGGGAGGACGCACATCACCACAAAGGCCTGATGAGAAACAAGTGGGCCACATCAAAATACATAGCAATGCTATTAAGCTAGCTTGTTGGTTTTGTGTTAATGGAGGCAAGGCCTGACATTCAGTCAGTCAATCAGTCATTCACATGAATGACTGAAACTTGGAAAGTTTGAAAGGCATGAACAGTCATCTACTTAGCATTTTATCAAGGTTTGCTATTGCTACATTTCTAAAACTGTTTTCTCATCAGTCTTAGCTCAGTAAAGATTGTCACTGTACAAGTCCAGTCACTTTTTTCGCTGTTTTGGTCACTTTTCTTTCTCTAACGGTCACAGCTAACCCTACTCCCTGCCCCCGGCTATGTGCATTTATTTTCAACAAAGCTGGCAAAAAGGCAATCCATGGAGCGATGTCTACCGAGGTGGGTAACATTAACAAGAGATTACGGATTACCAGGTGTGTTTGTGTCGTACTGCTGCAAAGCAGTCCATGTTTCTCATGAGACGAGATCTGAAACACCGGGTCGGAGGCCCTGATTTTGCAAGGTTTTCTGCCAAGAGATGCTAGGTAGAAGGCAGAGAGCCTCCATTCTCCCCGTAACAAGTCATTTTACCTACTCCGAAGCTGTTTAAGGTGGAAATCTTGCATAGTTCCTCTTTAACACTTGTTTGTATCACATATTTTCTTCATAGAGAGGTTAGCATGATAATGGCTAGCCCCAGCCCATCACTTTCTCACAGCCTTCAATCTGCCCTGAAGATGTATCTGCTCTGATGGTGAATAATAACCTCTTGTCTTATAAACACAATGATGGCCAAGATTGTTAAGCAATAATCACCACCACCTGCTCCTGGCAAAGACAACACAACCCATGTCCATGATTTTTTTGTACTTAAAGGTATTTGGCTAATAACCAGCAATGCAAAAAATGTTTCTAAACAACAAAACTTTCCACTTGAGTGCTGAATTTAAGAAAGGCACACGCAAATTTGATGAAGTAAAGACATTTTATTGATCTACTGCGTAGGTTCGGCAATGCAACATTGACCTGGACGCACATTGGTGGAAATGGTTCCAAGTACAAACACCTTAAATCAGAGCCAGCAACACATTCACAACCCAAGGTAAGAATTAAAAAGCATGGCCGGTTCCCAACATGATCAAAGGTTGACTTGGGTTGGTTTCATTGATAGGTTTAAGCTTTGGCTCAACCTCCTTAATTAAAATGGACAATGCATACAGCGTACAGTGGAGCCACAGTGACGCCCCTAAATTAAAACAAACCCCAACTTCACAGCCCATCACCCTTATTAGCCCCAAAATGTGCTTCTCGTTTGGAGACCTTGCTCCACATGGACTGCTGTGGGGCACCAAGAGAAAAGACAGAAACAGAGGGAGGAAAAAAAAGAAGCCAGGGGAGGAGGGAGAGGCTTGATTTATTTGAACAATCTGGTTGTAATGAAAGCGGTCAGCGCTCGCTGGGGGTGGATAGATGGAGCGAGCAGAGAAAAGAGGAGGGAGGAAAGAGTGAGTGCGGTGAAATCCAACTGCAGACAGATTGTTGGACTTGATAATGGTTTAAACGGACCTTACAAGCCTCTTAAGCCCCCTCCCCAACCCCTCCCCCTGCTCAGTGTGCATGCATACTTTTGTGCAAATACTGCACCTAACTTACCGCATTACAACTGTGAATTCCATATGCAACTCATCCACGCTGCTATATATCTTTCTATCAATGCCGACATACCGGGGTGATATATATAGGAAGAGCCAGCGAGAGATAGGGAATGTTTACTGCATCTGTTTGCACACGAAAGGCAAAGGTTTATGTGTCTTTTGGATGTTGATGCATTTTGAGGAGAAAAATTCTGGCACAGAGAGCAGAGATGTCTCAGTTAAAAAGGGATTCATGCACTTCATAGTGTTTAAAACCATTCACTAATACACTAAACCTTTTGGCACTAACTCATAACACAGATCCTTTTCCAGAACATTTTTCTGCTCTTTAAAGAGGAATTCTGAAGTTTTATGTCCTGGTGCCTCAGCTCAGATCCAGTCCCACTAAATCCCGATCACAGCCATGTATTGGAGTCATTTATTCATCAATTCACAGGGACTGGACTTGCATCTGTGGCATTAAACAATTGGATGATTGAGTACGGAAACAATATTTTGGGGAAAAGTAAAAAAAAAAGTATGATGAGTCATGATTGCTTAACTGAATCTTTTACATTTTTCTTGCTGTGATAGCTTTATCATTGGCTCCAACTATGTGGGCAAGCAATGAAAATCCATTAAATCCACCAAACAAGAAAAAGCTTGTCTCAAACAGGATCTGAAAAACCAGGCTACTGTATCTAGCATGACTCCTAATTCCTAAAGTTTCCATAAAATTTCCATTCACTCGTCACAGGCGGCAAAATTTGTCAGTTGAAAGACTTTTCCGTGATCCGGAGCTGCATTAACCACATGATTAACGCAAATGCGGCATCTGTAAAATACAAGAATTTAAAGCTCTGCACTTTGATGCCCTTGATCTTGAAACTAGAGCTGGAAGACTGGAGACTTGTGTTTTTCCTTTTGTCAACAATGCCCATTAAAAGACCGAAAACCGACAATGATTTGATCCAACAAACAAGCCTGTGTAGTTGAAGCCTGATATCGTATTCCTCTGTGGCATAGAGCTCCATTGTTTGTCCAAAAACCATTAAAAACACATAAATGAACCACAGTGTTGCACTGGGTGACATGTTCTTTCATTAACTAACCCACTGTAATTTTATGTGAGTTGATCCCATGTACAGTCCCTTGCTGATGCAATCACAGCAAAGATGAGAGTATAGTCAACGGCAAACAATTGCTAAAAACTACAGTTGCCAACTGTTTTAGGATACGACTGAGACTTTTAAAGAATGTGACCTTTTATTAAAAGTTCATATTGACCAGTGAGGAGCAGACAGAGGAGGGAAGTAGGGAACAGACCAATGTGTTTTTGGGTTACACCTCGCCTTTTCGAAAACTCGCCGTTCCGAAAATAGACTTCCATTCTTAGTAATGGCGGGGTTTCCCATTTTCTCTAAAGACCCCGCTATTCCAAAAAGCGGAGTCCGAACAGACAGACGGATGCAACACCTTTCTTCATTGCCTAAACCCAACCAAAGCACCGGCTTTTTAAGACTTCCTGTCAAATCTCCAGCAGAATGTAATGCAATGCTAATGTTAACTCTTGCTTCATGTCTTTTCTTTCTAAAGCTCCATGCTAACCAGCTAGCTCTGGTTTTGAGACTTTGCACATGCAACTTACCAGTTGCGAGTTCAACATCAAACTTAATTTCTTTAGTCTTCAGTAGTAGAAACCATCATGTTTCAACATGTCTGTATCACGTGTTACCATGCTAATCAGCTAGCTCTAGTCTGTTTCGTCACTTTCCAGCTGTGATCTGTAGCCTCCAGTCTTGCCTGAAGATGTCTCGTCTTATAAATGCAACAACTGCTGAAGCTCAGTTTTCAGCCGCCACCACCTGCACCCAGCAAGAAACCCTCAACAGCAAGACAATTTACAAATAGCCTTTTTGAATGTTAAATCGGATACTGCTAGGCCTATATAAATTCCAGGCAAATTAAAGAAAACTGTTCATTTAATGGTCAGTCTTTGAGGTTTAAGACTTGGCTTGAATTTGCTCATCAAGACAGATGTGACACTTGACTCTGGTTTGACTTAAATGACGTAACAACAACTCTTATTGGGATTCAATTAAATTACCCGCTTTGCAAAATACCAATCCCAAATCCAGTTGTGTGGAAGTTACCTTTTAGATTGAAGAGGAACAGACTAATCCAATCTCTTTGAGAAGAGCCTCGCTTTGTAGTTCTCTCCAAAATGGCTTCCCACACAGTCTGGGTTAAGGGCTCATGTTCCTTATTCTCATGAGAAAATCACAGTGGATAAAGTTGTGGATGGCCCCTTTTCCCTCTGAAATAAAACACAAGGTTTAATTGAATTAGATTTAATTGCCATTCATTTGCTCGAGGAACTCAAAGGTCTCCTCTTACCCAGGGCTCTTAATCACTTCCACGTTCTGTGAGGCAGAATTTGAACTTGCATGAAAAAGTCTTTAACACAGCACAACACAGGACCACCCGAGATGTCACAGATCACTGGAACTGTTAGATAAAAACATTTTCCACAAGTATGAGGACTGGGGTCGTTGCCATCTCTACTAAAACTAATAGATGAGATGAAATAATGATGATGAAGAAAGCAGAAAGAGAGAGAGGAGAAACTAGAGCAAGAACACATAGTCTTTAAATTCCTCTCTTTCAAACCAGAGATAAAACCAGGAACAAGGAGGCCAGAAAGAAAAGAAAAGTGACCTGCAGGTAGGTGATGGGAAGAGTTTCTGCAGTGAACGCCGGGCTTTGGAGCTGCAGCCGAGGGTTTATCAGGCTCCAGTACTTTTACAACAATAGGCCCTCAGGGCCAGGCAGGGTCGTGTTGTGATAGGAGGTGACATGACTGCACAGAGCAGGGATTATCGAGGACTTGCACCTTTTTCGGGCCTGCACTGCAAAGCATAACACACAAGACTAATAATACGTCACGGTGCAGCATACATGCCTGTAAACCATATGCTTGCAAATAAGCTTACAATGAAGAGGCACATTCATGCGTGCAGGCATGTCTGAAACACGGATGCAGGGACCAGTTACACCACTGATTATGCTCGTATTGTACATTAAATCTATAATTTCTTGCCTGTAAACTATGAATTTTTGTCATGTGAAAACCATATAACTCAATTTGTGATGTTTTTGAAGTATGATAATTACATGCTACTCAGTGGATTTGAAAAATCTGGTCAAATGAAAACCTTTGAAACACTTAAAATAACTTTCAAATGCTTGTTAAACAAGATGAAAACATCAGGGTTGTTCTTAGACCTGCAATATATTTTTTGCAGTAGTTTAAATTTATCAATGAAGAGATCAATGACTGTCTCGCATATGGTAAAGTCATCATAACATACTATCTGGCAGAACTGTTTTTTAGTGCTGCCAGATAGTTTTTTTTTTTCATGTGCAGTGACAGTTTTGCTTTCTCTGCCATGTAAATCATCTCTGTGTCAGACACACTGAGCTGTGAGGTGTTGAGGAGGTCGGGTTGACATTTTCTCTCTTTCCATCAGTACAACTGAACTCTATGAATTATTTCCAGCAGAGGCGGTCTGAAAGTATGCGCTGGTAACCTCATATTTAAACAAAGTCCAGCCTTTCAGCCTAAACCTTCAGAACAGAAATAACACTTTTGATTCAGTGCCAAGCCAGTTTGCTACTATAGGCCCTGGGGGGAAAAAAATCCTCTTGATTACGGTACCCTTATCAATAAAAAGTTGACTCTTTGTTCAAGGATATGACCTATGACCTTTTCATTCACCTTTATACATTCAAAGCACAGTGCTTCCTGCACTCACACCTAATTTTCCTTTTAAAGGGACAACGAGGAGTTTTGGAAAAGCGAAGCGTTTTCACACTACATTTATGAGCCTCCGCGCGCACCGTGAAATTCTTTGACCGGCGCAAGACAGACTCATGTTTTCATTCATCAGTAATTAAAGTCAGAGGTTCGATAACGATCACATACCGTCGTAGTTCCGACCATAAACGGAGATTTGGCGGCGTTATTCTCATGACTCGAAACCTAAAGTAAAGAAACGCCGGTCGGCTCGCCCAGCATTTCCGCCACCACTAATAATAACAAAATAACGATAGAGACAAAACAATATATTTAGCGAAAATGAAGCCATTAACAAGTGTGGGTCACGCAGATTCATCCACATTAACGTGAGACTTTTTTATAACCAAATAGAAACTCCTCGTTGTCCCTTTATAAGGCGACAAATCACTTTATATAAACGTTTTTTTGCAGAAATGGTTATGTAAGATTACTGAAGCAATTTCAAATGTGCATATGCATGCTAAATCAAAGCAGAGGAGTAGATTATGATATAACAGAATATAGCAATAAAATTACCACCTGAATCTCACTGCCACTGTCCAAGTAAACAAGCTCCAGGCTTTACACACCTACCTTTCAACCCTGCAGGTGGTTGAGCAGTTGATAGTAAACAGATTTTCTTTTGATTCTTCTTTTCCTCTCAGTTTATCCCTCTCAGTTTTACTGAACAAAGCCCCTCTCTAAAAACCTTACTGCTGCAGGGCTTGTTCCCCTTGACCTTTCCCCCTTCAACAGGTGACCTCTGACCCTCAGCAGGAGCGGGCCACTTCTAACAACAAGACGGGATGTGTTTGGGGTGTTTAGCTATTTTCAGTAACTCATCCCATCCCCATGTCACTTTAAATTAAATGCTCTCTGTCATCCTTCTACTTCTTCTTCTACAACCCTGCTTTTGATTTTTCTCTCCCACTCGTTGTCTTGGTGTGTTTTTATTTAACTTAATGAGACATTCTTGCTCATTCTCAATTTTGGCTCAGACACATTTACATCTAAATGTCCCGATCTTTTATATATCTTTCACTTTTCTTTCTTTCTTTCTTTCTTTCTTTCTTTCTTTCTTTCTTTCTTTCTTTCTTTCTTTCTTTCTTTCTTTCTTTCTTTCTTTCTTTCTTTCTTTCTTCCCCTCACCTCTTACTCCTTCCCTCCCATGTTCTGTTTGTTTCTCCCATGGTCTCAGGAAACGTCTGGTAAGCCTCTGGGCTACCCCTCCCCTCATCAAATTGATACCAATTGAGTTATTGAATTGCCGCCTCTCCCCCCCCGTGACAAAGGGTTCGTTTTATTGGTGTTTGTGTCAAGCCAGATGTGAAGCAGGTTTTGACATGACCTGGCATGAAGGAGGAAGAAGTGGGTGGGTGGAGGACAGGAAGACATCGGGGGGAATGAGAGGGAGGAACTACGAGGGAAGCGAAGGAGGTGGTGATTTGTATTTGGACAATATCAAACATGTTGATTTCGTATTTGCCATTGTATTTGTTGGTTTGATTTCAGATTGAATCTAAAGTAAAATGAACTTAAATCCTCTTTTGCATTTTTATTGCTCCAAAACTTAAAGCTCCAGTTCAGTTTTGACTTTGAGGTTTTTCTGAAGCCAAATGTGCAGAAAGAGAGAAAAAAAAAAGACAGATTACTGACAGACACGACCCAGTTAATTATTTCAAGAATGTTTTAATTTTCTAATTTCCCTCTTGGCTTCGACACTGGATTCTCATTTCTTCTCTGCCATTCCTGCTGATCCAGCCAAATCTTGTGTGAGTTGAGGCCACACAACCTTTTCATCTTTTCTCAGCCCCCTTTTTTTTCTTCATCAGAAATCGAACCAAAAAGTTTTCTGTCGAGTCATCACAGCTGCCGCCAAATCCTTATTCCAGAGATACAGGTAAATTAGCATCTAAAGTAATGGTTAAATAATTTGACATCTCTTAAAGTAAATTAGATTTGGTGTTTTAGTTTTAAACTGCATCTTGTTACAGTGATCACCGACGTAATTCAATCACTGTGCAAACAACTGTCACACTGTGTCACTACATGTCAACTTGAAATTCAAACTGTGTCTCACATGACTTACGGATTAGTTACACACGTTTTGGGGATATGTGCTTCAGTCAAATGAGAAATCAAAGACTTTTTCATCGCACACTGAGATTTTGAGATCTTGCAGAGTCACTTTTGTAAAATTAGACTCCCCTGGAGATTATTTTCCATCATGCTCCTAGTGACAGTAGCTATGTCTCAATTCAGGGGCTGCATCCCTTTGGAAGACACATTTGAAGGCAGATTACGTCACAGCGCCACAGCAAGGTCTGTCCTCATTTGAAGGCTCCTCCAAATGCGGGCTTCTCTTGCCTGTTCTAGGAGGACACATCCTTCATAGCCTCTCGTATCCCAAGATTATTTGCGCACCTGTCATTATTAGCCACCTAGCATGCTAGCTATTGGATTGTTGGCATCCACCTTTGGCAGCCGGCTTGGAGGCACAGATCCCTATGTCATGGAGCCGAGTACCAATTGGAAAGTGTAAAAAAGCTGCTGCTCTCAAATGTGATGTTAGGACGTTAATTGCATTGGAAGGCTAGACCGTCCCATTTACCAACAGTTGACGCAGCCTGAAGGATGCAGCCCCTGAACTGGGACACCAGAACCAGTACCAGTACCAGTGCCAGAACCTGAACCAGTACCAATACCAGTACCAGAACCAGTACCAGTACCGGACCCAGTACTAGAACCAGAACCAGAACCAGTACTGTCCAATTCCAATTCTAATTTTCATCCCTACCCCTAGCCCTCAACCCTTGCCCCTTGAAACGGAGCTACAAGGAATTGGGAATTGAATTACGAATTGGGACACCCCTTCAACAATCACATACGTCTCTGTAGTCTTGTTCAAAACCATGTTAACTTAATGTAAATGTGGTGATTTCTGTACGTAGGCTACAGAGCCCCCAGGCGCTGCTCCTCTGTCCAATACACACATGAACTTTCACTTTTAATTCAAACAAACTAATGCGACTGCCACAATTGTTACAGTTCATCAATGAGACCAGCATTTATCTCCTAAAAAGAATGTAACCAGCCGGTGGTAAACCTCTAAAAACTAAAAAAATTAGCGATCGTCTTTTCTCCCGGGATGACGACGGAGGTTGGCCGGCTGACAAGCTCTCTGGACGGGTGGTGTCTCTGTGACGAGCCGTTGATCTGCTCGAGCTTCACTTCTCCGAAAAACATCGGAGCAAACGTCTTAACAGCCGTCATTTCGATAAACCGACCTCACATTGGGGATCTAAACAGTTACTTTCTCGCATGAAAAAATATTAAAACTTAACAAAAAGACATAATAACAGCGCTACAGCGAGAAATAAAACAGCTGCTGACTGCAGCGAGATGCATTCTGGGAAACTTGTCATACCCCTCGGTTTGAAGTGTGCCTCTGAAAAATCTCAGTTTGAAGGGTCAGATAGCCCTACCACTTCACCCTAACCCTCGTCTGAACCAGAATCGGGACACCCCTACCACTTCACGTGAACGCGCAAAACAAAGGGGTAGGGCCGAGGGCTAGGGCTATAGGGGGAATTGGAATTCACCCATATATGATTTGGCTCAAAGATAAGTGTGTAGAATTTGTATTTTTATGACTTCCTGTTTTATTATGTAACTACTTCCTCTGTATTTCCGGTTTCACTCTGTGTCCATTCACTCTTTCCTCCCTACTCGGTGAGGCCTTCCACCAAACCACACACATTCTTGCACCTATATGCTCATGATAAACTAACTTGGTTGTCCACTTCCTGTTAAAACTGTTCATGTCCCTGAGCCAAGATGTTTGATTTTATCGAGACGTCAACACGGACTTCAGACACTTCAGACAATTAGTTTGCACTAAACGATCAAACTCTCGAGAAGATTTTATTCCAAACTTGGATGCTAGAGTTTTGGTTTATGGTCGGCATCAGTTTAGCACAAAGACTGGGAGTACAAGGTTAAACAGTTTGAGTACTGAATGTGGGGCTTGTTCGTGGCAGCTGTGGAACATCTTGACTTTAATCTCAGATTCAGCTTCTGCCTATTTTTCACACATTCAGTGTCTCAACATAGAAAAAACCTGTTGATGTCAGGCATAAAATTGACAACTTTTATTGTAGTCAAATTTTCTCTCCATTTTAGCAGATGCATGAGGGACAGTGACATTTAGTTTATAGTTTATTGACAGTTTAGTTTATAGTTTTATTTCAGTGTCATTTTCTGTAAAAAATAGTAAACAGACAACAAGTGTGACCATATGTGCAAGCTGTAGACAGTGTGTTCCTGGTGTTAGTCTGGCTCCGTCAACATAAAACGAAGCTCAGAAAAAGAGGAAGCAGAGATATTTAAAAAGAAGAGAAGAGAAGAGATCTCTGTGGTTTCTCCTCTTGAACTCCTGTCAGGTTGTTTTACGTACTCTGGACTTTCCAGTGGCTTTTCAGACGGAGCAGCCGTCGTAATGCTTATTTGTTTTTAACTCAGGGAGGATTATGTTTGTTATTTTTTCAGTGTGGCTTCTGCAACCAATTCCTGGGCCTGTCTTCTTCCACATTCACTGTTTCCTATACGGTGGACATGGTTTGGACCGGTTTCTCGTCCTGCTGAGGAGGTTAAAGACGACGAGAGACGACGAACAAGTGAGAATTTGCAGAATTCAGTGGAAAACTCAATTAGTTTGTTGAATCGTGGCTCTGAACGTCACAGACAGACTGAACTGAACCCAGAGCAGGAAATGTAAGGTTTCATATTGGGTGTGGTTTGTCTCCAGTGTTTCTAATATTTCATGAAAACCCATACTGTTGCACTTTTACGAGCATATTGTGCTCTTTCACTCTTTCTTATTAAATTTTGAAAAAGTTTTATTTCCTCCGCTGAATAAAAGCGGTTCTTTTTTGCGTTAAATGTTATATGTTGAACAGGACGTCTGAACTATCCTGACAGACGTGCTGAAAAGTGTCCGTACAACTCCCCTTTTTAATTTTACATCTGCACTTCAGTCATGTTTGGCCACTCTAAGCCTGTTGATTGACAAACATCAGCTCATTTCCTTTCACACAGAGAAGCCCCCCAAGAGCCTCTGAACAAATGAGTGACCTCTCTCAGTTATGAGTTTTTCCTCCTCAAACAAAAGACATTGTGTCTCCGTCTCTATTGAAATGATTCTGAGTGATGAAATGTTTAAAACTCCTCAGACTCGCACTCGGTCGGCAGGTGCAGGCGACTGAAGGCACAATGGTTTCACCGCGGAGACCAGACAGACAAGGTCAGCTATGCTCCCATTGTAAGAGACAGACACACACACACACTGTGTACACGCACTGTTGTACTTTCACCTTTTGTCACCTTTTGTTACGCTCTAATATGAAAATAAAGTTAATATAGACTCTGGTAGTGTTGAAAAATAATACATCATATTGATTCATCATTGATGATTATTTATAGTTGACCTATGTATGATTTATCTTTTATCATCGCATCATCTGAGGGGAACGTCAGTTGCTTCTATTGTTCAAGAATACAATGAATTTACTATATAGATTATCATTTCCTCATTTGTTTCTGTAAAGCACTGTGTAACTTTGTTAAGTAGAGTGGTATATACTATTGCTCTGATTTTCTTTTTATGCATGTCTTGTTAGTTTTGCATCAATACAGAATTATACAGCATGCTGGATGTACTGTAAAAGGAAAATAAATTTCATGCTGTGCAGGATTTGAACTCTGTGTGGCTCTGACAAATTAGATGCATATAACATTTACAGTGAATGTGACAGATGTGAAACTGTTCTGACTTTCATTTTCCACCATCAGTGTTGACTCCCTGCATATTCACATGTGTATTCATGTTCATGAAAGCAAAAATGAAAATAACTTGATTTTAAAATTCTATAATCAGACTCTGTTTTATTAGGCCGGCTATTATAACATTAAAAGAAAATGAATGCATTAATAAAAAGGTACCTAACTTTATCAAAACACACATGTGATGTCATTATGATGATAATAGGCTGACAGATTCAAACTCATGGCAGACAAGCAGATTACATAAAATGTATTACATTTGATTTAAAGTACAGAAAAGGTATTAAAAGGATAATTTATGAAGAAATTTGGAGAAAGTCTATATTAATATTGAACTCTTCTGATCCAGGGAGTGACAGCTGATAATAAAAATTAAAAAAGAAAGAGAAGAAGTTCTAAATATAAACCAACTTCTCTCTCAGTGTTTTGTACCAGAGGAAACCCAACACACACACACTCAGACTAATCACATTACATCACCGTCCGCCTCCTCCTCACACTCAGGGAGATTAGGATTGCGTGGGATCAGCAGCGGACTGTGTGAACACTGAAAAGCTGGTGGGTGGGAGAGATCGAATATTAAAACTCAGCAGCAGTTGTGTGGAACCCGCTGAGAGGAGATATGAGAGGGTGTCGAACTGAGAAGCAACCAGGCCTCAGGATGTGTCGGTCAGATGTGTGAGTGTGTGAGTGTGTTGTGATGTGTTGCCTGGGAGAAACCGGTGAGGAAGCATTTTTAAAAGGACACAGATTAATGAAACAGATGTGTGTGTGAATACATTAGAAGAGGCAAATATGGGCAGAATATCCTGGTTCTATTAGTTTGAATGATGCTTTAATTTGTGCCAGAACAACTGAGGCTAATTATAAGGTTATTATGGGTTTCTGTGTTTGTTTTTGACCTGCATGATTTCCTCTCATTGCCTCAAGCTACAGCAAGCCTCATATAAACACAGTTGAATGTCTGAAAAAAAAAAAACCTCCACTGATCGTCAGCCTGTCATTTCAAATGAGCCAAACCTGCTTAATTCAGCTGTGACAGATGTGCGGCATAAAAACCGAAGCAGTCGAACCGGAAAAACAGAAGCGTGTTCCAACAAACAGAGGCTAAAACTAGACCTACGATGACAACCTAATCTTAGGGGACTTAAAGCAACGCTGTGTGGAATCTGCCGTCAAAAAAAAAAGACTGTTTGGGAAAGCTTTAAACACAAACAAGATGGTGAGCATGAAAACACACGCGATGCACGGCTGTGATGGTGCAACGCTCATCTGTGAAGAAGCTTCCTCCCTCTCGTGTTCGTGTGACACCAGGATCCGATGCAGCTTATTATGAAGGACTACAAATTTGTTCTGCATTATCTGCTTTTCAGATCATAAAATCTTCCTCTCATAATGTGAAGAGTCTAAATAAACGGCGTCAACAGTGTAATTCTGTTTAGAGTGTATTTCCTGGATGAACTCGATGCATTGATTCTGACACGAAAACCATGCGAAATACGGAAACTCAACAGGCCGACTGTTGTGACGCAGAGGTGGTTAG